>NC_070630.1:23544972-23879072 GCF_947347685.1 Pleuronectes platessa
AGTTATAATAGGAGATAGAGTGAAATTTTGAATGCAAACTATTGAGCAACTTTCTCTAGTTTCTGAGACAGCGGCCCGCACATGGTCCTTTCACCTCGTGCAGTATCTTTGCCTAGTGTTTGACAATGTCTGCTAAACATCTGCTCAACCAGCAGAAACAAGGAATTTATTATTTCAACACCTCAACAAAGAGATGGCAGCAGACCTGAGAAACTGGATCACTGCAAGAATCTGAGGTGTTCACACACACAAATTAGATTCCTGAGAAGTACTGCAAACGCAATGAAAATGCATGGTTGAGTTCAGGGGAAATGCAGAGCCCTGCAGCTGTAATTGAAAACGTGCATCCTGCTGTATGACGTTAAGAGTTTAATGCTAGCCTTGGATACATATTATTAATGTATCAATGGATTCTATTTAATGTTACAATCAAGTGTCTTTAACTGACCCTCTGATGCTCTTATACTTCTTGATTTCATCATAATCTGAAATCCGATACATCTCAAGAGCCAATAATATTAGAAGTACTAGTGGTGTACCTTTCCCAAAGCCCCTTTGCTGCTTCAAGCCAATATCAGTTCGATCCTCCGTCTCCTGTTGTACATTTCAAAACTCCATTGACCTCCCTGAGTGGCTGTGTTGTTACTGTGTACTATCGCTGGACAATATAATGAGTCTGCCTGTTCCAAGAGAAATTGTTGACGGCTAAGAAACTACAACCAAATACGACGTCGTCAAACTGTCACTAGACTATATATTAAGATCATACCAGTTATCAACAATATGCAGCCCCTACACATATACCATGTCTATTTAAGGTTTTATCCAACTGTGAAGGTAAGAACTCCAGTCTGTCTCTGCTCAGATTTCATTAAGCTAAGAGCTTTTATATGAGTTGTGGTGTAAATTAAAAAGGGAAATAAAAGGAAAACACAACTGTTGGTTCAAATTTCCACATGCATTCTAAGTGTTACACATGGCTCCTGTGCTCTTTCCAGTGGCACATACGTACAGCAAGACATGTACAGTCTGTACCAATTTCCCAAACCCACAAGTCATACACAACTGTGACTAGTCAGTGCAAGGCTGGAAACCAGAGGAGGGACACACTCTTAAGTGCAGTAAATGCAGCCCTACACAGTGAACCCTAGCATTAGGCTGTCTAGAAACCCTCCCTGCTCGGCCTGCGTCTGACTGAGGTGCAGCAAACTGACTCTACAGGCAGAACTACTCCAACACGTCTGCCCAATTCAGTGGCTGCAGACACACACACACTGAGCTTCAGGATGCACAGAACTCCAGTCAAAACATAAGCCAGGATTACTTATCAGTAGATAAATATATCAATAACGTGTCTTGTATTTGTCATGAATAAAGAGAGTGCAGCTTGGTTTCTATGCAAATACAAAATATGCATGAAGATACACATTTAGACGAATTAACAACTAACAGTGTCTCACTTTGTTAATGTCATTTTACGTGGAGGGGTTAATAGTTAGTCTATTAAACATTAATTATTGATTATTATTGTTATTAATGCCCTTTACACTTAATTTGAATGCCGAATTTAAGTGTAGACTCTAGTGAGTGTGACACACGGTGCAGGGAAGATTCAAGTGTGACCTGAGTTTGTCAAGAAGTCAAATCAAACTGAATGAGCAGTACTTTAACCAGGTCTGCAGCTTGTGTCTGCTCCAGCTAGTTAACTAGTTAGCCTACGGTTAGCTAGCTACTTACACACGAGAGTCCTGTGATCTGAACAACCCCAGAGCTCCTCGCGAATACACACAGTGTTACCAGACAGGTGTCGGTAGCCTCTTCCCGTGTGTGTGTGTGTCCGTGTGTGTGTGTCTCTACTTGTTGCCGCCTCCTCCGTGCCCAGACAGGTCACCGGAGGATTCACGTGGAGCTTTTTGTGAGTCGCTTCTCGCGGAGCAAACCGAGTCTCAGCGTTTCAGACGCCACATCCACAGCGGAGCTCGGAGCAGGAGGCAGCGCGCGGGGAACGCACGGGCTGAAGGGGGAGAAACCACGGACAGGTCGGTGGGAGAGGTGAACGCTTCCTACCTGAGGAGGAGAGAGGGTCCGAGCTGCCGACAGTCTGCTCCCACACTTGAATCCAGCGCTCCGGGTCCTCCGGTACCACCGACACAGCGCTGCAGCCCGGGGTTAAGCCATACATGATACGAGGAGTGACTTCCTGTCCTACCTTTCAAAATAATGCTCTAAACGTGAACAACGTTTTGTGTCCCGGGTAACACACAGATGTGGACCACTTCAGGCTATGAGGCGGCACTTCTGGCCTTCTTGTGGCCAGGAAGAAATGGATCCGAGTCCAATTGTAAAGTAGTTATTGTGGAACAAATACCCCAAAACACATGCATAATCACACGACATGCAGAGTAGGGTAGTTTGTCTTCTGCCCCATCTGGTGAACATCGCAGGACACACAGAGGAGTGGGCAGCCATGCACAGCGCCCGGGGAGCAGATGTTGGGGGAGTGAGGTGCCTTGCTCAGGGGCACTTAGACAGTGGAGGTAGGGAGAGTGCTCTTTGGACATTGGAACAGATTAGGGTGCTGGCTGGTATGTTGTATTGTCACCGCGAGGAATCGAACCAGCGACCTTCCAGTCCAATGTCCGTATCTTTCTGCCCATAGTACAATTATTCTGCCACTAGTCCACGCCTCTTTGTTGAGATGAGGTATTGCTATGGCCTAACAATGTTACTGTGGCTCACGCCCACTAACCAGTAGGTCAATGGCTCAATCCCAGTCTACCCCATCCAACAAGTTGAACGTTATTTTATACTTAGACCATTTTCCAATTGTGGCCCAGATCTGGCAAACACCACATCATGCCAAGTGGGATGTTATTGGATGTGTAATCATGCCCATAGCCAACTGTGAGGAGTCCGAGGTCCCGAACCATGAAAATGTTTAGGGTTAAAGATCAAATTTTAAGCTAAATGACACCAGGTACCATTTCAGTTCATTGATTCAAACATTAGTGAAATGTTTTTCTTGCATATAGCAAAAGGCCTCATATGTACGTAATACATGTTAATCTATTTGTTCATCGCTGCTTTCAGACATGTACTGAACTCCAGAGAACCTCTGCACATTTCCCTGAGGGGCTGCATGTGTGAACGCAAATTTCCGAGTGAGAGTGTGTGACTCTGCAGCCTCTCTCCAGCCAGTCCCTACGTTTGAACTCCCCAGAGAGTCAGATGGATTTGATGTGAGAAAACCGCAGGACATTGTCCGCTGCATTCAACACGAGAGAGTTTTGATGATTGATGATTTGACCGATGCAAAAAAAATAAAAAAAAATAAAACTAATATCTCAGCATGAACAAGTGGTGCCATGTAGAAAACACAGACAAGGACGTCAAGAGAGCTTTTGTTGATAAGGACCAATGCTATTGTTTATTTGCTGTTTCTATAAATGCAGAATCTCTGCAGCAGGACACTGGAGATTCCTGTGTTGTTGTTTACACCTCTCAGAGTAGAATCTCCTGCTCTGTTATTCATGTGTGGAAGGAAACCTCTGGAGAAAGGTCAGGTGCACACTTAATTCAGATTTAACAATTCACACGCCGATAAAATGTGTTTTTTGCATGTAGCACTAGGTCTAATTTGTTTGTATTATGTGTTATCTAATGCTATGCTTGCTAAGGCCCTGCGTGCAATATATTGGAGATAATTCTTTAACATTTAGATTAATACTGTAGCAGCTATGGTGGAAACAAAAAAGTGTCTATCACCTCATGATTTAAACTTGACTTGCATGTCTGTGAGAGTAAATAAAAAATAGTTGAACCACATTAAATACCACTCACCTAGAATACAACATTGGGCTGCTTGGCAATTATAGCAATCAGAAATACAAAGACACAAAGACTATGAGCTCTATGGATGATAGATTCAGACAGTGGCAGATCCAGGATCAGGGCCGGGGGACACTGGACAGCTGAAATCTGTCCAGTGTCCCGCTGGATGTTGAACATATAATTGTACTCTCTGTGTAAATTGTGGCCCCTGATTAAGGAAAGAGTAACAACCACCGCATGTTTCAGGCTACATCAGGTTTTCACTGAAAAACGAGTCAATGATGTGCTTTTATTTTGAAAGCAAGATATATTTCATATTCGGGTATAGTGTTTTGCTTTGGCTTTTTCTTTCAAACTTGACAGTTGTGGGAAAGCTTATAGCTGGCTGGTTCAGCTCTGCCAAATCCCAACCTCACTGCGCCACCTACTGGAATATAGACAGATGCACATGTGGCCTTCAAGGCTTCAGCTGTGACACAAATGTTGTGTATTCAAATACTTTAATTGTTAATAACAACAATGCAGTGAAAAAATTTGCAGTGCCTGGAGTTCTCTCGGCCACCGTCGCTTTAAGCCTCTTGATGTTTTCAAACCACCCACACAGTAGCTTTCTCACAGTCTGAACACAGGCCACAGGGGGACTGTGGTGTAGCCTTGAAGCTTGTAACAAAATGTAATCAGCAGCTTGCAGCCTGTTGACACTATATCATGTATAATCTCCTCCACTTATGTTACATCTGCATCACTGGTATGACCTTGTACAGGATTGGTGGGGGGGAGATGTTTCGCTGCTGGTTGATTGTGAAGTGTATTAAACCTGCATTTCACTGCTGACAGACAAACTGATAAAGGACGTGGGAACGACTTCATGAGGGATATCATTGCACACACGTGGGAGCAGAAAGGAAACAGAGAGCTGGTCGTGACATGACGGGCATAGAGCTGAATGCTTCACAGAAATCCAGAGACATGGTGCAGGCTTGGAATATTACACAAAGAAAAAATAAAGATTTATAAGGCAGTGTATTACAAATATTGATTAAGTAAAGTAAAGGGGGTAAATTACTTTTTTTCCCCTCACTTCTGTCTACCTCCTACAAGTGATGAAAAGTGAGGGCTATTTTGGAAAGGATTCTGAAATAACAAATATTATGTCCTTCTCCTAAACTGCTGCTGACCTAAATTAAAGTCATGAAAGATGAAGGAGCTGCAGAGGGGGAATCGACTTATTCCTGAGGCTACGATTTACTCTGACTAAAGTCTGAGCGTCTCTGTGGGAATTCCTGCCCGTCTCTTATTTCAGTATGAATAATTACTACAGTAGCAGTACATTAAACAGTGAGAGAAAACGTGGGCAGCATCACTTTTAGATCAAATGAATCTCAAGGTTTGGTTCTGCATTCGCCGACACCAACCTGTGAGGGTAAATGGCATCTGCAAGCTATTTGTGTTTGTGTAACATCTCTGCAGCTGTGGTGTTTCTGCACTGGACTTCCTGTTCATATGGTGTTATGTATTTTTTTACCGTGCCTCCTTACTATGGATCTACTATGTATCTACATTTCATTGATTATCTCTGATGATTTCCGTCCTTATTCTGTCCTTTAGCTTTAGATTCGTGATTTTAAAACAAGATGCAAAATTAACAGTTAGATGACTACTGCCTGCATAATTTACTGCTGCTGTGTGGTTGCCACTAATCATTGTCATGTCTGCAGCGACACAGCCTTATCTGCTCATGTGGTTGGTGAATTCTGCAAAGGGACGCTGAGTTTACTCACATCAAGCCTCTGACAGCGCAAGACACGTGAAGACGGAACTTAAAAGCCCGGAGAAAAACCAGCCCACATTGGTGCTCGGTTACCAAGAGAACGTAACAGCATGACACGATGCATTCTTTATCAGCTCACCTGGCTCACTTGCAGCTCGATGTGGATACAGACATCAACTCTACATGTTAACATTTTTCACACATTAGTCGATTCAATGCTGGTTGTGTTTTAAAGGTCTATTCTCTTGAGTTTATCACAGTAATTTATCTTTTCTCTTAAAAATAATTCTAAGAAATTACATAAAAGGTATATATGACTTTATATATTCTTTTACAATATGTTATAACTGAAAACCTAAATTTCTCATCTTCTGAAAAGCAGCTTAGTTCAACACTTGGGAAGTTCCATTGATTTACTGAACGTGTTCCTGGTTTACAGAAGGCTTCTCATGAGCACAATTTATGGACTGAATGTTATTGATGCAGATCAGCAGAGGTGTGTTGGGCCACCAGCCCAGAGACCACCTGATGGGCCCTGCAGACACACTGAGTAGTTTCCTTTGTCTCCTCCGTCTTAGGTGTAGCCTTTATTAAACCGCTGACATAGGCCTTTCCATCACCTAGTCATGCTTCTGGCCACTTGATGAATGCAGTCACCATTTTAGTTCAGTTTTTGGTCTCTTCACATGCAGGAGGGCAATATCTGTCTCTCTAGCTCACTTCTAAACACTATATTTATGTTCCCCAGCTGGTTGTTTTCTTTTCAGAGATTTTTCACTGAAAAGTTCTGATAATTGTTTATGTTTGGAGACGTCAGTAGATGACTTTTTCTATGTTGGACAAATGTACAGCTCTGCCTGTTTCCCAGTTCTTTCTGCTGAGCTAAGCTTAGTGACTGTTGCTTTTTTGTATTTCCGTACAGGCCAATGCTAGATGGACCAAATGATAGCTCTCCAAAAGTGAAGCCAAACATCAGTTTTTTTCCATCTCTGCTTATGGTTAATGAATACATTGACTAATACTAACAAGAACAGTGTAGTTCACCAGCCTTCAGGAACACCAGTTTGTTATTGCAGCTCAGGGACTTACATGCTTTAAAGCTTCATGTTTTTTTCAATACAGGTGAGATGTCACTCAGGTTATCATATGATTATCATATATTTGCAAACAGTCTCCTGCTGCGTCAGGATCAGCGGTAGGTTCCTCGACCAAACTTGACCAAGTCTGACATTGTTGATAATTAAATCCAAGTCTCCCAGATGAAGCTGGGCCTTCACTAGATCATTATCTGTGGCTTCCTCACTCCTCTGCTGCAGTAATATCCGACGGTATGGCAGTCATATGAGCCGAGCTGCTGAACGTGCAACCACTTAAAGTGGCCTTTTCCCTTCTCACATAGTCATGGGACCAGGATGACAGGGAGGATGTGGGTGATGTGGGTGATTTGGGATGGCTGTGTGTCCCTGAGCGTGTGTGTGTTTATGTTGCCATTTGAAAACCTGAACCTGATCATTAAAAATGTGCGCGTAATATGTTTGTGTGTAATACCAAAGTTTGTTCTGTATAAAGTCACCTGTGTAAGTAAATTCAACCTAATTCTTAAGGTTTGTTGATATAATTTTCAGGGAATTCAAATTACACTTGGCAGCCAGTTTTGTGTCTGTGAGCATCATGAGGTACTGAGTTGCAGTCTGCTGTGAGTGCATGTCTGGTAGCTGCCCTGATTCTGATCTCAAATAATGATGAACGTTATCTCTCATGCAAACAGTGATGATTATGTAAAAAAAACCTTTGCACTCACTTTGTCTTTCACAGTCTTTTAATAACAGTTGGTTCAGATAAAGACACTGATGATCTGTACTTTTACTACTTTTCTCTTATTACTTCTCAATATTGCAATCAAGTTGATTAAAGGTCTTTAACTTTTTAACACCACCCCCTGTAGAGTTTATGACCAAGACCTGATAAACTAATGACAACTAGTGTATTAGAAATCTAATGTCAGCTTTCTAACCTGCTAAAGTAGAGTGGTGGACCTGGGAAACATTAGACTCACTAATCGTCAACACATTAGCATGCCTCATTAAACTTTGTGAGTGTGTTGGCATAGTGATGTTTGCATTTAGATAAAAGCACTGTAATCCCACAAACCTGTATCATTTCAGCGAGGGTACTTTATTAATACGAGTGTCTCATTTCTCACTTTTATGTCCATATAGCATTTTATTTACCTAGCTGTCAATGAACATTGTGCACTGTTAGCTTCCTGTGAACAGATAAGTGGGTCATAAAATGTTGCATTTGCCAACAAATGTTGTTTTAGCTACTGAAGACATTTTTTCATAAACTTAAGTAGTGATTATGGACTAGCTTTGGTCGAAAGTAACAAAATGTCAAATTCTACATTTACAATATATGCAATATGTGTTATAATTTTGTGTGTTACATTATCCTACTTACTTTAAACAGAGATGATGTACTAATGACTGTGTAGATGAAGTTTTTTAAACTGCTATAAGTAGTCATACAAATAAAGACATCATAAGCTGCTGTTATTGATTTATTTCAGTGATGCGAAAAGGAAAAATAAAATTTTCACCAATAATACAAAAACAAAAATATTACATCAGCTTTGAGCTACAAGTGGTTTGCTCTGCAATCTATTTTACTCTTTTATTTATTTACTGCACTATTTACCAATATTGAAAATGACCACGGGACAGCATGATAGAGCTAAAGGAGGACAAAGTTCAATGTGAGCAGAGAATGAAGGCTTGTCCTGAGTGGGTGCTGTCACTATGCCAGGGTGCACGTGGGATAAGTCTGGGTGCCTGTCAGCTCCATTGTCAACTGTGTTACAGACATAAACCCAATGCCCGGTAAATAGTTAAAGTTTAACTGGTATTTTCCTGATGGATTTTACTAACTGGTGTACATCAAGAAGCATCAATTTGTATTCTCCCAAAACACATTTCCAAGATCAAAGAATGCTGAATAATGACTATTACAGGCATGGGCCTACTTGGAAATCAGTCAATGTTTTATTTTTATTAACAGAGTAAAAAGTTTGGTAGCCCAACAATCATTAATCATGATGTTGTGTTGACCTAGTTTTAAATGAGTGATGGATTAGTCGTTCTCCACATTTTTAACAATAATAAAAACAAAAAAATAAATCACATATTATGTCTATTGAAATGTGTGTTTTACCATAAATGTGATCTTGTGGGTCTTTTCACATACATACTGTAGGCATCCATGCTTAACCTGATAGAAGGTGTTTCCTGTACAGGGTATATAAATGAATCTCCTAATAAGGGGACTGTGACAAACAGGGAACTTGCCAGGTATTTGGTCACAGTGAGGGATTCCCCAAATCAGAGGCAGAGCTCGGACCCAGGGGCCAGAAAAGGGCCAAATTTGACACATGAGGGTAAACTATTTGTCCAACAGCCCTGAATAATTCCTTACTCAGAAAGTAATATATTGTCACCTGTGTGTTAGCTATAGTTTTGAGTAAAGACACACATTTAGGTGTAATTTTTTCTGGTAAGTTTGATGTTGATTTGTTATTTGATTCTATCAAAACAGGGTAAAATGTCATGATTGACTGCTGAGGACTTCATAACAAAGGAGTTGTCAAATAGAGTTTGCAAACATTAGCTAACATGAACCACCACAAGTAACCTCTGCTGCTGTAGTAGCAAAATAACAAGAGTGATTTGTTTGTTTTGTTTTGTCATTAATACCAGTCTATATTTGCAAAGGGGATGTATTATTATTTGTTCTTTCAGTAGTGACCTATTTGTTGCAAGTATTTTTTGCCGATGATGTTTAGAGTTTCCAGTCTTAAAATAAGCAACCAACAAACCTTGCCGGCTAAGTCAATGTATGAGATTGCGGACTGGCCAAAGGCCAACTTTGACAAAATTTTAGTCAACCAAGAGCTGCTGAACAAATGTTTGCTCTCAAAGGTCAAACTCACTTTTTATTTAATTATTTCCAGACAGACCTGACATAGAGATGTTGTCCTCTGCCTCTACACCAACAGCAAACAGACCAAAAATACTCTTCCTTTACAAACACACACAGCACATGTACTCAGAGTTCATGATACCCTTTATCTCACAATTTACTTTTTCAAGTGATCAAAAGTCCGGGCCTGGCTCATCTTTACTGTGCAGTCACAGCTATGTGTTGCTGTAATACTGGAGAGTGGGCATGCCTGCTTCGTATGCTTGCATTTATTTACATTTATATTACTACAACTTTTTTGTGATAAACTTTATTGAAATCATGAGTATATTACAGTAGTACATTGGAAATGAAAACAAATAGTACAGGGAATATTGGGGAAAAATGAAAGCAGCACCTTCCATCGATGAAAGCAGATGTGACATGATCCTGTAAGGTTTAATCCTATTCCTTCTACCGCTAGAGGAAGCATTGAGATTGGACATCAGTGTTTGTGCAAGTGAAGTTAAGTGTGCACATAGTGTAGATGTTCAGAGGGAGAAAGAATCTGATATAAGGCGCAAATAGTAAAGCTGTGCATGCTGAAGAAAACAGCTACATTTCCCCATATCTAGCCCCAAAATATATTTCTCAGAAGTGGTGCATATTTTTTTTTACAGATTTACAGCAATGATAGTGATCTTTGTCATATTTACTTCTCTCGAAAAAATATATTTAAGATAACGTCAAAACTAAATATTCCATTTACACCTAAATTATCTCACTTAATCTAAAAAAAGTGGAAATTATGACAGTAAACTTATTTACAGCCCCAAATCAAAAAATCGCTCCTTTCTTCAAAACCCGTTTGACTCCTCGGGAACTCGGTTTCACAACTGGGTTCCAATAGCAAAAATGTAAGAGCAAAAATATTTGACACAATTTTTACTTTATTCGACAATATGGCAGCAGATGGGCCATGAGGCATGAAGAAACGTGTTTGGCCAACTGGATAAAAGCAGCGCCATGTTAAGGCACATTGTGAAGTAAAGTAATTTGAAGAGGATTGTGTCCTTATTAAAATCCGCAGCCACAATGTGAGTTCCACAGCTGCGCCCTCTTCCACTACAGTCTATGAGGAAGTAGCAGCTAGTAGTGACTTAACCTTCATCGTCACATTCATAAATTGACTTTAAGAATCACAAGCGATACACGTTATAACATGATAATAGATACATAGAATATTGGTATATATCAAAATTGTTAAGCAGTACAAGTTTTCAGAGCCCGGATAGCTCAGTCGGTAGAGCATCAGACTTTTAATCTGAGGGTCCAGGGTTCAAGTCCCTGTTCGGGCGGTAGTATTTTTTAAGTTTTAATATCATGTCTCTTGTGTCGGATTTTTCTTATATCATGTCTCTTGTGTCGGATTTTTCTTAAAGACATAAGTGACCTTTTCTCCACAGCCAATCAGGCAGCTATATGCCCATAGTTGCTTGAGGTGGCAAATCACGTCTCGGCTTTGTCATTTTGTATCAATCAATAAGTGAGTCCCTTCTCCATCTTTGACGTGACGACACCGTCACTGGGAGCCAATCACCGTGGCCCGTCTAAAACAATCAGCGCATTAGGTGAAATGACGATACAGTCTATGGAAATGACCTGTTGATCTGCGCCAGTGTGGGATTTGTTCTCCGTTACGGTCGATGGTTTTATTCCAGGTAAGATGTCTCCAGTGTCATCTTGTTTGTCACGCCGCTAGTTTGGGGGGGGGGGGGGGTATTTAAACCACCGTTTATCCATTCATCGTTTCAGTCGCCATTTGTTAAGTTGCCAGGTTATTTTACTTTCTATACCGCTCGTCTTTGTATAAATCATAACTTTACTGTATAACCGCATAATCAACTTCCAGCACAGTATAACATCATTTTAAGGTTTGAGCCTATTCTTATGCACTATATTGTGCCACACAATATGAGATCCGTGTTGTGTTCAGGCTTTACATCTGTTGGGACACAAGGATTAATTTGTGCATGTTTATCAAGTATACATTCAAAGTGTAAAGTCAGTGGTGGGAAGTAACGCAGTTAAAATTCCTATGTTACTGTGCTTAAGTCGATTTTTCACATATCTGTACTTCACTGAGTATTAATTTTCCTGACTGCATTTTACTTTTACTCGCTACATTTGAACCCAAATTTCTATACAATCTGACAACTGTACCCCCCCAAGTCAATATATGGACATACATACTGTCCTTTAAATGCCCTTCTGCCACTTGACCAGCGGTTCGAAGACATGCAGAGGTAGAGGGAGGAAAAAAATGTATTGATGTCACTCTTTGTTATATTTTATCCTTGTTGTAATAGTTTGTTGCTTTAATTTTTGTTCTTCTTTAATTTGATCAGTATATACATTATGTTTTATCTTGTTAAGTTTGTTGAGATTAGTTTTTTCATGTGTTTTGTACAGGAGCATTTCTCTCATTCTTTGTATTTCATTTATTTACTATACCTCCACCAAGGAGGTTCTGTTTTTGTTTAGTTAGTTTATACATTGTCTGTCTGTATAAGTGTGAAACATAATTAAAGATAACAGTATACTTTGTAATAAATTTGCGCTATATTTCTACATCAGTATTTGAACTATTTACTACAAAAATATCCATTACAAATCTAGTCAAGCTAATTTTAGCTTTTTACAAACGGAATATGTGAAGGAATGGAAAACTATTGCAAAACAGCTCTAGTAGACAATTTAATTGTTGCAGTCTTGTCTATACATTT
This sequence comes from Pleuronectes platessa, assembly GCF_947347685.1. NCBI lineage: Eukaryota > Metazoa > Chordata > Actinopteri > Pleuronectiformes > Pleuronectidae > Pleuronectes > Pleuronectes platessa. The sequence continues at coordinate 23,557,315 of NC_070630.1, forward strand.
GTTTATACATTTTGTATATAAATAATGCTTTAAAATTATTCAATTTATTCAATGACAAAAGAACAGTCTAGTCAAATATTTGTGTTTAGGTGTAGTTATTGTTATATATGTTATACATTGCTATATTAATACGATTTATTCATATTTCCTTAATGGTGGTAGGCATTAATTAGTGTGGTTGAACATACAGGGGATATTCTCCATGTTGTCCTATGTTCTAAAATGGGACACTATTTAGTTAAAAAAGCATAGAGTTAATGATATCTGACCTACTGAGTGGGCCACATGGCTTTCATGGTGCTTCCATACAAGCCGGTCGCCAGTCAGATTTGCCTCTAGCCTCAGCGTACCCTCAACCCCGGCCTGTATCGTTGATTACAAGGCCAAAACACTTGATGACGCTAAGGTGTACTAACATCCACTGGTGGCCACTAACACCTGCTAACATCTCATTGTAGTTGGTATCTTAAAATGATTAATCACATCTCTATGTAAGCATTCAAAAATAACATGTGCTCTATGGCGTTCTCAATGATATACTGTCTCCGCTCTATCAAATATTAAGTTATATTGGAAAGATTCAAAATACTAGGTAACATTTTGGGTTAACAGAGACATGTTGACATTTGGATTCCCAGCTGCTTATAACATACTCCAGAAAAGTGTCATTTTGATCATACTACTCAAAATAATACAATAAAAGCTGCATCCCTGCAGGATCAGTTCAATTCTCTTCCTTGTTTCATTTTCACTCAATTACTCAAAATGTCCTATCACCATCTTCATTTGTCTCCTTCCCCCTCACAGTCTGATGTTCCAGCTTTAAGAGAAACTAACTCTCCTCCCTCCCGCCATCTCCTGAGAGACGACGAGCTCTGCCCTTCAAAATAAAAGCGCTATCACGTGAACGAGTAGTGGCAGGGCGGGTCTACAGGACGCATCATCCAATCAGCGCCTGTGTTGTGTGGCTTCCCATTCGATGATAAACAGTGGGACCTGGCGCACAGACACAGATTCAAGGTGCGTCAACGTGAGCGAGGCCGAGTCGTGTGTTCTGCGGTCAGTGTTATTCCAGCACCACTGGACCTATTCACCCCCACCGAGGACCCGCACGCTGTGGTGAAGCCCTTTCCCGGTTCACCAGAGGGGAAACGCCGCAGCCCTGTCGCTCTCACATCGACATTTACCAGCGGAAACCCGTTAGCTCGGGCAGCTAACGCCAGCTAGCTCAGTTAGCAGTTACATAGCGTCGTTTCTTCCATTCAGTTGACCTCCACCACAGCACAGCTGAGGATCATTCGCTTGCTAGGTCGGGGGTCGTCACTCCCCCCCGCTGTTTTCCCACGTCCGCCCCCGTCGTCCCCTGTGTGGTGTCCCGTGGACTGTTCTCGAATATGATCCACAATGAGTCAACGAGATACTTTAGTTCATCTGTTTGCTGGAGGGTGAGTACATGTTCCCGTGTCATATTGAGCAGACGTCGCTAGCTAGCTCCACACACTCGGGGCTAACTGTGGTTACTAGCCGGTGTAGGTCCACGCAACACTGGGGTGCTTGTGTTGCTGTGTTGACGACGGTTAGTGAGACAATGTGTTAGCATGGAGACCCTTGTTAGCATCGGTGTGTCAGGTGTCAGCTAGCCTGTCGGGCTTACTCTTGTGCGCCCGGGAGTTGAGCTCAATGTCATACGCTGCAATGACATTTCAATGTTTGAATGATAATCTCTGCATGCGTGGGTGATCTGTTCTCGTCCTTAGTTTTCGTAGTGTTTTACTCAATGTTACATAAAATGCAGAAGCTGAGGATCCGTTTGAAAGGACGCCGCTGTTAAACACCGTGAATCTAAACTACTCTCGGTGTCACGAGTGCATCCAAACAAACGTGAGCAAGCTGCCCCCAAAGGTCACTCCGAGAACAGGGTTTAGAACACACAGAAAAAACGCGTGTGCCTGATGCAACATCTAAACAGAGGGGACACAGTGGAACGCAGTCTGCTCTTATCTCTCCTGCTCGTCTGCCCAGTATGATAATGGCACGACTTGTGGCCCAGTCTGATTTAACCCGGGACTGTTGTGATTCTGCCTAGACACACTCCTTGTGAAAGTGAGTGGAACAACATACTGGTGTTGCATTAGATCAATATTAAAATATATTTTGTAGCATTACTTCATCTTGCCTCAGGCAGATTATCCAAGAAATCTATTGAGAGATTGATTTTAGCCCATTTGTTTCCTGTCAGGATAAATAAGCTCTTTATAACGTTTACAAAAGCAGTGACTCATGCTGTCCGCCTGGAGCCTTCATTATTTTATTGTGCAGCTACACTCATTACAAATTACAGCAAAATAAAGAACACTTGTAGTTTTATTAGCCTTAATCAGAATCTGGGTTTCTTGCCATGCATCTTTACACATATAAGCAATTTGCAGTATTTTTATGCATAAGCATGAATATCAAAATACATATTAGTATTTTAATGTACAGCATGACCGGTATTGGCCATGGAAAGTTCAAATATCACAGTCGCAGCTGAGGACATTTGGACGGTGTAATGATGGGGTCCCAGACATCTGCAGTCAGGAAAATCATTTTCTTGTTGCAGGAAGATTTGGTCCCATTATAAACATGATATGCATATGTACTTATTCAAGATATTCATATTTGTTCATAGTAAAGCCCACTCTCCAGGATGATAAGCTGATTTCTGCTAAAGTATATAGCATATGCTACCTCCACTCCTGTCTGAAATTTAACCTTAACTAAAGATAACCATTGTTGTTCTTGCTTTTGATATCCTCTCATGGGGCCTTGCCCTGCCAAATTCAGTCACGTTATATTCATTTTAATTATGTATTCCATGTAGCTTATGTACGAGGCACAGGTGACCTGAAATACCTGAGTTGGTCATAAAGTGACACCCTGGGTGTAGCTGTCTTTCTGCAGGCATGTCTATAGATCTTGGCTCACAGTTTTGCAAGTCTGTAAGTGCTAAAATATGTAAATGATTTATTTTACTATTCATAACTTGTCAAAGGGCTGGTTTTTATAAATGTGGGAAACAAGACGAGAAACCAATTTGAACACTTTGCTTGATCAAAAGACAGTAACTGTTTAAAGTTGTGGTTTTACCCCGATTTGAATATTCCTTGTATGATAATATATACATCTGTGATTCGGGAATGCGGCGTGGCGCCACAGAACAGAAGGTGGCTGTCTTCCCCAAGAAACACAAAGCATTCCTGACTGTCTCTCTGTGTTCCCACACTGTGTTTTTTCCTGTCTACATGCCTGGGAGATTCAGAATTCTATTAATCACACCATTGGCTGATGTATTTATGCATGAAAACAACACTGTGATGAATCGGAGGGATTTTGCCATCTAAGCACGCTTGGTATCAGTCTGTTGGAGAATGTTCACTGTCTCACCTCGTCCTTTTCCATCTCTGTGTTTCTGTCAGATCTGGGGGCACGGTAGGAGCCATATTAACTTGTCCACTAGAAGTAGTGAAGACACGTCTGCAGTCATCCTCCATAACCCTCTACGTGTCTGAGGTTCAGCTCAATACAGTCAATGGGGCCAGTGTGGCCCGCATGACCCCTCCAGGGCCCCTGCACTGTCTCAAGTGGGTACTCAACATTTATCTCTGCAGACGAACATCATCCCTCAACAACATTAATACCAGATACATATTTTTACACATGTTTAGAACATTGGATGTAGGATTATGTTCCTGCTGAGAGGAAAAGGCTAGACGATTCTTAAAAATGGCAAGGAGTAATCATGTTCGTTAAATTAATGTGTTCACTAGATTTAATGCCAAGTTACACACAACATTCTAATATCATTTTGTGAGGAAAAACTGCTGAGGATAATGTTTTAATTAAACAAAATGGGGCTAATACATGTAAAGCATGCTTTATTTTGTTGGTAGAATCATGATAATCTAATAACTGTTTTATGTACATTCAAGTGTGATGCCACTGGGCCCTCAGCAACCCACCTGCTATGTTTGAAGTCGATCAGACGAGTGGTTCCGGGACAGGGAGAGTTTGTCTCGATTTGTTATTTGGATTTTTGTCTTTTTGTTTGGGTCAGATTGATACTGGAGAAAGAAGGACCTCGTTCACTCTTCAGGGGCTTGGGGCCAAACTTGGTGGGCGTGGCACCTTCCAGGTAAGATGACTCCTGTCAACTTCATCTTGATCATATTCTTAACAATGTGCACCACTTTTGAGTATGACTTTAATAAGACTGTTAGTGTTGTCCTTAATTGACTACTTCAAGTAATTGAATTGTCAAAATAATGGTTGAACTAGATGAAAACTATTTCCAAGATTATCAATAATGAATATAGTGGTAAGTTGTTGGCTTTCTACTGTTTTGCCTAAATTATAACACATATTTTAAAAATTATTTGGATGCTTAAGATTTGTTGCTAGTATTTCATGTAATAACTGATACCTCAGCCACCATTTCATACACCAAAACATGACTATGGCTACCTAAACACTATATATATATATATATATAAATTTATTTATTTTTATTATTTATTAATCACCTCTGCTATGTTTACTCTGAACTCTCTCCGGTCTATACAATGAACGTTCATTACTACCATGTCCTGTATATGAAGTTTGAAAAATAACAACAACAAAAAACCTCAGGTTATAATGTTTTCAGTGAGGGGCAGATGTGTCAATATTATACTGTGGGCTGATAACAGCTGTTAATGACATGACGTTGGTTGATATGGTTTGTCACTGTGATAAAGTTGGTTGGCTGCTGATGACATAGTCATGACAAAGCTTCCCCAATAACTTGGGTTTGATTTTCTTTCCCTACTTCTTGTGGCTCTGTTTTGAAGTGGGCCACTACCCAGCAAGGGGCAATTCATATCTAGGGGTAGGGCAAAGGGAGAGGAATTGGGACAGGACATTAACTTTGTTTTCTTTTTATCACAGAAGAAAAAATGTTTGCTGTCATGAGAACCTTTTAACCGTCCCTCCTTGGTTTAAGTCATGGACTCTTGACGTTTCTGTTCAGTTACATTTACCAACACTTATCCCCTGAAAAAGGACGTAATGTCACATTTCACATGTGGGCGATAAATACAACTTTTTGGACTCATTGGTTGTTTTACGGGGAGGAAAATTGCTATTATGTAACCACCACCAAAGTTATCATTGAGGTCGCTTAGTGACAAAGAAGCATTAGGGGTCCATGGCCATTTATGTCCCATTCATCTTCATCACTTTCTCATCAGTTTGTGTGCTGGTGATGTGCTTCCTGGGAAACATGGCAACAGCCTCAGCTTTTTGAGAACAGTTTTGAGTCATGTCTGGGAAATACTCTGAGCTAGCTGCAGCTAGGTAATAAGTAATAACATTCATGATCTTCAGTTATCCTTGGTGTCAGTGTCAGGAACAAAGTGGGGGCTAATGGCAGCGGGCTACACTAAATGCTGGAGCAAGCAGGTGCCAGCGCTAGGCGTTAGTAGAGTGTTTTCTTGCTACATGAATGCTGGTGCAGATCAGTGCAAGTTAAGTCAACAAGGCCTCTCTGAACTGTGACGTAGATTTAGAAATCAACTCCTTTAACAGCCTTAAAACACATTTAGCTGGAATGAATAAGATTATGGCATCAAACAGTTCAATTAAAGCTAGTAGGGGAAGGTAGAGGCAGCTTATGTTGTGAATATGATGTGTTTTTATGCTGAATAGCCTTTTGGTCTTATTAGGGTTTTCTGGGCAGTGACTGATTATAAAGCTTAACCTGACAGTTTTATTAGTTAATGAAGTGTAATTAATAAACCACACTCCTACAGGAGCTAATAGCGGACTGGGATCAGCTTTACATGAAATATCCAAAAATATCACTTGAACCTGTGTAACATGCACTGACCTCGTTTTTTTTATTTTCTTTTACCTACAACAGAGCAATCTACTTTGCTGCTTACTCTACTGCCAAAGAGAAATTGAACGGTGTGTTGGAACCTGACTCCACACAGGTACATATGGTGTCGGCTGGAACGGCAGGTAACTATATATCTGAGCACCACCATGTAATGTTTTTCAATATATTGTTACCTAGCAAACATTTGCAGCATACTTGTGAGAAAATCTGAGTAAACAGACCTGTTTCAGTGCTGTTAGGTTGAGATTGATAGAGGTGGTACATGCAGGAACAGACTTGTGTCATGTTGGTGCTGTCTGCATTCGTAATGACATTGATCCCTCTGTAGAAAGCAACATGAAATGTTTGATTCGAGGTTGCTACAGAAATCCTCAGGTTGTTTAATTAAAACGTATCATGCAACAAGGCCACGCTTAAATTTTACATCATTATTCTCAAATGCTTTGTATGTCAAGAGTAGGTAATCTGCTCTTGTGTCAATGTGATCCTGCTCGGAGTGTGGGACTATTACAATGTGTGTCAGACAAGCAGCTGCGCGGTAGGTGTGTGTATATGTATATATATTCTAACGTGTGTGTGTGTGTGTATATATACATAGGTGAGTCTGACAGGTTTATGGTGGTGCCTCTTTTATCTCATCACGACACAGATTTTCCACAACTCGGTCAAGGTCAGCTTCTTCAAAACATAGCTCAGTAATATAATAGTATCTTTTATTAAATTATTTTATCACTACATGTATTATATGAATGTGGACAAAGATGAATGTAAATATGGAGCTAGCTAAATCTTACGTAAACAAAAAATGTGTTTGATACAGGCACAAAATATATATCCCATTTAGACAAAAAATATCACATTACTCACATGACTCTATTGCACTGAGGAATTCTCTATACTGTGTAGTGTTTACTGAGTAATTCACCCTCCAGGCCACAGCGGGCCATTTGCTGTTCTGTGTTCAAGTAAAAGAACCAATATATCTGTGTAAGTACTGTACGTAAGTCAAAGTACATAAGCATTTACACAAATATTTATCTGCTGTGACTGATATATTATTTTACACAGCCTGGCCTAGCATCTCTTTCATGTCTTTAACTGATCTATGTGGAAAAATGTTCCGTGTTCCTGAAGGTTATCTTCGTCTTCAGAGACAAATCACCATCCACTACAGCAGTTTCTTTAAGAAAGTGAAACCTTTGTGATTTTAAACAGGGTAAAACAATGATGCATGAAAAAAGCACAGCAGTGTTGATACAACTTGGTTTCATCCAGATCCAGAAAACTCACAAAACGTTCTTCAACTTTCTAGTTTTAATCTCTACTGTGTAAACACCTGTTCAGCATTCAGTCCTCTGTGTCCTTCTGACATTTGTGAACTAACCATGGCCCTCCTCTCACCTCCTCTGTAGAGTCTTGTGTTTAGTCTGTAAATGACTCCGGCTCATGGCAAATTGTGTTCATGTAAGGTGTCCGATTAGCCTAAATACTGATTAAATAACAATACTAGATTTTTTTTTTTTTTTATACCATCCATACACTAACATACAAAATACGCCATTTGGCTCATTAGATACATAAGCCCAATTACTAAAGTTTTCCTTTTTTTTTTCTCTCTGCACTGACGCATTAATGTTTAAGCAGCATTTTCCAGTTTCAGTTCTTCAAGACGGGCTTCTCAAAAGGGTCTCATCATTAATCTTAGGTGTCATGAGATGATTTTAATTATCAGTTTTAGCTCCACAGTAGTTTATTATTGTCACTGTATTACTCATTGTGTTTTTTAGCTGTACTCTTCCCTAATGTCCCTTTTACTGTCTTGGTAGTGGGTTAAATCCTGGGGGAATGGGTTTAAGTTAATTGGTTACATGCCAGTCATTTCGCTATACACAAAGCTGTGTCTGTTCTAGGCTTTAACTCTACCGTAGCTCTCCTCTTGCAAGGGCGGGAGACCCCCGCACCACCAGGGGTCTCTAGCTGCATCTGTGAGGAGTTACTTGGGTCTGCGTGAGTACTCACCACAGATCTGTGCTTTTTCTTTTCAAAATATCTGCTTGTTCTATCCCTCTCTATGCACTTCTTTAATCTTCTGCCTTATCTAGGTCATTGGATGAGAAGAAGTTTTTAACTGTTTGATTAAATCATACAATTTTGATGACATTGATTTTATTTTTTTCCCCCCACTAGCACACATAGGTTAATCTTCAGAGGGGCTAGCATTCTCTCTCTGAGCTGCCCATGTGTCTTTATGTTTTGTTAAAAGACATAAACTTATTTTAAACAGAAAATGTATATTATGTAGAGTGATACTTTGAGGATTTTATTTATGTGGTACAGGCAGTTTAACACATTTCAAGATTGGAGCAAAGTCTAATCCCATTAATCTTGTATTCATCAGGTTTTACAGCTATCACAGCAACCAATCCAATATGGTTGATAAAGACCCGCCTACAACTTGATGCGAGGTAAATATGACACTTGAGTTTGTGTGTTACATATTGTACATGTCAGGTTCCTAATGGAGGTAATGAAACTCGATCTGGTATGAAATTATGTACTTTCTTTTCTTGTGCAAATTATTTGTACACCAGCAGGATGTCTTTGAATGTCTATTTTGTGGTTTTAAAGAGACACGCATTACTTTTATTCCCAATTATCAGCCTGTTTTTAAGATATGTGAGCAAGGTTGTGTTCCAACTTCCGCAACCACAATGTGTTTTTGCTTAAAATTTACCTTATCATACACTTTATATCCCGATTTGTTGAATTTCAAGTGGCTTTTCAGTCTCCTCTAATGGAAGTATCTATGAAGACACAGATAGCTCACCAGCGTCATCAAGCATTTTATCTTGACATGAGTTTTCAGGACTTTTTCCCTGATCTGACGACAGATATTATAATAGTTGTTGTTGATGGCATCCTTGTAAGTGGGACATCTCAAAATGTCTCCTTTTGTTCTCAGGAATCGGGGAGAGCGCAAGATGAGTGCGTTTGAGTGTGTGCGGCGAGTCTATCAGACAGACGGCCTCCGAGGCTTCTACAGGGGAATGTCTGCATCCTATGCTGGCATCTCAGAGACTGTGATCCACTTTGTGATTTATGAAAACATCAAACGTCGCCTCTTGGAGGCCAAGGCGCCGCAAAACATGGACGAGGAGGAGGAGACATCTAAAGATGTTTCAGACTTTGTGGGAATGATGCTTGCTGCTGCCACCTCTAAGACCTGTGCCACAACTATCGCATATCCTCATGGTGAGAGTCAGATTAGCAATGAGCTAACATAGGCTGCCTTGGTGCTTCTGATCCCTATAACCTTTTCCATCTTTCTTTCCCTCCTGCAGAAGTGATCCGGACCAGGCTACGTGAGGAGGGCACCAAGTATCGCTCTTTCTTCCAGACTCTAACGACAGTACCCAAAGAGGAGGGCTACCGTGCCCTGTACCGAGGCCTCTTGACTCACCTGGTACGACAGATTCCCAACACCGCCATCATGATGTGCACCTACGAGTTTGTGGTTTACTTCCTGAATGGTTAAACCACCCCCCCCCCCCACACCTACACCTTATCAGACAATATATGTAACCCTGCCCCTGTTCAGAGATGGAGAAAAGAAAACGAGAGAAACTGCACACCAGTTAGCACAACCACCTCACAAGAAGAGGACGGGGGCGGTGCCATGACGGCCATCGTCTCAGTGATGCAGCGCGTGGTTCTTAAAAAATAAGTCGGAAGCATTGTTGTATAACCAAAGGGTCTGGCACAAGGAGGAGGATTGAAAAAATACTTGCATCAGTTTGGCAAATAAACAGTTTCCCTATTTTTATTCCATCCTTTTCCCCCCTTTGCTTACATTTATGTTGCTTGTGCAAGCTCAGACTCAGATTACAGAAGAAAGCCCCAGTTACATTGTATTCTGCATCGAATGATGAAAGCGAAATACAGTAATTGTAATCCTTGGGAAATAGAGAATAGAAATTCTCCAGCGGTGATCAGATGGTAAAATAACCGTATTTCCTGCATTCCTAGAGGTCCAGAATACAGAGATGCCCAGACTCAGGAGTGAGTTGAAAAGGTAGTAAGTAGTAAGTAAGAAAAAGGAGAAATCAGTGCTGTGGCCTGTTGAGGAAACTGAAGAGAAAGGGGTGGCGGAGGGGAGGGAGGTTAATAGGAGATGTGCCTTGTTTGATTACAGGACTTGGACCATGATGCACAGAGGCTGTATGAGGAGGCGGAGCTCTGGTTGACCTGTTACAGTGGATGTAGAAATGTAGTTGTACACTGGTATTGTGTGATTTCAGGTGACCTTTTACATATCAGGGGTTAAAACTGGTGGTGACATCCTCATGATGCAGAACTTTACATGTGTCTGCTGCTCGTTACACTACATACATGATGGATATCTTATTACAAGTCTGCATAAGGACATTGACCTAATAACCTGTACATGTGTGGAAGAAGAGTGACTACAGTAGAGTGCACTAAGGTTTGATAGAGGATAGAAAATCACCAAGCTAAACCAGAAATTAATCCACTGTTCTAACTACTGGAATATAAACAAAATACTGATCCATATTGTGAATTGAAAAAATATATAAATAACACATTTAAACTAATTGTAATGTTGATGGATCCAAACAGGAGTGTTTGTTCTTATTGCACTTTTCAATGTCTCTCTTTTTGGGGGGGGGGGGTTTCCTATCCAGTTTAGTTTTCCAGACGAGGACAAATCCAAGAGTTTGTTCTGGAAAATGTGCAGAGTTTAAACCAGCATGTGAAGGAGGTGGTCAGTAACGTTCTTATAAATGCACATTAATTAAACGCAGACCAGTAAAAAAAAAACTAAAGAAACAAACTAACTGTTTTCTTGATTATTTCTTATTGTCATGTAAAGAAACAATCACTGCATCTCAACTGGTTTAGAAACACGGAAGAGCTTTTATTTTGTTTAATGTATTTGTGGATGTCCTTCTCATGCTATAGAAAGATGCTTGCGCTCTGTTTTTTTTTTTGTTTTTTTCATGTTTCAAACTTACCCATCCGACAGAAGTAGCGATTTGCTGTGACTTCACAGAAATAACTTTCCTCCAGTAGTCACATGACACGAGGGCCCAGCCTGTTGACGACTTTGTCTAACAACAAAAAATGGGCCTGGCTTCTCCCCCGCAGTGTATGAACTTGGATTAATAACATATCCTGATACTTTACTGCTTCCTGGGTCAGCGTGCTGGTGTGCAGCAGTAAGGGTATATCCGGTGTATCCTGTAGCTCGGCTATGCTCACTCTCTCAGTGCCTGTTGTACTTGAGATTGCAGCCCCAGTGTGTTTACCCAGAGGCTTTCCTCCAGTAAAATAACTGGTTTGATCTTCGATGTGAACAGCTTTACAGAACATATGAAGGATGCATAAGTTAAGCCTCATTGTACAAATCTTAATGGAGGTGGGTTCATGTTTGCACACAGTGCCGTCAACTCACACTATTGTCGAAGTCAGTTGTGACTCCATCTTTGATTCCTTTGCTGCTAGTAGTTACTGGACGTTTGTGTATCACGGTGCTGGCAACACTCCTATTGGTTTAAAACAGGACAGATAGTGTGAGTTGATTGTACCAAATGTGATGAAGGGGTCAGTTTACCCAAATAACGACAATAACAAAACAGTTTCTCTCTTATGTTTGAGCCCTGCTTTATATTACTATTTCACAGGTCATGGGATATCTCAGAGTTAGCTCGGTGAAAGAAACAATTCGAAATTTGTTTGCAGTGCTCCCACTGTTAAATGTTCCACTGCTGTTAGACTCAAACCCATGCAGTTCTGTTGTGTTAATGAAGAGGCTGATGCAGGTTTTAAAACCTGGAGTAAAATAATTCCAGCGGTCCAAGGGAAATTTTGATTTTCTTCTATAAATTATTTGTATTCCTTACTTGGGTGAACTGACCCTTTTAAACTGTAAATGTCTACGCATCCCTTTCACTCGTATCAGTGTTGGTTATTTGTCAGTGGATGCATTCTTCCCTGCATTCTACACTTATTCTGTTGCTCCCACTCTTTTGCATTGTCAGGTGACTGTGTTTGAGTGTGTGCGTTCACACTTAAGTGACGATGGCATGTCATTCAGCTGTGTCTTTGTGCAAGAGACCATAGGAGTATGAATGCACTCAGAAGAATAACTGCAAACAGTGTTGTTTTTATGTCTATAAATAAATTGTTGCCTTTCCTTTGTTTTGTTATTTCATGTTGTCTTTGATGAGCCGATAGTGAGTGTGACTCAGTCTATGCATTCTCTCATACCTGTTTTTGTAAAACTAAAAGTCAATAAAATGGAAAGAGTGCAAGTAAGTCAGTGTGTAAGTGATTATGTGCCTGACGGTTGTTCTCACAAATTAAAATCATGTTTCTCAAAACAGTGAAAAACCCATTAGAAGTTGTTTGTAACACACTTTATGTTGCTTTGACACACGAGTACACATATCTGACTCAGTAGTGGATAGAGGCAGTGTTGGTTCACACTGCTTGTGTCAAGCTATTTCAGGTGTGGTTGTCTACATATCTTCATGGTGATCTTAACATGCAGAGAACATTTTCAACATGAATCTTTCAAAATGCTCAGTCATCTGCCACAAACTGGCTACTGGCACACGTGATCAGGCCTGATGGCAATTCAAAGTCTAATATTTACTCTTGCTTTTAGCTCTGCTTGGTTCACATTTCCATATGGAGCCTGAAGGGAGAGTAAACAATTTGCTTTTCCAGCCCTATAGTTTAGCCATACATACACTATTAACACATTCACAGCAAGATACTTTATGTTTTCTGACAACAAATAAATAGCTGCCATTTGTAATTTGAAAAACTCATACATGAATTCATACAAGGTTATGTGAATGTGGGCCCCTGACCTCTTCTACATAGAAGCAACACCCTGACTGAAAATTATGAAAAACAAACACAAACAAGCGACTGCCGCCTGTTCCTTCTCTAACATCTAACATCATTTAGCATAATTTTGTCTTGTCACATGGTGTCTCTTTGTTATTGTGTGATTGTCGCGGCCCATTATGAAGTCCATCCATGATGGTAAAAAGCCAGTAATGCTAAAACCAGCTGATTCTCATAGGCGGGGCAGCCTTTTTGCTGAAAATACAGAATCTAACTGCTCTGGTCAGAATCAGTGCTGATAAAGGCAGGCAGAGCGATCACAACCAAAATCATCAGCTGCCAATGTTGGCAGTTCAATGTTGCTGATAAAATTAATAAAATGATTAAATGTTGAATGATTCGACTTTGATGAAAAAGCAACTGAAAAATATGTTTGATGTAAATACATTTCAAGCCACCAGGTGGTGGTGTTTGCTGAGACTTCCAGTACATCATCAGCTCAGTGGAGCAGACACTGAGAGGTGACAGCCTGCTGCTGCCTGATTGCTCAATCCAAAAGATGGCAAGATGGAAAAAAAAACATGTTTAACTTCCTTCTGCAGCAGAGACACAACTGTGACATAAAGTAATGAGTGTGGCTCCAACAGAGCGATGCCAGGTGAATGATGACAACGCCTGAGCAGAGAAACACACTTACCTGATTCACAGCTCATTTCCCTGCCTGCACGACAGCATCACATCATCACATTAGCCCCAGCAGGACCGGGCTGACTCACACAACACATGTATTTATTTTGTGTAAGGCTGAAAGGACGGAGGAATGTGTTCGACACAACATACTCGACAATCTGCCACAGAGCGCCGGTGTTCTCCATAATAATACAAAGTGCCTCTGGGTGTTGCTTGTGCCTCGCTAAATTGAGCTTTGGGGACACACTGTGAAACGACAGCAGTGGGGTGTAATGACTGGCACCTTGTTTGCCTCTGAACTGCGGAGGGAGTGGAGGGGAAAGAAAGACAGACTGTCGCTGTTTTTTATATACTTCAGCTCTGATGGACAGTTCTGTGTTGTACTATTTTACTGTTTGTCTGGTTTAATCTAAAATCATGGAATCTGGGCACTAATCTTATCTGAAAGAAAAAAAAATTGTTATTTTCCATCTTTACACAAATCAAGGCTCTCATTCTCTTGCTTACTGCTTTCTATTGCTTTGGCACATGCTTTCTAATTTCCACTGATTCCTCTCACAGCAGGTAACTGTCCATGTACTGGCATTCCAGCAATTTAACATGACACTTTCATCATGTGTGTGGATTCACAAGAGAGAGGTTAGGAAAAGCAAAGGTCAAACTTTAAGAAGCAGAGGCACAACATTTGCCATAAAGCAACTTATTGACATTTCTACTACGATTTCCAGACTTGAAGATTTCTTAGTTCACACCCAAATATAAAAGGCTTTTTGCAATAAATTTGAAGTCTATTGACATCATGAGGATTATTTAGGTGGTCTCAGACGTGCACTGAACTCTGAAGACTCTCTGCACTTTCTCCAGGGGAGACTTATGTGTGAACGCAAATGTCCAAATGAGAGCCTCCTGCGGACTTTCTCCACCTACAGCCTCCTATCATACAGTCTGGGGGGGGGGGGGGGGGGGGGGGGGATTTGTCTCTTTGTGAACGCGTCTGGACCCAATTGTCCAGACCTAACCCTAACCCTTTTTTCATCCTGTGTCCATATGTTACTTGTTCAGTTACCCCCTCAACTGAACCAAATATTTGCTAAAAAATTAATAAGATAATAATGAGTGCTTTAAAATCCATTTATTTTCTCTTCCTGTCAGACAAAATCCCTTTCGGACTCAGCTTCAACCCTAGGACATTGTTGTATCTAATCAAGTGTGATTTAGGCTAACTAGCTAATCACAAACATCCACACATGAGCTAACAGGCTTTAGGTAGCAGTAGGATATCGTGGGTCCGAGGTGTGGTTGGGTCTCAGTCAGCAGAGAAATAACAATAGCTGTGCTCTGAATGAGTATTTTGTCCCTCAAGCTTTAGCACATGTGAGGACCGTGTAGGTGGTAAAGAATGGTCCTGTATCCATTAACCTGAGCCTATTTTTTTAGCAGTCCATAAGGAATGGATATGATTTCCCCCCCACATGCTTTCCCTTTTGAAATTTGTCACATTGGGGATGGTAGAGAATAACTATCTACCATTTCCCTGTGATAAAGCTAGTTTGGTTAGCTTAGCTAAAAACACTTGGCGATTTGGACACAACCGACAAGAAGGGATTGTTTTACATTTTAAAACAGATTATATCAGGAGCAAAAGTGTAGAATGTTCAAGATGACGTCAGTATTTGGTATATTTTGGTTTCATTTATGGATAGAGGGAGGAAGTGGAGACGTGTCCTCCATCGTTCCACAGAGTCTGTAGTCAACATTCAAGGGAGCAGGGGCATTATATCATAATTTAACATTTGATCAAATCAAGAATGTGTTCACTAGTTACATATTCTCACCTTAAAGAGCTCTCCTCAGAGACAAGGAAGATATTTTGTACAGTATTTAAAGTTAAAAAAAATTCATGCGAAGTGGAATGCCTTTTCAATTCCGTTGATGTTTGAGATTGATGTTTATATGTCGAATTAGAACATATACATTTTTCCATTTGTATCCTTGATATCTTTTAATTAAGGTTGTGTCAAAGTTAAATTTAGATTCAAGTTAACCAGAGAACTGCATACATTTTCTGTGTGAACTCTCTGTCCCTCTACACCCTTGAAGACTCTGTTTGTCTATATTGTGTTGTGTAATAGCTCGTCCTTACCACCAGTATTTAGAGGTTCTCAGTGGTGCCTAGAGACCGTGTCCTGCAGGTGAGTCACCGACTGGCTCGACTTCACACAGAGCAGTCTGTGCAGAGCAGCAGGTCTGTCAGCTTCAGCTCTAGAGGCGGATGAAATACTCTGTGGCTGGGATTCGTGAGCAGCTCAACTACAGACTTGGCCAACCAGTTTCTCGCTCATGGTGGAAAACGAAACAAAGCATGAGTCAATTATTTATGAGCTATGCTGGTAGACTGGTGTATTTCTGTTTGGACAGAGCCATGCTAGTTATTTTCTCCCGCTCCGAGCCTTCATGCTAAGCTAAGCTATCTAACTACCGGCTCCAGCTGGATATTCAATGGACAGACAGGATGGTATCAACACATGACAAACAATATCGAACACAAGTGCATGTCTATTGTTTGGTCCCACCGCCCACTGTGGTCAGCTGTGACGAGCACACAAGCTGGGGTGAATTCAGGGACATCTGTCTATCTGTCACACAAATACACAAACACACACACACACACACACACACACACACACACACACACACACACACAAACACATACACACACACAAACACACACAGGACATTCACTGGCATTATGCAGTCCCAGTCCCATACCCTAACCTTACCCATCACACCTAAATGCCTAATCCTTACCAAAATCTTTACCCTAACCCAGACCTAATTCTAAAACCAAACCTAAAACAAATTCCCAACCCTCAAAAAGTCAGACCAAACCTTACCCTTTACCCTAAACAGGTAAGGCAGAAATTTGGACCAGACATTTGTCCCTGTAAGGTTCACTCGTCCTGCGTCCTTATGGGTCTATACGTCTATGCAAACAAATATTTTTTAAAAGGTACATTTATAAGTACCTATCACACGCCTGTGCACACACTCTCACACAGCATCTGCAAATGGGAGGCAAAGTGAATGGAAGTCTGTCCAAGTCTAGACAAACTACTCCCCTCTATTTCCTAACAAGCAGAAGTCCCCATGGTGATTCAGCGACATTGTTTGACTGTCAGTCCACTATCCAGTTAGTGCCAGCTCAACAGCCCAGTCCAGAGAGAGACAGACCCACGGGATGAAGACATGACATGAGAGGACTGAATAGAGACAGGCAGCCAAGGAAATGAAACCTGAAAGGAAAAGGGACATAAAGAAGAGTAGATACAGGGGAGAGGACATAATGAAAGACAGAGGATAAAAACATCTGATTCTCAGAGTGTCGTGGAACTTGGAGAGGATTCAGTCATGCTGGCGAGAACAACCATGGCAGCTTTGTCTGAAGTCGACTGCCGGCAGACAGGACTCACACACGCATACACACACTCACACACAGCCCAATTCATAGACAGTAACCTATACCAATTCAAACCCATTGCAGGGACACACAGCATGGGATATCTGAGTCATTTTCAGTCAAAACTGCCTCTGTCTCGACTTTCTGACTTGATGAGTAACAGATATATCACTATCTGAAGTAACATTTACCAGAAGAGGTATACACAGAAATATTTCAACATTTTGGGAAAACACTTGTCTGCACTTTTGTTGAGGTTTAGATGAGAAGACCAACCCTTCACTCATATCTGTATTTAAATATGAAGTACTTATATGTATACATCAAGTGAGCTAGTTAGCTTAGCTTAGAAGGACCAGTCACATAAAGATGGTTGACATGACTACCTATGGTACCCGATACTGAAGACAAAGCATGTGGATCTCCACCTAGTGGCTGTTTTATTCATAAAAACAAAGTCCAACATGACAAGTTGAGGCTTTATGGGTCATATGCTGCATTAGCATATTACTTGGCTGGTACCAGTAACTTTCTGTCTGATGCGGTATCCATTATTAACCCACAACTAGTTGTTTTTACCATTTTGTTCGGATAACACAACCTATATGCGATATGATGTGTTAATTAGACGTGCTGGAAGACAGACTTTTTCACCACCACCTTTGGACCAAAGCCAGATGTTTGGCCCTTTCCAGCCTTTATGCAAAGTTAGAACTAACTATCCCCTCAACAGACAGACATGACAACGTTGTTAATATTCTCATTTAACTTTCAGAAGGAAAGTGAAACAACACATTTTCCCCAAATGTCACAATATTCTTTAAATGATTCATCTGCAGAGCAGCTAAGAAAATCCATTGTGTTTCATACTGACAAAGCAACTGATCTCTGCTGAGCTAAACCCGTCAACTTCAAATCTGCGGTTCTCTTTGGATTCGACTTGAGGCTGGTTGCTCAGGGAACAAATGGTCTAGTTTTCACAATGAGCCTAATTTCATCCTTCTTTATTTCACTCATTCTGCTTACTCATGTCGACACCCCCGGCTGACATTGTTATTGGTGAGGTGGGGAAAGTTGGATTAAGTATAACAAAGTCTATTTACCTCTGCTAAGGAGGTCATGTTTTAATCTGTGTTTGTTTGGTTGTCTGTTAGAATTGTTACGCAAATACCTACACAACTAACCTCCATTAAATTGTGTGGAGGGGTTGGTCATCACCATAGACTGTATATAAAGGTCATCACCCAAGAAAAAACGCATTGAATTTCTGCCATAAAATGTTGGCCCTTGGGCGTATCAAGGAATTATTTTTTCGCATTCTTTAACATTACGCCTTGATTTCTCAGAGAAGTATTATTGGATCTTGTCGAGGGGACTTCTTATTTGATGCAGATCCAAATAAAAATCTGGATCTATCAATTTAAATGTGGTTTCATATGGGGAGTGCTGGGCAGAGTGCCATTCTGTTTGTATAAAGTATATGACAATGTATATTTTGTTATAATGTATTCAACATTAAAACGAGTAAGAGTGTCTGAGCAGAAATGGGAAATAATGTTCTGTTTAAAAATCAGAACCTTAACGTTACACAAGAGCATATAAATGAGACAGACGGTGATTATGCTCAGGATAAAACTATGTTAGGCATGAAGTGGCCTCCACCCTGCGTCAAGAACTGCTGAACGGGGCAGACGAACAGGAAGTGTGGTCACGGCACAAAATAAAAGCACAGAACGTGTCGTGTCCGGGGAAAATAACCTTACAGCAACATAACACAGACTGAACGTCATCTGCGCGGTCGCTAAATAAATCACGGGGCATCTGCTGGACACTAAAAGACTAAATTGAAAGGCGTGTTTGTATAAACCGTGTTTCCTGGTGGAGGTGATGGTAAGAAGAGGCGTTGGTATTATCGCCAGCTTGACTCCAGTCACCTTTGCCTGATCCCGGTGCTGCAGCCAATCAGCGGCAGTCGGGGACACACGAACGGTGATCAGACCCACGGAGCAGGCTGCGGCCACGGCAGGAACAAAGGAAGAGAACCCTCCCGCTGCCTTTGAATCGTCTTCCTAGGCAGGAGTCGACTCCGTGGACACGTTTCTCGCTCTTTGTCTCCACGCCACCCTCTCACTCTCACCGGGAGGCGCACTTTTCACTCGCGGCCGGTCGTGTTTTGCGGAGGGGAAGAGGAAACTTGGCGTCGCGGAGGTATTTTCTCCCCGGGTCGCTTTTCTCCAGGTCGCGGACGGGCAGACTGGAAGGTGGCGCACGGTGAGCTTGTCTTTGTCTTTTTTTTGTTTTGAACCCGCTTGCTTCGCACCGTGATACTGTGTCGAGCGCATCTGTGAATGCGTCGTGACTCCGGTGTTTGACTGTCGCTGTGTGTGTCGTGAAAGTGAAAAACTTCTCCCGCAAACTTTCTCCCACGTCTCCTCCGAGGCAGCGCCGGCAGAACAGAGCGACTCCGGAGACATTCAGCCGTTTAGGTGCGTGTTCTGCCGGTTGAGTGTGAGACGCGCACCGAAAAAGTCAACACATGACATTTTGATTATTTCGAGTTGATTCATAACCCCAGCATGTTGCAATCAAAGCTGGTCGCTTGTTTTACCTGTTCAAAACGAGTCGACTTGTGGAGTCACGCAGCGAATAAGCAGCTAAGAGATTGTTAGAAAGTCATTGACTCATTGAAAAAATATTAAATTCTGTTGAACATGACAATACGCTTGATAGAAGTGACGGGTTTTTTCCATTTGTGGGAGATATGGACAAATATTTTAGGATAAACTTGTCGTATCACTCCATGTCGATAAGTATCATGATAAATGACACATTATTATTTCCTATGCTTTGACAGATTTTTGCTCCTGGATGAAGGTTGGGATTTTAGCCTTGTTTATGGTCACAGAATAACAAACGGAATATTTTTAATTTACAAACATTTTATGGTAGTAATTACTGATATTGTCTTATTTTCCAATATCCCTAATATCTGTTGTGGCAATAGATAGAGCTGCCTCCAGGAACACTTTCATTCAGCTCTTCTTCATGCATCGATTACTCTTTTGAACCATCTCTTATGTTTGCTGTAAGCGTGCACACCAGTCAATGTGGTTCTCTTGCCAGTAGTTTTGTTTGAGCATATTTTGAACTCAGCAGAATTAGTTGGTCTCTTATTCTTACCTCTGACTAAGCAGAGGCTGACAGTATTCCAGAGAAGCACCAAGGCAGCCCAATATCCCCACAGCGTTATTTGACTTCATTCAGTGCCAAATTGATTTGAGGTTTCCTGCTATTCAAAGGCTAAATGTTTTGCCTGTAGCCACGCCATCTGCTTTGCCCTCCTGGGCATTGGCAGGCCACTGTCCATATCAAGTGTTGTGAGAGAAGCGTGTGGGTCGACCACAGCAGATGGTGAAATGGAGAACTGGTGAGGCTCATCATAGCTGGAAGCTCGGCTAACTGTTGTGATGGTGGCTCTTGTTCTCAGCTGTGAGTGTGATGAAGGAAAAAACCACAACCTTTTAACACGTGATCAGTTCCATTTTTAGTCGGTAATTACAATTTTTTTTTTTTTGGTAATGTTCATTAGCTTGCTTATACCATTGAACGTGTGCTATGCTTCCACCATTTAAGAACAATTGACCCTTGCACTCCCATTTCCTACCATCTGGGGTTTGACCCTGTGACCGACGTGACATCTGTTAACCTCTGTGTTACAGCACGGTTGGGTGGCATAAACACGGCAGGCTTCACAGCATTCAGAAGTCAACAGTGGAGTTCATGTTTAATTCACCCTGCAGATTTCAGCTAATTGGAACCCAGTCATTGATGTTTGTTTGTGCATGTCTGTTGTAATCAGACGGAGGTGAAATGCAACCAGAGAAATAAAAAGGCAACCTTACATTTTGATTTCCTGCTGTAAATCTTGCTGAGAGGAAAAAAAATGAGGTTATATTTAGTTTCCACTTATATTCTCCTGCTTCAGAAAAAAATGATATAATCCGAGCTACACATAAAATAATCAATTGTTTCATTTTGGGTTTGTCAATAGAAATGATCATAAGAGAATATTTAACCCATTTGTCTGTCAATAAAAAAAATCAAATTCCATTGCCGAACATTCAAATTGTTAAAAAGAAATGGAACATGTGGCACTTATGACCCATGTAGGCTACTACAGGCTTACTGATAATGATACTGCAACAGGATTTAGACTTAAAAAGTACAGTAACATACTGATTCATTTTACACAAGTTTGGGGGAAAATACCCTTTAAATTGCTTGACAATGCCCAAAAAATTATATTAAATGGAGATGAAATTATTATATTAATTGGAAATGAATTGCCTTGTCTGGCAGAGTGATCAAATACTTGTTTATCTCCTAAGACGGTGGTCACAAACCTTTTAATACCAAACGTAAGCCGAGATCTACCACCCAAAAACCCATTTAGGCGGGTCATATTTATTATTTTTTGCTATTTCTTTTAAAGGCTTAATGGAGGAGCATAATTGTACACAAAAAAAGGCAGTTGTGCAACTTTATCCATTCAATGCACAATATTAATATTTACAGCATCTGCTCAATGCACAATATTTAGCTTCTCAGTTCAACAATATGTTCTGCAGAGGAGCTGCTACTGCTGAGCAATGTTTTCACATATAGGCTTTGCCTAGAATATGGCCATAAATATGACTATTTCTTTTAATGAAAGTAGTCCATTGTACTCGAAAAAATATCAGTACTGAACACTATTAAGCTGTGCGTCTTACGCTCCTGCAAATATTTCACAATAAAAAAAACAACATATTTTTAAACAAAATAATTAGTGTTTGGAGAGACAGTGAAGGTTTTAGAGATCGACCGGTAGACCGCAATCGACTGGTTGGGGACCACTGTCCTAAGAAGATGACTTGAGAGCTCTTTCCCACCTGGCTGTTGATACATTTGGTCCGTCTGATATAAATGAAATACAACTGATGAATTGGAGCAAGTTTACAGTGGTAGAAATATTCTGTTTTGTCTGTCTTAGGATCTCCATACACCAGTTATATCTCGGGAGATTCCTTGAAGTCAAAGCTTGTCTCCAATCTCCACCTTGTATAAACTGTGTCCAGTTGCTCCCCACCATCTCACACCGTCTCTCACTGATAGTCGTGCATAAACGTACACATGCACACAGCCAGAGCTGAGGCTGATCCAGCAGAGGGGCTCTCTTGCTGACTTAGTGCAATGTTAATGTTGTGAAATCCCATTAAAAGCAGTCTGGTGCTGAGCATTGCTTCGTCTGGGTTTTACGAGACATCAGGTCATTTTAAAAGGCCATCGGTGCCCTGTGGCTGTGTTTGCATGGTGTAATAGAGACTAATCACTAGAGTAGCTCACCCTGATACGAAAATCTGTGCAACTCATGTTAAGGTGTTCTTGAAGATCATGGAAATGATTTAGAATGGGTTAGTTGTTGAGAGTAGTTGTTTTGAGAACTGCAGCTGCACTTCGGTACTTTTTTTTTTTAAACTTCAGAGTTTGGCCCTGTGACGCACAACAGTGTGATGAGAAACAATGGGTAAAAAAGTCGTTTTCATTGCCATGTTGCATCATGATGTCCTGGTGCCTGTACTACAAAGTAAGTTCAACATACCCATGGTTATCTTTTTCCTATATCCAGGTGAACTTAACCAAACAAACAGGCTAAGCGGTCACACAAATCGGGTTTTCAACTCAGTAAGTCAACCCAGGGTTGCCTCATCAAGTTCTGAGCGCATGCACATCAAATGGGCAGTGATTACTCCATATGTGCAATCACCGACATGGACAAGTGAACTCACACATAAATACAAATGAGGAGCAAACTGCTACTTAGAAAAATTGGAGGAGAATAAACACAGTATCCAGGCTGAAAGAAACGGGTAAAAAATCTCTGCGTGAATGTGTAAGTTATGGAGCCCCCCGGTCACATTTGGGAAAGAATATATAACATGGCCACGACATAACGCCTGGGAAGGATATAAATAACTGGTCCACGAAATATGAATCTGTTCTTTACTAACAAGACTTGTGGAACTGAAGTAAAGACGCCTTTTGGATGAAAGATGGAACATTTCACTCATGATTTAGCCTCTATAATGAGGTTTAGATTGAAAAACACACTCTTGTAACACTTGCAATTAAAACATATTCACCTATTTTTGTGCACATCTGCTATTTTGGTGACAGGATGCACCTGTCCCATCTACAAACAGATAGAGATGAGATGTCAAATAAGTCTAATTTCATAACAAAACTTATTTAAAAGGAAGGATGAAAGTAAAAAAACTGTTCAGTTTATCCTCAGAAATAAAATTAATTTGACAGTTTAAATGGTAAATGGCTTTGTATTTATATAGCGCTTTTCTAGTCTTGATGACCACTCAAAGCGCTTTACAGTACAGTTCTACATTCACCCATTCAAACACACATTCATACAGTGCATCTATACGCAGAAGTTATTCTATGGGGGGCCATTCGTGGTTCAGCATCTTGCCCAAGGACACTTAGGCATGCCGATGGGTCAAACTGGCGATCGAACTGCCGACCTTCAGGTTGGAGGACGACCACTCTACCCCTCAGCCACAGCCGCCCCCAAGTTTACAGATTTACCTTGTGACGGCCCCCTCCTCTCTCTCTCTGAGACTCCCGTAGTCAATCCTCACCAAGTTACACGACACTGTTGTGCAATGCGTACTCTCCTTAAAGTGAAGTTTTAATGTCTGGTTTGTTAAGTCAATCCACGGTGCTAACAGACCCCATGTTTCCTGTCACCTATACAGAACCAAATGTGCACAGTCATTCTCCCGGCATACTGCAACAGATTAGAGCTGAACACTGGATGCGGTTCGGCCGCACTAGTCGCGCTGTTCCTAGAGAATCAAGGATCTAGTGGGTATTTTTTTTCTTTCAAAAAATAAAAGCATATTGTTTTTGTTGACCTAGTCTATAATTTTTTTTTAAATGGTTGTTATAGTGAAATATTTGCAGGAGAGGAAAATACGCAGCTTCATAGTGTGTAGATCTGGTATTTGTTTGAGTGCACAGGTCTACTTTTAAACAAGGAATACTTTAGTTATACCAGAAACCTCAGGAGGCTGTAGTTATAATAAAAGTTAACGTAAAGTACTTCAGGTCATGGGCAGTAGTCTCTATCTCACGCCTTCTCCCACTTTCACACACCCACACATTTATGGTCATTTTCAGTATAAGCCCTTTTTAAACACATAAAGCTGCAGAAGCACCTCCGCTGCAGTACCGAGGCTGATCAGCAGCCGGTGTGAACTGACAATCGCGACACGCGGCTGTAAGTGGCGCAGAGTTTCCAAATCCGTTGTTCCCCGGTTGTCGATCATAAATAACTGATACTGAGAAATTTGGTATCGTATCATTTTTTAACGACTGGGTATCAATACTTTTTTAGTATCAGTGTTCCGTGAATCACTATAGACAAGTGGATAATTGGGCTGAAATTGTATTGTGAACAAGGCACAACATCCCCCGTTAGCAGTGTGTTACAAGCACGTGGCCACTGGTCTCAGACTGTCTGTATTTTAGATGTGACTAAAAATGGCAAACCCAAACTGTGAATCGGTATTGAATCAGGTTTTTAGGTCACAAAGACAGACACATGCAAACATTGGGTCTGTTCTCAGATATTTTCTGTATTGTATATAGTCTATCATGTTGTGTTCACAGATCTCCTTTTTTGTGAAGTACTGGCAGAGAAGGGAGTGCTTAGTTTAATGCAGCAAATCTCTCTTCTAATTTTGTAAGGAAGAAATGAGATTAAAGAAGGGTGTGAATCAAGGTCACCTATCATCAAAACAATTAATCGCGCAGATCTACCAACTCCCACTCATCGTTTCCCTCCTAGGCATGGTGTGCGTGATTACAAAAGAGTAGGATACTGCCCATGTTTGCCTGTTCTGCCTGTCGCTGCAGTGGGACTGATTGGTGCTGAAGATGGGATTTTCACTGATGATGGATGTTCCTCGCAGTAATGAGAGGGATGTACCACACGTTACTGGTCCTGTTTTTTGTCACATCTGAGAAGGTTTGAGAAGTAAACCATTTCTCCTGTAAGAAGCTTTCAACTCAATTCTGTCATACCACCACACTGAACCTCTGTGACAAACTCCTGTCAATGAAAGGAGCTTTCATGGTACAACTGACAAAAGCAGTGATGTCATTGATTCTCAGATAGAAAATCTGGACGTTAAGCTGACGAGTGAGTGACTCACATGGCATTTAAGGTGGAAGAAAGAATTGAGGAGATCGGTGGAATAGCTGAGAGATCAATAGCTGGTGAAGGTTAGTGGTGTGGAGTTAACAGGTCTGTAGTAAACCAAAGAAAAACTTGGTCGAAGACATTTTTTACGCAATTGATTGGTTGTCGGGAAAAGAAAATTATGCACTATTTGCAGCGTATTGTACAATTTCATCCTAATTATTAGACCAAAGTTATAGAAAACTCTTCTGTTGTTGTTCAACTACTTTAGTTGACATGGTGGATGGCTATAATTCATATGATTGTGATTATGATTCATATTAGCTTTTATTTGGCCCTAAACACCATGGTTTCGATGGTCTCTGAATTTAAGGTGTAGTACTCTGTACATAGGAGACCCAGGCGTATTCAGCTGTTTAAAATCAGAGGTAGAGCCTGACCTGGAAGCATAAAGTTCCCTCTTTTAAATGTTTAATACCTGACATCCTCCGCCCCTCACTGTAGGCCTTGTCTTCCTCGCCCTCATCGTTTTTCATGCCATAACAATATACCATGCAAAACAGTGTGCCACCACCGGGTCATTGTGAGGGCAGAGTCCGAACACACACACACTGAATCATTTAAACTATTGCCTGTTGCGGCGGTGTGTATATGCTGGCGAACCACTGCAGTTATGAGACTGCTTGCTGTCACTGTTGTGAAACAGAAACGAGAATAGAAGCAGCGCAATATACTGTATGTGCACATCAATGTACTGGGGTAGAGGAATATCAGGAGTGTTTTAATAACTGAACACAATGCTTTGCTGTTAAAATGAAGTAAAGTATTACTTTATGCTTCAATGTTTTTGTTGTGCATAATTAATTTAGTTATAATGGTAACTTGACTCGGTTATTTTTTAGGTAAAAATGATTGTGGGGCTTGCAGAAATATCCCATCTGCAATCCATTTGAGATAGTAAGTGGAAAAAGATTTATTACTTGTGTTGAAAAGAGCCCCTCTAAAGGCCTTTCAGCCCACGCCAGCCACCGTCTATTGCTCTGGGTTCTCTTAGGGCTAGCGTCTCCCCTTCGTGGGAAGTGGAGTTTATGATCTATACTGCAGCCAGCCACTACACCCTAAAAAATGTGACCAATGGTTACTCCAAAAAATTGTGGCAACAAAGTGACAAGTGATATAATTGAGTAGATTTTAATTACTACAACTTTGATTAAAAAGTATTGAATAATTTAACTACATTTAAACATAAAAAAAGATTTATATTTACCGAATGTCCAGTGGAAATGTATTTATTTTTACTGAAAATCTGTTTTAAATGTATTTATATTAACTGAAAATTTGTTGTAAATTCATTTATATTTACTGAAAATCTGCTGTAAAATATTTTACATTTACTGAATATTCGGTGGAAATTGATTAATTTTTACTGAAAATCTGCTGTAAATTTATTTATATTTACTTAAAATCTTCTGTAAATTGAGTAATATTTACTGAAAATCTGCTGGAAATTGATCAACATTTACTGAATATTCAGTGAAAATTTAAAATTTTTTACTGAAAATCGGGTGTAAATTTATTTATATTTACTGAATATTTCGTTAATTTTATTTATATTTACTGATTATCTGGTTAAAATTTGTATAACCTTACTAAATATCGGGATATAAATGATTTGGATTCACTAATATAAACTATATCAACTCATTTTAGCATATTGTTCAACACAATTACACTGATATTCTTATTTATATCTATGTAAATTTAATTCAAGTATTAAATTGCCTCACAATACTTTAAATCAAAATATTCAATAATATTGGATGTCACTTTGTTGCCATAATTTGTCTGTCTAATCCATTCAATACCATGACTTTTGATGGCACAATTTACTTCAGTAGGATCAACAGATCACCATGCATAACAAGAACAGCAGGTAAACATTTATTTGTGCAACTTTGCTTAAACATGTTCATTCAACATTTTTTAAGTGCAAATACAATAAAAACTAGAAAAAAATATTATGAAAAACATGTATATGTACAATAGGGATACAATTTATACCGCTAATCTGGGATAAGGTCTTGGATACTTTTTCACTGCTAAAATTGGACTCACTTAAAATTTCTCAGTAAAAAATTTCAAATTTGCATCCCTAGCGTGCACAGTGGACAAAGCTTAAGAACAGTTGCATGGTAAAAAACATAATACCCTTCCCTCAAATGAGGATGGTTGGGTAAGGACAATCCCTCAACACAGAAACTGTGGGATTTAACAAAACCTTGAAGCAAAACATAACAAGTAACGTTAAACTTGAATAGGGACCCTTTCAAATGAAAGGAGATTTGTTTTGTCAATGTCTAAACCGTTGATGTTTTGCCATTGACCTAACAAACTTCCCTCCATTTTGAAAGGGTCCCTTTTCTTCAAGTTTCTCTAGGATAAGGTCTTGGATACTTTGTTCACTGCTGAAATTGGACTCACTTAAAATTTCTCAGTAAAAAATTTCAAATTTGCATCCCTAGTGTGCACAGTGGACAAAGTTTAAGAACAGTTGCATTGTAAAAAACATAATGCCCCTCCCCTCAAATGAGTATGGTTGAGTAAGGACAATCCATCAACACAGAAACTGTAAGATTTAACAAAGCTTTGAAGCAAAACATAAAAAGACGTTTAAAAAACGTTAAACTTGAAGAGGGACCCTTTCAAATGAAAGGAGATTTGTTTTTTCAATGTCTAAACTGTTGATGATTTGCCATTGACCTAACAAACTTCCCTTCATTTTTTTTTATCTAGTAGCTTGTTCTTGAGGCTGTTCACTTTTGGGGACAGCTTTGAACAATCCTAGAGATGAGCCGGATACTCGGCTGAAACGAGTATCCGGTACAGATAAAGCACTTTTGCCGAGCACGAGTATTATACGAGTAATACGAGTCAATATCTGTGCTCGGACTGAATGAAAATCCTCACACAGCGTCACAGCGCTCCTCCCCTTCACACACCGCTCTGCTCACTCACTCAAAGAACAGCTCTCTGTCTCTCAGTCACTCAGGTTCGCGGGTCTTTTCCGTTAACGTTTAGGGTTTCTTCAGCTTGAAGTTTGTTTTTATTTCAGTTTGTACTTACTTATTAACCAGTAGAGTTCTGTTAAACGTGGGTTCGTTCAGACGTGGTGCTGGTAGAAAGCGACTCGCGTTGCGTCTCTGCCTGTCGGAGATTTTTTTTTTTTTTTTTAAAAGTTTTTTTTTTTTTACTTTAACGGTTTAAACTTTTTTTAAACCGTCAGTTGGCTCTAACCAGTTTTATTTTACTTCACGCACTGAGTGTCTGACAAGTTCTAGGTAGTAGTGGTATAAAAAATATTACAAATTAAGCTACACACACACACACACACTCCCCCTCTCTCTCTCTGTCTCTCTCTTACTCACTTACACACACATACACACATACACACACACACACACACCTGGTGTGGAAATAAATTAAAAAAAATTCAAAGTTAAAAAAGAAAGTTATGTTGAGTATGAAAACACTTGTTATTACATTTCACTTCATAATTGCAACAGCATGTGTTGTATTCATTGTTACAAAACTTGTTCTGTAAATAGTTCGTTTGCTATTGTGATCAAAATCATTGATCTGAAGCTCAATGCTGATGCTGTCCTGTAATAGTTTTCTAATCAGCAATAAATATAACAATTTCTGATCAACCCATATCAATTGCATGCTTAAAATAACATACTGGTTAAAGCCCCGCCCATTTCAAGACAACCCGGCCCACTTCCAGGTTAAATCACACCCACTTCCGGGTTAGCCCCCGCCCACTCCGAGTACGGATACAGATAATTGATATGGTTAACAGATACAGATACAGATAATGCTGTACTCGCTCATCCCTAAACAATCCAGTTCCAGGAAGAGTTTCTGGAAGGCTTCGAAAGTGTACCTGAGCTCCTTAGGATAGGCAAGATTCACTGCATATGTCAGTCCAACGAGCATGGAGCAAGCCCTTGGAAAATGTGTCAGTCCAATCAGAACTCATTATTGATTCTTGAAGTCGACCACAGCAACTGAATCAACTCTGCTCCTTCTGTATCTCTATAAAGGTCTCTCAACTTCTTTGTGAATAGTTCTTAGGAAGAAACTCCTAGCTAGGAACTTTAAGGGCTACATTATAAAGACAATAAGTAAACTACTGATAACTTTTGAATTCTGCCAGCTGATGAAACAGATGGATGGGGAGGATTTAGTACTTTAAAATTCCCTAATGGAAAACAAATGTACAATGCACAATGATTACCTGCATGACTTCACAAACCTTAGTAACTTGCAAAGAATTACTGGGAGTTACTTGTGATTGTATTTTGACCTTCCCAAGACATACAAGGGGGGAAAGATGAAAGAAATAGTGATCACCATCTTTATATTTGATGTGTTCTTCAACTTACATCATACTCTTAAGATTTGATCTGTCGATTCCCCGAGGTAAACAAACAACGAATGACAACATCTCTGGATACGTTGATGCTAGGATTGGATGGAGCCTGAAATGAAAAAAATAAACATTATTCAAGTTCATGGTTTAAGAATCATAGTCAACATTTTAGAGCTTGCTTTTTGTATGGATTAAACAAACATGACATAAAATGTTATTCAGTGAGCTTTAGATGTGTTGGCAGGCAAATTGTGTCACCTTTGGACAGAGCCAGACTGTTTCCCCCCCTTTTCTGGTTTTAAGCTGGTGTTGTGAACCAGATAATATACAGGAGGGAGATACAGTCTAGATGTAAACACACATATGTAGCACTTTATTTGTGGATGATCACAGCAGACCGTCTTAATAATCACAATCATGTGCTTCAAAAGGCTGTTAATCACAACCATTGCAGATTGAGGGGTTTGGTGTCCAATCGACAAAGTAAAACAGAATCAGTCATCTCAAAGCACTACTTGGCAAATCTTAAACCTTGACATCATATAATTGTTTTAATAAATTAAATTTGTTTGCTTATTTTTTTTAGCAGAAATCATTACTTTTGAAGATATTGTACTGGACTATCCTATATTTGGAGTTTTTTTCCTGACCCCCACATGAATCTAAACATGGATTACAAAGAATTCGAAACAACTTTTAGATCAGTGCAGCTCAATAGAGCACCACACACCTGTGACCTAATTAATCAACATATAATTGAATGTACATTTTTCCAACAATGTCAACAACTGATTATAAACTTGAATAATTCAGTATCTAATAAAGTTGCCGTTAATTGTATACTTCAAAAGGTATGCAGTCATTTAATATTCTTATTGTAGAGAATCACAGGCCAACATTTCCTCCTGTAGATTTAAGTAATAAGCTAATGAAACCAGCAGTTTGATCACAAAATGCCTTAAATAGAATATCACCAAATATTATACTAATTGAAGTATACCTTGAGTAGAATAGCCTGCAACCTCAACCCCATGGTTCCTCCCTTGGACTGGAAGAGGTTCAGAAGCTTGGGAGTATATTCATCCAGCTTGGACATGAACTTTGATTCCAGGTGCACCCTTGTGATTCTTTGAAACTCGTCCTCAATCTATAAGACAAATAATGAAACCAGCTTTAAAGCCTAAAATATTACAAGTGTACATATTATTCAACATTTTTAAAAGCAAAAAGCCACCTAACACAAAACATACATTTAGTATGTAAGAGCTAAATATGCAAAACCAACAGTTCAATCTTTAACAATGGACTAGGAATATTTGTTAATTTTCATGCTCCTGTAACTCACATGAGATGCCTCAAAGAGAGCGGGCCATCTGGCTTTGATGTCCTCTATGCTGGGCGATAGGTTGACGATTTCATTTCTTCTGTGTGCAAATGTTTTTGACATTGTTTCTTTTATCAGTTTGTTGTTGTCCTTTTTTTTTACTTCAGTAAGCAACTTAATCCTCTCTTGTTCTTGACTTTCTTCATCCTCTCCTGCCGGGTAAGGGGGGAGGTAGTTTACCTCTGCCTTTCGAGGCTTTTTTACACCTTTTGCTAACTTCTGGTCCGCAGGGCTCTTGCGTTTCAGTGCATTGCACATCACCTCAGGAACACCGTAGCTTCTGAGTTTGGTGCTATAATTTGCCATCTTGTATTTGATGCTTTGTTGCCAGCCATAGTAGCCTGAGAAGGAGCCCGGTTCCTTGAGACATGGATATTTCTTGACAAGTACCTCAGCAACATCACTTATCTGTACACTTGATGGATAGCCTGTATATGTATATATAGTTCCAGCCAGCTTCTCAAGAATGTCTGTCTTAACTTTTGAGGTAGTCGGAAGGGTTCCATTCTTCGTGTAGTCTTCATTGGCTCTTTCAAGGTACATTTCAGTTTCATACGCAAACTGTGGAATGGGGAACTGCTTTGGCCATGGCTGGCTTCGTTCTGTGGGACTTCGCCTAGGCAGGATAATAGTGTCCGATGAAGAAGTTGTCCCAGGAGATGATTCTTCATTCGACCCTGCATATGATGAAGTTGACTGCTGACCAAAGGAACTGTCCAAACTTTCTTCATACGGAAGCAAGTTAAGAATAATCGGGGCAGCTTGAACAACCTTTATGGTATCCTTGTGTTTAATTTGGTCACTCTTATGAAGAGTGAAGTAATCCTCGAATTCCGAGTCCAAATACTGAAGACTGAACTTGTCCGAAACTCCAAATGTCTCCTTCACAACAGTTTGCAGCTCCTCCACAGTGGGTGGGATTCCTAATGGAAGGACCAACTTCTCGATTCGGTCATCAAGCAATACTCGAAGCTTTGCCTCCATCTCTGCCAGCCTGAGAAGAATGTAAATAGAAAAAGATTTAATATCATTACAAGCATAAACTTATTGATGAGACAAGACATTCAGGGAATAATGTAATGTGTGTAGAGTATGCCACCAGATTGAATTGAGTTAAAAATAATTAGTTCATTATTAATTAAAGAGAATGTGTAATGGTTATTTAAATAAAAATTCGTTCAAAATGTTTCCTTATGCTGTCTTAAATAAATCAATAACAGAATTTTCAAATGTAATTACAAATATTTGTAGTCTTTGAAAATAAAAATTATTAAATTATTTCATAAAACTATTTTAAATCTATCTTTTTATCATTACATTTAATCACGGCCTGCATTTCAGTCAATATCACGATACATTTGTTTACTGCCATCCTGCCATTTTCCATTGTGATCCCTTTTTAAGAAAACTTTATTCAAATAAAAGTTGTGTCAGCAGGATGCCAACTAAATGGGGTCCAACCACCAAGGAAGCAACAGGAACTCTAACTGGCTACTTTTTGTGTTGCCGTGTATGTTGTGAGTCATGTGTCAAATCAGAATTCATACTGATAACTTGTGTGTTGGACTGACTTATGGTTTAAGTGGCACCCTACTTTTGCATCATAAAATTTAGGAGCTTTATTTAAATGTAAATTTTTAAATAGGAAACGTATCATTAAAATGTACAAGAGGCAGAAATATGCAAAAATTATTTAAATTACCTAAAATGAACAGCAGATGTGACGTTTGAGTACAACCAAGCGTTTTCCTTCCACGCTGTATGCAGCCAATGGGTACACATCATCAAGTTTCCGCTGCTCCAAAAGAGCCATTTTCCCATTGTTCTCCAGTTGAAAAGATCTTCGATGCTCTTCATACCAGGCAGAAAGTAACTTTACAATAAAATGTACACAGTTGTCCAAAATGGCTCTGAATAATCTCAGCAAAGTCCGGTAGTCCACCAGTAGAGCCATAAGACAAGATCATCCCTGCACTGTACCTTGTTCCATAGTAGGTGACAGTGTTAGCTACCTGCACAGTAGACAGAAGTGGAGATGTTTCTCTTAAAGCTTCCTGTATGTCTGAATGCAGCACTTCTAGAGGCACTACAGATATTTTTGTGACACTCAATACCTGTTTTTTTAAAATCTGTATGCAAGTGGTATGCCATAAACATCTGATGTCTTGTAGAAAGGGTCAACAAAACATTTCTGAAGTTCTCAGAGTGCCTCACAACTTGCTTAAAATCCATACACCAACCAGAGGCCCATATTTTTCAATCAATGCAGGATAATGTTCCAAAAAATGTGTTTTGGGTGTCAAAGTTTCTTCAGGAAAAACTGCAAAGAATCTGTCACGATGTTCAGATATTTTGAAGTCAAGGTACGCAATAGATTCAACAGTTTGAACAGGTGCAACCACCAATTCAACTATATCTTTTAATGTCATAAGAACGTGCCAGGCAGAATCACCCTCAGGTACCCACGAACCAACAATGAGTGGTAGCAACCTTATTAGGGCCCAATTTTCATGGGCATTTCCACCTATAGTTCTGCGTTTAATGTAGCTCTGAGGGATAGCATGAGGGCTGTTGACTTTGTCTGAGCCTTTATAGGGAAAACTTGTGATTAACTCGTTCAGTTCATTGAAACTAAAGTACTTCTTTTTGGTAAAAATCTGTAAACACAATGCTAGTTCCCTTGGGACAATGCCTTCAAACAGATCGCGTAGAATATCTGGTGGGTACCCAGAGACAAAGTGAAAGTGATTCAATTTATCAGTCAATGGGCAGGACCGCTTTACACCAAAGCAATGCGTTAAATTTGGAGTTTCTCTTACAGTTTGTACATGCAAACTATGATCTTTCTTTGTCCTAGGTGGAAACACTCCAGTCCGCACTTCGTGTGTCTGGTACTCTGAAGAATGTCCAAGACAAAATCTACAGATGTAGGGACCTTTGAAACTTTCAACTAGTCCACTGATCGAATGGGCACCGAGGTTATCGGCTACAACACAGTGTACAGTCCCTTTAATATTTTTTCTAACACTGGATATGAAAATCCCTTCCTGTTCTAGAGTGGCAAGATCTTTCAAGAGTGGTTCGAAAACAGTTTTGTATTCAAACTGCTGGACATCGACAGCTTTGCAAAGTAAAGCTACATGTACTGACGTTAATGCAGATTGCAACTTGGACGGAACATTTGCCAAAACCCAATAAACTGCAGTTATTTTGTGTATTTTTTTCGAAGTTCCAAGTGGGTTACACACCTCAAAGTCGTCAACATAAAGGATTATAGATAGTTTTGTTTCTTCTCCAGCATAGAAGTCATTTTGTTTGAAAGATTTGCCATCAAAAGTTGACTTAATATATTCAGTACTGTTTGAATGTCTGGATAAGATTCCCTCAGCAATGTGTTTATTCTTCAAAACTTCCTGCAAAGAACAGGCACATATTGAAAGGTCTTCTTCTTTTGAGAATCAAGAATATATTCAACAGGATCAACACACTGGAAATGCTCCTTAAAATACCTTCTTCTCTTAAAAGCAGAACCAAGTGGACCCCCTGTTCCAAGTGCTGTACTAATGGGATGTAAGTTACACAACTGTTCTGCCAAGTCAGTTATGATGGCTTGATCAATAATGCATTTATTAGACTTCAATGTTGAATCAATAATGCATTTATTAGACTTCAATGTTGAATCAAGTATGTTCCTAACAACTGCAACAGATGCTGAAGATGAAATGAACTGAAGGTCTTCAACCAAGGCATCAATGCAACTCACTGAGGCATTATAGATGCTTTCTAGCTTCAGCAGTAGTAAGCCAATCCTTTGAAGAACTAAGTAGGATGCACTTTCCTGATCACAATCTAAACCAGTGCCCTCACCATCACTGGCCTCTGGTAAATCTGAATGGTTAACAGTTTGATTATGGTGACTTGCCCTCACTTCTTGCTTAAAATCACTCAAAGAATATTATTTGTGTCTTCTGCTTTTGTGTTTCAGAAATGTATTGTATATATTTATCCTAAAGTTACATCCTTCAAATACACAAAAGACAGTTTTGTGGCTCTTTAGATGAATTCCAATATGCTGAAAGTAGTCCTTCTCTGTATAACAACAAGCATCGCAATCTAAACACTTAAAAGCAGAGCTGATTCCTGGCTCTAGACTTTCAGCTGTATGGCATCTGGACAAATGGGTGCAAAGGGCACTCCGTGTTTTAAATGTGCAAGGGCAGCTGTCATGTAGACACGGCTGGGATTGCCCACGACCAAATGTTGCGTGTTGCAGTCTGTAGTGCTTAAGTAGATATCCCTTTGTGGCAGACAAAGACTTGCAGATCTTACACTGCCATCCCATAGGTGAAAACCTAAAGTCACAAGAAAAACAAGTAGCCTACATCACTAATAGTTCTAATAACTAAATAAAACAATGTAATGTTAGAGATTTGGCACCTTTTTTTTAGTTTTTGATGTTGTACAAATTAAGTTCAAATTTAATTTAGACATTTGACATCAAAATAATTTTCAAACTAAACCTTTTTTCACTGTTACAATATTACAAGAAAAAAGTTTGATTGATAAGTGTCAACGCAATCAAATTCACAAATGGTAAGAATGGTGTGTAAAAGTATGTGCAAACAATGTGTCATCTTAGCAAAATTAATCATCAAGTGATCAGTATATCAATATATTTCCGGATGCTTCAAATTCAGGTTGGAGCTAACTGACGATCAAAAACTGCAGCAAATCTGCTTTCACCAGCAAAAATTGATGCAAAAAGCAGTAATGATCAAATGTTGTATAGCAAAACAAAATAATAAAGCATATTGTATCAAGCATATAAGTGTGATACATACCTTTTGATAAGTTGGGTCTTCATGCAACTGGAAATAAATTAATATAACCTTTAATTCGATTGGATAAATTAACATTTTACACTCTCACACACAAGTATAAACTAAAAGTAAAAGACAAGCACTTGCTTGTCCAAACAGGATACAAATCTTTTACAGATTGCGGTCACTAATTTAACAGTTTTGGAAAGTTTATTATGCAAATTTAAGTCGGGAAAGTACTAAATACACAAGCAGCAGACGGAAAACTTGAAATTATAGGAACCTGAATCTGGAATACTTGCTCTGATCTCACTGCATGAGTCTCTCTGAGCGAGTAAGAGGGGGCGGGGGAACTTTGAATATAGCCTTCAATGTATCAAGGTGGCCCCTCTGGCCCCCCTTTAGCAGCACCGCTGCGCTGACGCGCATTACTAAGCTGGTCAACAAGTGGCTCTGTTCACTATCCTAACCATATACGTTTGAAAACATACTTAATTATGATGGTTAAATCGGGTTGTTGAAAAATGTTTTAATATCGATGTGTTTAATGGCTTATCAGATAAACGCGGACGATTACTATTAATGATACAGGTGTAATAATTAAAAAAATATAATTTAAACAGTGGCCACTGAGCAGTAAGGTACGTGCGACACACATCCGCCAGAAGTATATAAATTAAACTAAGCTTTAAGGCGAGTGAAGGATTTTTTGGTCCACACTTTACACAAACAGAAATCCAACCAGCGAGACTTCCGCCCTAGCTTGCTTCCCTCAGCACGGCGCTGAAACTCTGCATGCCTTTGGGGGAGTAACGTGTATTCATCGGGACAGGCTCCCTCTCTCTCGCACGCCCACTCAGACAGATGAAACCTCCGGTGAAGGGAGCTACCTGGCTAATGAAATGTGTGCGTTAGCTTAGCTTCCCGGCCAACTATTTCTCAAACTCCGCAGAAACTAAATAAAACTCACCAAGCCCGCCCGTACTGTTTCATTAACCACCCACACTGACGTCGGGTCTTGTTGAACCCTTAGTTCACCGACTTAAATGTGAAAATAGTCCGTGGCTAAAGGCATTTTTTTTGACACTGGCCTGCTCTACCGAGGCGAGCTAATGCTACTTAGCATCAGCTAGCTTCTCACTCATTCATTTAAATGCCAATATATAATGACAAGAATACCACTGGGATCAAATATAACTAGCAGAAAACACAAGGCAAGCCAACAACAGTATTTCTTCATTATGCAGCAGCAGCAGGTAACAGCAGCTAACTTATCATGTTACACTATTTTAATTTTAAACTTAAATTATGAGTCTGAAGTATATAAGTTAGCATGCTGGCTAAACCTCCATATAGAGTGATACATCACTTACCTCAGATGCAGATGAAAGAGGCTGTGCTGAGTTGAAGCCGAGTGGTCAAAATGCCAGCACCCAATCAGAGTTCTCCTGTCGAAGGTGTTGAATCAGATCCATCAGACCAGGTGCTCCAACACACTGAAACATGTGCTCACCTCTCTCTCTCTCTCTCTCTCTCTCTCTCTCTCTCTCATGCTCCTCTGAGGTTTTTAATCACTCAAACTTAGAACTGATCTCAAACAAAGAAAGTAAACATCAGTCCTGTTCTTTTCCTAATAAATTGTGATAAGTGATGATGTATATTGTACAAGTATGAAGTAAGCGCAGGTGAGAGGGGGAGTGAGGAGGGAACACACTCCGACAGAGACTCTGACGCAGACAGAAGTGGCATCGATGCAGAGTCGTCCATGAACTTCCCACAATGACAAGTACGCCTGCAGACCTGTGTAGCGCTCTGATAAAGCAAGATGGCGGAGATTGCTGTATGTTTGGTGGAAAAATGCAATATTTTAGCAATGTCTCGTAATAAAAACGAGTTTTGAAGATATTTATGGCAAGATATGTGTGTTTCAGTTTCAATATTTCCATTCATGGTTATAAAAACAAACCGCTAATATGTTTTCTAAACACTATTTTCACATCCCTAATCTCAACCCATCTTTGTTAGTTCTAATGTGTTTTCACTATTAAGTGAGAATACGAGCGGGAACCTTTGATGCTTTTTCATGTTTTTTTTGGTGTGAGAAAAACACCTGTTTAGTCAGATTTAGTTTTTCTTATTAACAAAACAGTAAAAACTAGTTTTTTCGAGGTTTTGGCCCTACTCGGTAGCGCCCCCCATAGGTTTGCATTGGGCTATGGTAGGAGAGTTCAAGACCTTTCCAAAACAGTTCATACCATGTCTGTTGCATATTTAGTTTCCATCCTGTAAGCCATCAAAACTGACTCGGGTGCAAGGTTCAAAGATCATCCCTGAGGAGCAGGAGCCATCCACAATTTTCCCACTGATATAATATTACTCCCGAGGTCAAGACCTTTACGATGATGTCTTTGCTTTTGTCCTATGACAAAGTTTACATTTCATCTTGCTCTAAACACAGGCCCTCTCGGGTGTACTGTCTTAGACCCCATTGAGGTCTAAGCTGGATCAAATCAGTCAAATATGTTTTAAGTGGCATTTAATGGCCAGATATGGTCAAAATATGTATGTTTGCTTTATACACAATCATATGTTTCACTTTGGACCAAGTTAGAGACACCTTTGTTCGTTAACAACCCAATTTCTCACACCTCATACACAGACTTTGCCCTCCTCCCCTCTGGGGAGAGGTTACAGGGTCCTCCTTGACCAGCAGGTTCAGGAATAGCTTCGGTCTGCGGCTGTCACCATGCTGAATCCATAGATCACCGTGGTGCAGAGTTCATTTGTATTTTACATATAAGGGTTAGGGTTAGATGAATGTCCGCCATGTTTTTTGTTTTCACAAAGAGAGAAGCGCATAGGTCACGTGTCCCCAGCCTCATGACTCTTGAAATTTGTACATAACTTTTCATAAGAAATCTTACGAACTGTTTCATGAGACCATGTTGCACCTCTACATGTTTGATAACTCAATACCGCGAAACAATTTTTAACTGCTGCAGCAACTTGGTTACACATCAAAAATAATTTAAAAGAAAACGGCAGTCCCTGTAATGTGCGGCAGATCACAAATGATGTGGCTCAAAATGCCTTTGGCAGAAGTGTAACATTATTAAAACCTAAGGCCTCACAATGAGTAAAATTGATAAAATATCTGGAACTTTTGACTTTCCTAAAAATTACAATTAAATTCTACTAAGCAATTCAGAGCTGATTTTACTGTCACAAATTAGTAAAATTCAATTAATAAAAATATTTTATTTGTTGAATTCAGCTCACTTTGATTCAAAACTGCACAGTCATTTTTATTATATAAAGGTTACTTTTATTTATTAAATATTAATTAACCCCAGTCCCACTTTATAGAGTGTAGGTTGTCATTTTATCCATATTTATGTACAGTGCAATGGCGCTTTCATACAAAATACAATTTAAATTCTTGAGCACAGCAATCCATTAATTATCCAAGTTAATTAACACCATGTTTGACTGGAGCTAATGACTTAGGTTCACCTCAGGTAGATGAGGCCACAAGCTCTGCTCTGGCACATTGAGCTAAATCAGCAGCTCAAATCACATGGCACTTATGATGAGCTAACGTGCCTCCAAGTTAAGCTCCATGTCATCAGAACCATCCTGTGGCCTACTTTGAGTCTGTCAGGTCATTTTTCAGCAGATCAGTTGCACTGTCAAAAAGTGCTGCTAATTGGCTGATTTAATGGAGTAAATAGGTCAGGGAATGAGGCACTTTCTGTCCATCTTTCTCCACTGAGAGTGCAGGTTACAGCCAGGACTCAAGGCTGAAAACTCTGCGATTTTGCCTGTTTTGAGGCGGGTGACCAATTTTTTTGACCGTGAATTAAGTGTATTGATGCCTTTTGCAAATTTTTCCCTCTAACAACTATGTATATTGAAGAACTTCTTAACAAGAAAGCTTGAGCATTAGGCCCCCATCAGCATAACAGAGGGGCTCACAGGTCTCTGTCTGCCGTTTGTCCTCTTCATATTTCCTTCAGAGGATGAAATGAGGTGGTGATTGCTGCTTTACATGAAAATTACTATTAGGCATTGAAGTTCTAAAAAAATATCACAACATAATAAACCATTGCAATTTGGAACACCTGCTGCTGTTTTTAAAATACAGGCTTGCATAGAAAAAAATGATGCATTGATATGTGATCAGAATTACAACCTGTGAATTGGATAGGATTCAAAGTAGCACAGAAACGGGATGGATCAAGAACAAATTCATGCTGTGTTTTTTTTTATGGTTTCTACATAAATCAGTTTTATCCTATTGTTGCTTTATTTACATCCAACTGAAGTCTTTCTTGTGCAATTTAATGGCTTTTCTATTGGCAGTTGTTTAAACCTGGGCACAAATACAACAGCCTCAGGCAGAAGTGATTGGATGCTGAAGAATGTGTGTGGATTCAAACACAGTTGGAAGAAGAGAAGGTAGATGAGGCAGAGATGGTTGAGGGCTGTAGTCTCCCAAGGGCCTCCTCCTGATAAATGGTTCACCCCCTCTTCCCTCTAACCATCATTAAACATGTCAATTGATTAAAAGCTGCTGTTCATAGTCCCCCTCTCTACTCCTCTGTCACTGATGGGACATCTTCTTCTAGCTCAGTTGGCCCTTTTTTTTCATCGTGTTGAACATGTTGAACTGCACTCCCAAGTGTCTGTGAGCTAAATTGGAATTGCACCTCATTTTCCGCCAACTGATTATCCTTTTCCATAACAGTGGATAATAAAACGACAAGGCAAAGCAGAGTTGTATTGGCAGTACAGCCGATTCTACTTAAAAGTTGTGCGCTAATTTAAAGAAGTGTGTGCTTGAGGGGTTAAGGGCCTTGAATGAGGGCTTGGTGCTCCGTTTTTTTCAGAGCAGTAGGTTCAGATAATACAGTGGCTGCGTTCGGAAAGTCCAAATAATCTCCTTTCCTAACCACTGTTCCCTGACCCCGATGGAATACGTCACGGGATCAAGGAAAGATGTGAAGGAGTCCGGAAAGGAGAACCACTGTGAAGAGAAAATCCATTTCCACTTACACTCTTCATTTATCTAAAAAAAAAAAAAAAAAAAAAAACACCATAAAAGAAGATGCACACAAAATGAACAGTATTCTGTGCTATGGGCTGACAGTTTTGATAAAGTTCCCAGTTGAAATCAGTGACACATTCTGAGAAAATGAATTTTCTAATAAAGGAACAGATTTAGTTGAAAGAAGAAACTATGTCCATTCCACAGTCAGGGGGTTTAAATAACTTTTATATTCAAATGTTATTCTAATTAGGTCTATAAGTCAATATAAGTTCACTCTGCTTGTTGTTCACTGACTGCCTGGACCGATGTGACAGAAGTCAGGAGCTCAAACGATCATGTGAGGATTCAGGTCTGGGCATGTCATGAGAATGTAACGGCTGTTTGTTTTTGTACATCCGAGGGTGTGTCCAGGTGTGACTGAGGTTGGGCTGCTTTAAATATGGCTGCCGCTAAGAATTGTGGGGTGGTATGTTGTCATTTCCTTTCATAAATGATGGTCCAATGCTAAAGGAGATAAGTTAGGAAGCAGTGCAGCTCCTTTCCTTATCCTTTAGAGAATTCGAACACCTAATATATAGGGAGGCAGCTCGCGTACATCGGTGATTGTTTTCACTACTTTAGAAAGATTCCTAAGCTAAATGGACTATTAGAATGTGTGTTGCTAACACTGGAATGCAACATTTTTTATGCCTTTTGCAATTGGTCACACTGGAAGACGGGGTGAAAACTGACCATTGTAAAGAGGAGAAAGAAGTGATGGCGTTTTATGGCACACATTCTACAATAGCTATTTGACCATCTGACGAGCACTTCTAATGGGCATTTTGGCTGATTGGGGTTAACTACTCATGAATAGTAAGTTGAAAGTCTTGAATTACCCAAAAACTTTATTTGACCTTACATAACCTTACAATTTATCTATCTTATCTTTTAATATCTGCATATTCAAGAAATCTCTGTCTGACTGTGGAATACATATCTCAAGAACCATTGATTGAATCTGTGTCACACTTGGCACGGGTATTGCTAAAGACCCATTGAAGTGCAGTGTTGAATTTGCTGTGATTTGGACACGTGATCTGGCAGCTGCGACTACTCAACATAAGCAACGTGGACGATCATGACGAAGTCGATCCAAGACATGGCAACTGGGTGCTGCATAATGAGTTGAGCTGCAGCGAATTTTAAATAAGCAGGTGAACAGCTCTTTTTGGATCACTGGTGGATGATTCCATCAGCCGGTCTTTACCTGCTCATTTACTGCAGATCACTTGAAAGTTAAAGAAAGTTTCGATCTGCAATACCACAGTCCAAGCAAGCAACCCATTCCAAATAGGCAGGTCTGCAACAAGCACTGCACTAGTTGTATTTAATTATCGATATAAAGTGTTTATTGTAAGTTTACACAGATACTGAGGAGTGCTTCATCTGTGGTTATCGGTTAGTATGGTGATTTCTACATTCCGATTTTTTTGTTTCCAGGCCAGCTCACTACAGTAGCTCACTGACTGTCACTGGATGTGTGTGGGCAGAGTGGGAGGAGATTAGTTGCGATGGGCACTGGAGAGAAGACTACTGTGTAAGCCATCCTGCTGTCTTGTTAGACCACACACTATCAGGGCCTGTATATTAGTTATGTGTGTTTGGCCGCGCGAAATAGTCCACATGTGTACTTTTTTCAGGGGCTGGCAATTTGGAATGCACTCTGCTGTCACCATATCTAAATCAGTGGATCACTTTCACAGCCATTATATTAACATCTTTGTAAAAAAAAAAAAAAAAAAGATCCTATTTGAACTATAATTTGTTGCCACACAAATGTTGTCATGGGTACTCCTGGGATTATAGACCGTACGCTTTCATTAGTTAAATTTGACACTTTTTAATTATATTACATAAAGTTCCCTAATGAACTCGATACCTAGGATAGGTAGGGGTTTTTGAGGAGCTGATGCTTTGGTGTTTAGGTTTCATTTAAGCAGCGTGAGAATCCACAAAGCTCCATTGAGAACAAATTAATTTTACAACTTCTATCCAAACTCGCCCTGCATAAGCCCAGCACTGCTCTCTTTGCCAAACATTCCCAAGTTGATAATTTAACAATAGTATAATTATCAAGTCTTTGATTAAATGCTGCATTGAACAACTGTACCTGTGTTTAAAAAAGGAGTAAAGAGAAGAACTTAAGACTGGCAGATCACATAAGTCAAAGTTGTCCCTTTGAAAACATTTGCATGTATAAGTATAGCCTATTGAGTTATTGTTTTTTCTAATCACTGTGTGTTAAAGATAGACGGACTCAATTTTTACTCACCTGAAGCTACTGTACACGTGTTTTGAGAGGTTGGACCACAGCAATAATGTTGATTGCGCTGCTGCTGCAGGTCCTCTGTGCCTCATCTGTCTGAAAGACTCTCTGGAATTGGAGGAGGGTATTCAATACATCATCCTTACTTGCAGCCTACATATATTATACTATGAGATAGGGCGTGGCAATAAAACGTTTAAGATAATTAGTGCAATAAAACTTTTCCTTTATGGAAATGTAAGACACGGTCGATAGAACTCATTCCATCCATGTTTTGACCGACAACACGAACAGCCAATGTTGCCAGTCTCTGTAGGAGTCTCCTTCCTCCTCATTCCCCCTCTGACCTGCGCTCACTTTACACTTTAACAATAAACACCATCACTATCAGAAGTTATTAGGATGCGTACAGGACGCACTTTGCTTTGTTTGTTTGAGTCGCTCTAAAGGCTGAGACATGTTTAAACCTGCTACACAAGACGTAACGAGACGCACACTGTCAGAACACACACTCCTGCAGACACAGAAGTTCTTCCTGCAGATTTTGACTCAACGAACGCACTGTTTTAACTTCATTGTTGCACAGGAAGTGACGCCCCATTTATTCAGGACCATGAATATGCATTCAGCAGGTTTTTACAAGATCAGTTCTAAGTGTCAGTGATCATCAGAGGAGCAGAGTCACCTGTTGACCAGCGGGATAATGCTCGTAGTGAAGTGTCGCTGATTTGGTTTATATCACGATGTATATCGATATTGACTAATATTAAAATAATTACAGTGATAACATTTTTTTCCATATCGCCCAGACCTACTATGAGTGATCATTTATCTAGTAGTGTGTGAGTGCTTATGCAAGTGACTCAAAAGCAACTTTTACTCCACAGTTCTCGGAACCCACGAGAATTGTTGCATCAATTTTGTTATCTTCTCATAAAGTTACCAATGACAGACTGGGGGATCCCCCCCCCCCCCCCCCCCCCCCCACTGGCATTTTAATTTTTTAAGAGAAGTCATCTGAAAATTTGATGAACATTAAGATTGCACAGGCTCATGAATATTCAGTAGTGCAGTGCCCCTCCACATCCTTGTCTCTCTGTTGCTTCTTTTCTTGTCTTCCTTAGTGACTTTCCTATTTGGAGTTGTTTCATTTTGGCCTGCATTTCAGCTGGACCAAACAAACAGGTTTCCTCTGGAGAACAACCTCCAGTTGAAGTGGCACTTAACATGTATAATGCATAATGTCAGAGCATCGTTTTTAATTGTGCCATTGAGTTTTCAGTGCTGGAGATCATTAAGGCTCCGTGCATCCATCTCTCAAAATAACTGGTTAACTCAACTAGTTAAATAAT
This sequence comes from Pleuronectes platessa, assembly GCF_947347685.1. Taxonomy (NCBI): domain Eukaryota; kingdom Metazoa; phylum Chordata; class Actinopteri; order Pleuronectiformes; family Pleuronectidae; genus Pleuronectes; species Pleuronectes platessa. The sequence goes on from NC_070630.1 coordinate 23,601,858, forward strand.
ACAACACTCTTCCTCATGTGTCCCTGCATCACCCTGATCGAACATTTGCTGTTTTTCTCCTCAGGAAACGCCCAGATCCTTGATACTGTGACTTGCACACTGTTCAATCGACAGAGATGCACTTTTCTGAAGACACCTGCACTCAGATGGATTAAGAGGTTAGCCTTCGATCCCGCACCCAACTGTGCTCATCCACATCATTACAAACTCCAGCCATGCTCTTCCATGTACACTCAAGCTTCAGAAATTGGTTAAATGATATTGGTGTGGACGGAAGGATGACTCTGTCTTCATTCATTGAAGACTTTAATACACAGTGACCACAGCAAAGGAAAGTGATAATGAAGTGTCCCACAGGTGATGAGAGGTAGTGGATGGTAAATTATGTGAGGACAGATCTGACTGATATCCATGATCTAACTCACATTCTGAACCCTGCTGTGGAAACCTGATCCTGGTTTTGGGTTACCTGTAGACGCAGAGAAACTGATCCAAAGCAGTTGCTAAATATTTCATCAGGTCCTAGAAAAAAGAAGCTGATATGTAGGCCAGGCTTGGAGAGTTTTGGCTAAGGTTTCAACCCGTCGAAGCATACAACGCTAAGTGCCAAACTTTAGAATTGTAATGCAGCATGAACCAGGTGCAGGTTGAGTCGTGTCTTTGTATTTGTGTGAGAATGAAGGCTTCAGAATTTTGAATAGTTATCTTTGCCAAGGAGGTTATATTTTTTCTGCGTTTATTTGTCTCGGGGTTAGCAGGATTATGCTAAATCTACTCCATACATTACCATGAAACTAGATTTTTTTTCACCTTTTAATGTATCGATCAGGTATCTTTGAACATTTGTTGATTTCTCTGAAATATGGTTTGACTCTTGATTTAAAAAATATATATATTTAGGGGGTAGGAATGCAGATTAAAATAAAAATTGGTGTCTAGTGGAGCTAAATGCGTCTTCATAAGAAGTAGGCTTTATTTCATGTGGTCACAACTATAGGTTTAGAAGCCTGTAACTACCTTATAAATGTTATGTGACCTTAGTAATAAAGTTTGTCGTAATTTAAGTGGACTATTGGGCCTGAGGAATGCGTTCTACCATGTGCAATACTAGCTTCATATTCTTGGGGGTTTTTGTCACTAAGATTAGAAAAAAACAAGTCGATTTAAGACCACAAATCTTGGTGGAGAGCATGGTGTGGGTCAGGGAAGAACCCTTTATGTGATTGCCTGAGCCTATTAGACTACAAGCAGGATATACACTTAACAGTTAAGAATTATCACATGACTAACGTGAACATACTGTACATGATCACCTTAGATGGTATTTGTTGTTGAGCTTGTTAAAGAGGCGCTGATTCAACTCAGTTACAAAATCTCAGGGTTTGGCCCTCTGTCTTTTCCCCTAGTGCGTCATGAGCGATGTCTCAAACGAGCCGAAAATTTATTCTCCCTCTCGTTGTCTTGCCAAATCAGCTTTTTTGCCTGTTTGTAATGTCTCCATCACTGCCGTGTTGAGCCACAGCTGAATATATCCCATGTCTCCCGCAGTAATTGTACCGAGGGGCAAATGCTGATTTGATCTCTTATCATTGCACACAAAAGCCAGATATTGTTTTTTATGACTAGAGTTAATATAAAATATAACTTTCTAGATAAGCTAGTTTTTCAATTTTATTGTATGTTTTTTTTCTTTTTCTGTGCGGTTATTTACTGCGTCTGCAGCTCTAGTCAGCACCGTGCAGCAACAACAACAGGTCTTGTCTCTGTAAATTAACTGACTCTGGGAATAGCCCTATAACTAGAATTTCCTTTTCTGGAAACTCAGTTGAGTTAAGGTGAACTCACTGACCCTTGATACTGTCTCCTTAATTTCCATATTAATTGATTGGAGAGCACACAACAGACCCTGCAGATATTGTGATAACCAGAATAACATCAGACTTGTTGCACAAGTATGTCAAGCCCTTAATAATATAAAACTTAAGCAAATCAACAACTTAACATTGTACAACTCTTTAATTGGTTTAATGGTTGCAGTTATTTAGATGTTTTTAAATGTAAATGTTAACAGTTAATCAATTATTCAAGGGAGAAGTCTATGTACTGAATTTTCACAAAGCATTCATCTTGTACACTGCTTACACTATGAATGTTTTCAGGGTCTAATAGAGAAGCTCATCTAGTTTCTCTGTATATTTAAAGATATAATAATTTGAAGCTAATTAGTTAAGGCTACTTGGGATAGAGCAAGTGTTCTATTTCTGATCTGTTCATTGAATCTAAAACATAGACTTTCCTCAATACCTTCAGTGTCTCACCCCGACAGGTGCTCTTAATCATTCACATTTTTATAGAGTTTCTGTTTATAACATTGAACACTGAGTAAAGAGCTGGGAAAATTTTCAGAAGGAAGATTTGCCCTGTTCAGGGCCTTGGCTCACTGATCAATTCCAAACGATGCAGTTAGTGCTCCACCAGCAAACTATCACATTTGAGAACCAGAAAGCATCAGATGGTTTTATTGTATTTATTTTTAAATAGCTTGATTCGATTAATCAATTCTCAAAAGAGTTTGCATATAATGATGAGTACTGCACCAAGCAAATCCTGTTAATGCAGTTGACTGTGTGCACACTTAAAATCGCTGTCAAATCTTGAAAGTTTTAATCTTTGCTGTCACATTCATAATAATATCATCAATGGCAATAGTCTATAAGGACCTTAGTGATGTTAAAGGTCAACAAAGAGGCAGCTGCATATCCCAGAGTGCACTGAGATAAAGAAAGAAATGTAGAAACATGAGGCTGTAAACACCTTTCAGCAATGCTTATTAATGGACTGTGGTAGGAAATCTGAGGATTCATAGAATCTATGGAAACCATAATGTCAAAACAAACTACACAGAGAGGTGTGGGTGCAAGTCAATGGTGAAGTCTTAAAATTTAGATAAGTTAACCATGAATGGGAATATCATAACTGTTTGGAATGTTGCTGTGTAAAAATTGCTTGGTTGACTTTCATATCACACTTCACAATGTAAATATGTATTCTCACAGTGTGTATAAGAAATGGATTCTCAGAGGCTTAGCTTTGGCCTCCATACTTCCAACACGTGGTTGCCAACAGATTCTTCCCAGGGTAAATGGAGACATGGAGACGGCCAACTGCTGCTCATATACAGCCGCCGGGCGTGTCTTTGTCTGAGGAGCAGGAAGTCATTTGGACAAATAGGTCTGTTATTGACAAGCTTCACTGTCTCAGCTGACTAGACTCTTTGATCTGCACACTTTTAGGTCTGCTTCCGTCGACTTCAGACAAAAGGAGAACGGTGTATTTTCCTCACAGTGCATTTTATGTTAATGCAGTTTCCATCCCGATTCCTCATCTGGACTTTATGTATAAGCTGATACCATTTACAGATTCCATACCAGTGCATTCAAAAAATGCACTTGTATAAGATATGTAACAGCTTTATGCTACTAAACCTGTATTGTATCATTGTATGACCTATCTCAGGCTAAAACCCTTTGACAAACATATGCATACAGAGATGAATGTCAAACTTTTTCTAGTTTGACAGTCATAACTGAAAAAGAACAAAAATAAATGGGATGCATTTGGCAACACTAGTGCCACACCCTGAAATTGATGTCTTGTATACAGTACATGCTTTGATACTTGTGGCACTTTCCAGTGTGAAATATTGTTGATAGTTTAACTATTCCAACCGACACTACTGAAAATATCTAGCCTGACGTTGTCCTACTCACAATTCTAGTCAGAATGTGAGTCTGATACCGCTCCATTGGGCTGTGATTATGGGGCGTGTTTCATCCGAACCAGGAACTAAAATTCCTCTTCGCTCAATTGGATAGACCTACAACCAATCAGAGCAACGTAGTATGTGACGTATGTAAAGCGATGCATAGTTGTTGTCAACAGACCTCAACTGCACGCACGCTGGAAGAAGTAGAAGATAAATAAAAACGATTTTTGCCGGGGTTGTAAAAAAAATTGAGAGAAACAGTTAATGTAACAGCCCCCCCCCCCCCCCCCCCCCGCGAACATGACGCAGAGTTTCTCTACTGATATCACGCGGCTCTTTATTGTTCACTTCATCGTAGCCGTAAAGACACCATAAAACTGGAATGACATTAAGTATACGATATTTGAATCCATAAAACCAAACACAAACGTTAAAATACAGTAAGTAGAAAAAGCTAGAAAATAACTACTAAAAACAGTACTTACTAGTGGCAGTGCAGCGCAACTGCTGTTTTGTTGAGGTGGCATTTCTTTAAGTATTGGAGGCATTGCTGGTTCTGGAATAAGAACAAGTGTTGGTAGGAAAAAGAGTGGGGACGATGAAAGTTTTTTTGTATTTTTACTCTTTTTAATCGCTGAACCATAACTGATTGACCTTCTCTGTAAAGTAGACGGAGATGAATGGACCTTTCGAACATAGCCACGTAGTTCTCTTAAGGACTTTTCTTTTAGTCACTTGCACAACAATATAACTTAAATTTACACTCCCCCTGTCTGTTTCTTTCCACTTATTCATGAGTGAAATTTATCCTTATCACCCTTTTGCTGTTTTCTTGCCAATTTACCAACTTCTCTGCGACCTAAAATGAGATTGGCTGCCTATCTGCCTAAGCTGTTAGTGCTGTTCTCACAATGCTTTTTATCCTTGAATGACTTTGCCGTGTACCTACCCACAAACACGTAGACATGTATTGAATGCAGTCTGGGTGCACTCTTTCTGATCCCTTCTTGAGGCCACTCCGCTTCTTTCTGCACTCCATATCAATACCAGGCCACATCAGAACAAGGTAGTCCTCGGGCAAGCAGCAGCAGCAGCCTTCAGCATGGATGACTGTTGTTGAATCAATTATGAATGTGATGAGTGTGCAGTTTTTGTACAGCGAAAGCTCCAGTGTGGTTTTTCCCGCTTGAGTTAATTTGAGCAAAGTCATATTGAGTTAATGTGCATGGATTTCAGCGTGCAACACTTCCAAGGCTGAAGAGTGCAAGCATGCACAGAGGAATGCTGTTGTTTGCTGAGAAGGGGATAACAAGTAAGAGGAGGGCTTTCTTGTCTCCCATGGGAGAAAGATGAGAGGGATAGAAGCATTTATACATCAGAAAAGAGTGGGGGATGGTGTCAGAGCTGAAGAGAAAGAAGGCCTTGGTGGGGGGTGTGGTACCTTGTATCACACAAGCATCTTATTATCAAAAACCGCATCTTTCTGCGGGCTTAACTCATTAAGAGCTGTTGTCAGCCGCTGTAATCGGCGTTGTTACTGATAATGTGTGGACTTAAATGCTTAAAACCAGCACATTGTTTTATTTTCTCTAAAACAATTAAATGTGATATTACAACTTCTACTTCAGTATCACTATGTAATTGCTGTCTCATGACCTCAGCCACTTCTGGCTCACATAATTGGACATCATTTACCCATAAGTGACAACGTACAGATGCTATTCTGGACAATAGCCTACTAGAAAAGGCTAAATTATTATCCTTAGCCTTTTCTGTTCATTAGCAGGTAGAGATTTATTAGCTGAAGAGATCAGACCACAGAATCTACCCACTTTACTTCACGGCTTGATTAGATTGATTTTTTCTGAAGTGAAATATACATTATTTATTAAATGGTATATAATTAAACTATATTCACCTTAAACAGATGTTAGTAAAAATTAGCTAGTGTATACTCAGTACGTGTGTACTATTGTAAAGGTCAAAACCTTAATCCCTAATACTTGAAAAAAAAAATTACACGCTAGATTTTAGACAGAGAACCAAAACTATAGATCAGGGGTCGCCAACCTTTTTGACAAAGTGCCAATGTAAAATCCGGTGTTAATTAGTGTTCCATATCAACATTATTTTTTAGCATTAAGTTTTATTATTCAACCACATTAATATTTCCAACAGACATGTAATTTTATTCAATATTGGCCATATATAGAATAGCACTTTAAAGAAACATGTTTCTTTCATTATGATTGCAATAATAAGTTTGTCATTAACCCCACCAACCACACTCGTATTCAGAATTGCGAAAGCTTCCTTCAAAATTGTTCTTGGCAGTGGCAAAGACTCCCATACCTGGACACTGCACTTTTGATTCTCCCTTGTCTGCCTGATCTTTGAAACTTCTTTTTGTGCGTTGTTTCAAAGTGTCACTTAACACTGGATGTTTGGCAAACAGTATATTCAAAAAATAACGTGAACACAGCACGGTCTTTATGAAAAACAAAGCCATTGTCTTCTGCCCATGAGGGCTGAAATGCCCGTGTCTTCGTTTTTTTAGCTAGCGGGGATGCTATCATCAATACACCTGAACCGCTGCACTTCACTGAGATTAATGTAGGGAAAATGCAAGCAGCGCCGGCTGGGAGGCTTGTTATTTAATGGCGATTGTAATCGAGCCTATGGCACATTACTGGCATCTAGTGGCTGGGAGGTGTTAACATCAATAGGCTGCGTGACGGCCCGACCTTTGAACATTTCTTTAATAAGAAATCGCCTGTGTGCCAATGCTTATGGCGCATTGGCATGCATGCCTAAGGTTCCTGAGCCGTGCTATAGATTTAGTACAAAACGGGAACGATTTCTAAAGTGCTTTTCTGCAGCTCTCTTTCTTGACTGATCCTCTGTCTACTCTCCAAGACAGCAGAGAAAATTGGTCATTAGTTGTTGGTTTTCAAATTTGGTGTGTGTCAACATTTCTTTCCACAGTTTTCTAGAGGCACACAGTCGGTGCATCTGTGAGAGTGGGTGGTTTTGTGCTGCTCGGGAAAGACTTTGAGCGTGCTCCATACTAAGCCCTCCCCTCCTCCCTCCTCTCTTTCTCACACTCTCCTCCCTCCCTCCCTCCCTCCCTCCCTCCCTCCAGCAGCTGTTTTCCAGTCTTAGCTGAGAACTGGAGCCAAGCTGTTTTTCCCCATCCTCGCGTCACAAGCAGGAACTCACCGACCTACCAACAAACACCAACCGACACACACTCTTCTTTTTTTTTCTTCCCTTTCTTGTCCGTCTGTGCCCTGTCCCACACTCATCTGGCTGTTGACTGTGTACCAACCTCATTTTGGACTACAGACTGAGGAGCAAGTATTCCCACTCCTCTACTTGGCGGCAGAGATTGCGTGTTCACATTGCTGTGTGAGAGCCGCCTGACTGTTTGGGGAAATGCTTTCATGGTAAGATGTCTCTCTTCTCACAGGCCACGTCTGTCTCCTGACCTCTTGTGATTTCCTACAGTCTGTGACATTTTCTCTGGTTTCCCGTCTCTCTGTATTGGCAGGACTGTTGCTGGGCTTATCCCATACCGACTGTTTATCAAAGTCTTTTTGTCTGGGTTCTTCCTTGTTGTCAGGCAGTTTGAGTGTCCCAGAAAAGTCTTGAAATGAATGACCACCTCAAAGCTGTTATTTTTGTTAGAAAATATATGTTTTTGATGGAGTTAAAGTGTTGTGATATTTAGATTTTAAAGGCCCCTATTTTCCATACTTAGAAAAGTGGCTTCTTCTGTGTAGTGTCTACTTGTTTACAGTAACATTTTCCATGTTTGGGTCTGCATGTATAAAGTACGAACTGGGTGTTCGGCTACAGTTCGTCCAGACAGTCCTCCTCAGCACGGCTATAGCCAGCATTAGACCTCCAGTGTAGTGTTTCACACACGTGAGTGTCTGAGAGGTGGGAGAGTGAGTCATTACTGAAGACTTTCTATTTTGTATCACTCTGCTTACACATGAAGCCTGTGCTAATTACACGTTTATAAAAACTTCAAAAATTCTAGTTGACCTTATCTGGTCATCCAGTTTTTGCTTTTTATAATAATCATCACAACTTTGACAATTTATTATAAATCTACTGCCCGTAACAACATACACACATGCTGTAGTCTACAAGATTTAACCTGTTAAATAATATGTTCAAAGGCAACAACAGCACTTCAAGATAGGGTTGGTAATTTGTTTCTGAAATATTTGTTGAAATCCTCTTCACATCACTAAGGATGGTGCACCACTGCACTGAGGTGCTTTACTCCACTGGTCAACAAGTGACTTTGCTCCTCTGATGTTTTCTAATCACTCACACTTAGAACTGCTGAATTCATATTTATGTTCCTTGATAAACAGGGCGTCGCTTCTTCTGCAACAATGAAGTTAAAACCTGCACTGCGTCATAAGTGCGGAAAGAACTTCTGTCTGCAGGTGTGTGTGTGTGTTTCTGCACATTTCTGTTGCTCTTCAGAAGAACTGATAATCACTAATCAATTGTCGGATCATGACTCTGAATAGTTCCAGACACTTTAAAACTGAAGTCCTGACTTGCGTCACGTTACATGTGTCCCATAAACTGAAGCAAATCAAACAAACATAAATTAAGCATCAGTCCTGTACATGTCCTAATAATTTGTTATCAGTGATGGTGTTTATTATTGAAGTAATGTGAACGCAGGTCAGTGGAGGAAACCGACTCCGACAAATGCTGACACAAGACGACTGGACCTTTTTTAATGAGCGTCTGTCTAATCCTGAATCAGCAGCATTAAGAATTTAGCGGAAAACACAAACTGATTATGTTCTGGCACTGCATCAATGCAGAGTCGTCGAACTCAGCATCTAAGAATTTAATTTTTACCATACATTTCTTTTTTTCCAACTTTTGTATTGGGTCTGCCCACATGGAGTCCACCATGGAGCACCACCATGTTTCTACAGTGGCCCTGAATGGCTAAAACCGGGCACTGCTTCTAGATAGAGCCTTTTCTCTGTGTTACACTGTGTTACCTGAAGTCAACCATAGATTCTGTTGTCACTTGAAAGTGGAGGGTGAAATGTGGAGTTTGTCATGGTTTAATTTAAGATCAGTGCTCTGGGTTAAAACCCAGGTTTTCAGAGGGGCTGTAGTCACAGTATCTAAATTGCAACCATGATAAGAACTGTTGGAATTCTCTAAATTCTAAGGAAAGGAGATTCCTTTCTTTCTCCTTCAGCGTATGATACACTGGACAATATTATTAAAACATACGATATGTGCTAACTTTGTTTAATATCGAGATGACAATATGACATGCGATAAATATACAAACAGTTCCTGTTCAAGCACGCAGAGACCACGGACCGCCCCGCAACCGGGAGAAGTCGAACAGCTCCACTAAATCCATCTATAGTGTTAATTTTTTTAAATTTATTATACAGTTCTTAGCGACTCTGTCAGAAATGTACTTTTTATTAATTCCTGACAATCTGCTGCTGTGTTCATGTTTGGACTCACTTGTACAGACATTCTCGGAACTCCTGTCTAGGAAAAAAAAACTGCTGAATTCTCCCTCTTAGGACAAATGAATTCTACGGCTGACAGATAAGTGCTGTCTCACATTGCCTTTCCTCTTAAGCTAAATGTTGCTCTAAAACCTAACTCCACTTTACAGCCAGCTGACCACTTGCATGCTCATAAATATTACCACTATCATAATTGGAAATGAGAAATGATGCTCAGATTGAGCATTTCTGAATAAAATATTTCAGTGAAGCAATCATTGTTGCTCTGCAACCATGTAGTCCACTCATGTTTTAAGCTTGTAGTACACAAAATATGCAAGATTCAGGATGCTCCCCGAGCTTGAGATGATTAAAATTCCCTGCACGACCACAACAACATCGTCAAGTGTCAAACCACTATTAATGTTGAATTTTAATCAGAGCTTCTTTGGCTCCTTTCCCTTCATCAGTGTTATGGCCAATAAGGAATATTAGCTCTGTCGCCTGCTAAACAACAAACTGTCCCATCCACTCAGTCCACATTAACCATGACTAGTCATGTATCTATACTTTTTTCCCTTTATGCCAATGTTATGCAGAGCAGTTGAGTATATTGTTATTTTCACACCAAGGAAAACATAACTGGAATAAAAATCGGTGTCTAAAGGTCACACTTATTGTTCAGTTAGCATACATATTGCCATCTGTTTATCTGCCCATTGATTGTCAGTAATTGTTGCCATGCTCGCCTGCCAGTTTGTCGTTGTCCCAGTGAGAGGTTGTGTACACGCTCATACCCATGTCGTCATGGCCGCCAGCTGGGTTTTTTTCTGGTGCCGGTGTGCAGATAAGAGTGTGCGTTTGACTGATACTTCAAAGTCAGCATATTACGAGTCTGAATTTGTGTGCCCTTAAGCCCTGAGTGTGTGAGTGTTAAGACTGGCTGTGCATGTTTGATATGCTAACAATGGTTGTCACGCTCCCAGAGGCCTTCTTCATGTCACTGCCTCCCTTGCTCGAGATAACAAGTTTGTGCCATGGATTCTGGTCAAGTTGCATATTCAACAGTCGCAGCTCCGCTCTAGTCCCAGAGCTTAATAAAATCACTAGGCTGATCCTTTTTATTTATTTATTTTTTAAAGAAGTGGGGCAGATAAATTGAAGTCAAACATGATGGAGATGGTGCAGAGATTGTCCTTGGGTTTTGTACTGGATAATCTTTTCCACTAAACTGGGCTTTCTTAACCTAGAGAAGTGTTGGAATAAACTGCACCTTATATCTGCATTTTCTTACACTATTTTCCCTCACTCAGGTTTCCCAATTTGACCCATCACTCACCTGCCCTTTCAGTGTTTTCTCTCCTCCTTAATCACTTCTTCCTCTAATCAGCTTTCCACTCCATCACATCCCTCACATCCCTCTCCGGCTTCTCCTCGCCTCATTTCTTGACTCCTAATCAGCTCTGACCTTCCTCCCAGAACAGCTTTTCTTCAGTTCCTTCACTAACCTATTTAATTTAAAGAAAGCAGTTGCAACAATACCACCCCAGGTGATGCTCGGTGAAAGCGTGAGGTCGTTTTTTAGTCGGTAAAAGTACTGCACGTTCCAAACACCTGGAATGTGGTAATGGAAACTACAGTAACGGTTGGGGATAAGTGTGCTACTTCAGTGCTTTCATTGAGTGACTTCATGGTTCTGATTGCGAGTGTGAAATCATCATCTACTCTTTTTGCCCCATCATGACCTCCGCTCCTCATCCCTCAAATGTCTCTTGCTATTTCCCTGTGCTCATTTAAAATGAATGATTCCGCGAAATACTTAAATAACTGTGGGGTGTCCACAGACATTTTTAGCAGAGATTTCTCCTTGCTAAGGGGAGGGCTGTCTACGTGCATAAGAAGTGAATACATTTGCTTTATACAGGGCATACATGGGATGTCACCAAGTTTATTGATTAGGGTTGCAGCTAATGGGTATTTTCACAGAGAAAAAACTCTGGAGGTTTCAGGCGAGGGGCTAGTGCAGCATACATGAGGCAGGACATAATGTATTAACTCCATTATGGAGAACACATGTTTTTCTTTACAGCCCATCAACTCCTGCAGCTCCCCATATCACCATAAGCTCTCGAATCTGGTTGTCTTTCCAAGGTGACATCTTTGTCCGTTTCATCTATGGGACCTCTTTTCCATCTCTGAATTATATCTTGTCAGTTTTATATCCATTGTGTTTTAGAAACGTCATCAACATGCTCATGGTGAATCCTTTGGATAATCACCTGTTGTATTCTTATATGGGCTCAAACATTATTCTTACTTTGTGAGCTCTGTATGGACTTGCTGATTTCATGCGTTGTTTTTAACTGAAATTTCAAAGTTTAAAACATACAAGTTTTGTTTTGATTGCTACATCTGTTTCTGTATATAATGTACTCCCTCGTGCACACACACACAAACACACACGTCGGGGTTTGTGTCTGGCTCCCCGGGTGAAACACTTTCTGTACTTTCCATGGAAAATTCATGTGGAGATGTTTTCTAAGAAACTATAGGGGAGTAAGAAAAAACAAAAGAGTGATTCTTTGGAAGAACTGATGTCGGTACAGTTTCTCTTGACCTGGTCACACATGGTAACTACGAACATTTTTGGAAATGTCTCAGAGCGTTCAGTTCAGGATACATTCTCCTATAAAGACTTATAAATTATGAATTGCATCACATTTGTTTGCTTGCTGAAGAAGAGATTGGCTAAGAAGAGAGGAGTACACACTGCATTACTATATTCAGAGGAAGACTGCAGCGTGTTTCAGCAAATCCTGTCACTGTGTGCGAACACGCACGTCTTGATTGCTCCAATCTTTTAGATATAGTTTCTGTTCATTTTACTGGCAACGTAAAGTGACACTTTTGGACAACAAACTCAAATGATTTTGTCTCCACGACACATTTGCTGCAGTATTAGTTTTCTATAGAAATGGAAGTGAATTGAAGGTTATCCTTCATTTTTCTTATCATATCGCATACGTGTTGCCAGCCAACATTGTTGTCATATTTCTGCTTCTGTCTGTGTTTTATTTACAGGCACATGTGCCTGTACATAAAACACAACACAATCAACACTTTTACTTTATATCTTTGGTTGCATCTTCTGAATGTTTTAGGACACCAGTTGTCCAAACACCAACAATCACTTAGTTTAAAACATTTCAGTGAAAAAGCTGTTTAAACAGATTGTCATGGTGTGAGTTTTCTTTATTGTGCAAAAAAGGGATCAAACTATCCCCTTTTAGACCACCAACAAGTTGATAGATATAATTATCAACTAATTGCTGTATTTCCAAAATTTATGAGGATTTCTTATTTGCCTAAATGTTTTGGGGAAGTCATAGTTAAAAAATAAAATGGGATATAATTTATACTTTTATTGGACAAAATTATTCTAAATAATGCATGTTTTGCATTGAAATACTTGTGGTGTGACTCAATTTCAGAATTACATTAGTTTTCCATTACGCCAGAGAATTGTATGAACAAAAATCTGTGAATCAGTTCTGTTGCTTGCTGATTAGCCAGGAGCCAATAATTTAGTTTGATTTTGTTTTTTATTTCAGGAGTGTGGTTTCCCCCAGCTGACAAGAGCGTGTGTCCAACGCCATTGTTCCACCCAGGACCCACTGTGTTGCGACTGCGCCCATGAGGTAACGTCAGGACCTACCCCCCCCCCATTACCACCCTTGGTCAGTCCATCTCCCTCCCCTCTGTCCCGTCCTCCATTGGACCTACCCAGCCATGGGCCAGAAGATCTCAGGCAGTATTAAGTCTGTGGATGTACGTGGGGAGCCTTCATATCAGCCTGTGCGCCACGAGCTGCGGGGACCCGATTTCTGTCGGCCTCCGAGGTTGGATTTACTGCTGGACATGCCACCGGCCAGTCCTGAGATTCAACTTCGCCACACTTGGAACGCCGATGACAGGTCCCTCAACGTCTTTGTTAAGGAGGATGACAAGCTGACGTTCCACCGACACCCCGTAGCACAAAGCACAGACTGTATCCGGGGCAAAGTGGGTTACACCAGGGGCCTCCATGTTTGGCGGATTCACTGGCCTGCCAGACAGAGAGGAACCCATGCTGTCGTGGGCGTGGCCACTGCTGAAGCGCCTTTACATTCAGTGGGTTATTTGGCCCTGGTGGGCTCGGACTCTGAGTCCTGGGGCTGGGACCTGGGTCGGAACAGACTTTACCATGATGGGAAAAACCGACCGGCTTCCACATCTGCGCCCACGTACCCCTGCTTCCTGGAGCCAGACGAGTCCTTTGTTCTCCCAGACTCTCTGGCAGTAATACTAGACATGGATGAAGGAACGCTGAGCTTCATGGTAGATGGACAGTATCTGGGAGTGGCTTTTAGAGGGCTAAAGGGCAAGAGACTGTATCCCATCGTCAGTGCTGTGTGGGGGCACTGTGAGGTTTCTATTCGCTACGTCAATGGACTAGATCGTAAGTGGCACACATGCGCACAAACACACAAGTGACTATAAAGGAGTTGTGTCAAGTGCTTTTACTTGGCGGGTATCTCCCTGTGCAATTGCAGGAGAAACTGTTAAAGGGGACATATTATGAAAATTCCACTTTTGTAGTGCTTCTACATGTGAATTTGGGTATCTGGCGTGTCTACCGTCCTCCAAAACTCTTGATTTCACTGCATTTTAATATAGCCTATAAATAGTGAATTTTAATATAAAAATATTAATGATTAATCAAAAATATATCGTTAATTCTCCCGACGATCGATTAAGACAATTTAATCGAATGCCCATTCCTAGTGTATGTGTGTTTGTGGGGGGGCACTCAAAACAGGTAAATCTGAGGAGGGCTGTTTTAGACAGGGTAAAGGTGTTTTAAATGATCCTTGTGGTATTTTGACCAAAAAATGTTAGACATTTTATTAAGACCCCAAGGAGCCATATCAACTGTGGTAAAATGGGCATAATATGTCCCCTTTAACTAAACCTGATTTATGAATTTTATTCATAAATAATAATTTAAACTACATTACATCTGAATAACGTATATTCCTATAAATCACGACTACCTGTTTTGGTGTTGCTGTTTGCATTGCAGAAATGTGGAATTGTAAAGATGTTTATTTTCAGACATTACAGAGAGAAAACACAGGGTTTGATCTTAAGTGAGGAGGAGGGAAGGTAAACCCAAGTCTAGGAAAGACAGACATGCATATTCAGTCATCAGTTATGGACTGTGGTCAGTTATCTGCTGTCTTTTTGCACTTGTATTGAAAATAGACAGAGGATCAGGCAGCTGAGTCATTTTGAAGTCCTTCACCCAACCCCTAAACCCCAGAGAAGTCCTACTCATGCAGTTCTTAATGTGGTAGAAGTGATATCAAACCAGTGCATCCTTAACAAGGCAAAGCTGAAACGAGCTTCCTGACAGATATGTCCTGTTTTCATCAGAGAACATGATACGCAGAGCCCATTTCTGTCTACGCTGGTCTATAAAAAGACCAACGATGAGAGGGAATGCTGTTTGTTGACCAATATTAAGCTGCTTTTACAGGCTGCTTCCGTGTATCATTTTTAGCTCTCACCCAAGTCTTAAGACAGCCACACTCAAACGTACGCAGTGAGATAAATTTAAACTCTGATCTACAGTTAGTCCTTATAGGTGACAGTGGGTACCTGGTTCAAAACCTGGCTCCTGCAGAGACTAAGTCAAAGTGTCCATGAGGAAGACGGTAAACAACTAATTGACGTATTGTCGATAACTTCCTTTATGGTGTCAGCTCATCCCACATAATAGAACTTGAACAATTGCCATGCTAATTCACATGAGGGATAAAGGAGCAGAGTCTAATTCATGTACCTCTGTAACTGCTCCCTCATTTCACAACAGAAGTTGATACTGTAAGGAACTGGAACTGTTCATTACTGTCTGCACCCACCCAGTTGTCTTGTTAAGTCTCCTTGTCTAGCCGTTTATAAAACAGTTAAGTGACTGGCAGAACTTTGATGTCAGACTATTTGTTTATGGATTCTTAGACTAGTTTGTCCCTTTCTTGTGTCTGTCAGCTTGACCTTCTCCAAGTTTGCTTCAGCAGTGTCATGCTTGTCTGTTAAATGTCATCATTCCAACCAGTAGAGTCACTTCAATATTAAGAACTGCACCTCTAGATTGTGTAATAGCCTTCAGCCCCCCCCCCCTCTCCTGCAAGTTTTTAAAAGGATCTAAACCAGGCTGGGGCTGTCACAGACAGTAGCCGTTTTCAGACATGACCTCTGGGTAAATACAGAGAATTTCCATAGAAGTTTACCCAGAGTTTGCCCTTCCCACATGCACAACACAGCGGGAGGTTCTCTGCACAGACGCGTTTTGCAACAGCATCAAATCCTCTGCATTATTCGGGCGAGAGGTGGATCAGCTCTTATCACCACAAACTCTTGACATCTTCGTCAGTGTCATCCACGTGTCTGTCACCCCTTTGTCGCTGGGAGATGCTTGTTTTGTTCATTTGTTCACTTTTGCATCTGTCACGTGATAGAAGTGCCATCCACCCCCCACTCCCTCACATTGAATCCAGCGGGGACCCCCTGCTGTGTACACATCGACTTCTCCATGATTTCTACAGTCTTAATACTAGAAGGCCAGACGGATAAAGTCTGTAGAAACTGCAGGGCGTCTCACTCTGACATTTGCGCTGACACATGCACCTCCTCCGGAGAAAATATGGAGGGTCTGCGGGGTCCAGTGCATGTCTGAAAGCAGCTAGTGAGACATGGAGGGCATGTCCATGGCTGTGAGGTCTCTCTCTGTGTGTGCGCGTGTGTGTGTGCTTGCTGGTGGACAGCAGCCAATAGAGGAGGAATTCTGGAGGATATCCCAATGTGCTTCTTGAGCTCACCATCTGGCCTGGCAATGTAGGAAATGCCAATTGATGTTAAAAGGCTCATAAAATACAAAATTTCACACACATTTGAGTGACCATTGTCATCTTTGTTGTTTGAATCTTGTTTTATTTTTTTGGATTCACTGGGGGAATTGGCGAGAGAAAATTCTAAAAACGCTGATATTTTAGAGGCGTCAGCTTTTATTGTATCGATAGCGAAATAAACTAGAATCCCCGCCTCATGGTGTTGTTCATCTACCAGTCAAGTTGCACAAAATATGGTTGAAGCCTCCCTTTTTTTCCTGGGAAGACTAGAAATGGCCAGAGTAGTTTGTTACACATGTCACTGAAGTTTTATATAAAATGTCCTCATTATGGCATTTTATCCAATTTGATATGTGAATGAAAATTTGCCATGAGGGTATTAATTTGGCCAAAAGGTTGTTTTTGAGGTCACAGTGACTTTGACCTTGGACCACACAATTCTCATCAGGTCACCCTTGAGTCAAAGTGAATGTTTCAGAGTTGGGCGAGATGCTAAAAATGTCCAATCGTCAACCCCACAACTGTCGATTGATGATACATTGGCACAGGTGTGTGGGCGCACCAGAATCAGTGAAGGAGAATACAAAATCATCTATTGGGACTATTTTGGCTTTAAAATGGACACAACCAGCAAGTCAAAGAACCAAAGTGAAGTAAGTTGACGTCTTTGCCAACATGTAGTGCTGCAAACGTTTCTAGAGATAAAGACAAATTTCAACTGATGATGGATCCCACCAATTGAAAATTCTCAGACTTTAAAAGGAATGATTTGTGGATCTTGATGAAAGAAATCCAGACTGATGTAGATTAGAGTGTGAACTTTGGTAAAGAATGAATGGGCCTTGGTGACCAATAGTTAGCATAATTTTAGATTTTCTAAAGAACAGCTTATCCAAAAAACTCCAGTCGACATTACATTGCCTTTCCTCCTGTGTTATAACCTACCATGTTTGAAGTTTGTCAGATCAGTAAATGTGAGCAAAAACGGAGGGAAAGATGGGTTGTGCGAGACAGAAAGGATGATAGATAATGAGTCAGATTCCATTTTTATCCACTCGCGCACACAAACCTACTAAAAACAATGTAAACGATATCTCGGAGAGGCTTGTGTTCAGACAGAATGTAAATGAGATGACTGTGTGATATCAGGTCTACAGCTCTTCTCCATATGATATAAAATCACATCAAAATGTGCTCGCAGATAATAGTGCTCCCAGATAATAGTGCTCCCGTATTCCAACATCTTGTTTTTGTTACTCCTTATTGTAACTAAGGATTCACTTTGTTCATTTGGTGAGTTTGTGGTTTATCTTGTAGTTCCCACGTCTAGCTTCTGTCTTCTGTCTGTATCGTCTCTTAATATCTTTTATCAATGCATTTTTCGTATCTTTGCTGCATTTAATTTCAAATCCTGTGGCTTTAAGTCCCAGAGCCACTTGGAGGCCTACTCTGCAGATACATTGTTTGTTTTTCACACCTCTCTAACCAATGTCTGCTGGGTCTTGTCGTCCTCCTTCTATTCTTTGAAAAACAATCCCTTTCTCTAAACCACAAGTTTCATGTCACCAGTTGCCTCTGCCAGCCTAGTGGCAACAAGCTGAGCCAAACTAATTTGCACGTGAAGGAGACGGAGACGAGGAAGGGTTTCTCACACACTACTGACACCACTGATCTCCACTTTTGCAAATGAACCCTATTTGACTCCAGCCCTTATTGTGTATAATCTCCCCCCCCCCCGTCCTGCTCTCCTTTCTACTGTCTCTCTCCTTTTCCTCCTCTTCCTTTTCAAGACTAATCCTTTCTTCCAGTGTTTGCACAATGAGTTGTGGTGGTAGTTGCTGTGGAAACAGTTAAGCTGACTTTTTGGTGGGTGGATGGTTAATTGTTGACCAGTCAGCTTGCTCACTAGTTTGCCAACCAAGGGCTTGCTCTATGCAAATGAGATGTCTTGCGTGTGCTTGCTGGTAGACAGCAGCCAAGGAGGACCTGTGGAGTTCAGTGCGTATCTGTGATTCTTGCTGTTCTGGGTTTGTACCCTCATGGTTGAATGCACTAATTGGAAGAGGCTTTGGATAAGAGCATCAGCTAAGTAATTGGTAATGTTATGTATGAAAGCATCTTTATGGTTAACCTGCTGCACTGCTTTACTTTAATGTCTGGCAATAAGACTAAGCTGGTGTTGTTTGGCTGGTTAGGAAGAACATGATGCACTAGTTCAACACATGTCAATACATCTTAGTAGCAAAAACCTGGCTAATTTGGTTCAAACAAATTTACAGGGTTTATTTGTTGTGTGATCTTGTTTAGAAATTTAGGCAATGTCAATGCTTAGTAAAAACCATAATCAATCCTCAGGTCAGTGTTAGTGTTGACTGCATATGAAACATGCCCAGCATTTACTAGGGCAATTTAGTCAAGGACACGCATCTCATTTTATTTTAGCATTCGTACATACTTAGTTTTATACGTTGTGTTGTTACACATCAGTTATTATAAGTGAATGGGTTGGTACACGAGAGATATGTGCACATTTAGTGAGAATCTCCCCAGTCCTATCGTTGGCATTATGTCTGTAAGCCCTTGTCTACACAACTGTGGATACTTTTTAACTGATATTTTCCACGTTTAAAAAAATAAAAATAATATTCTCTGTCCACTTGACTTTTGGTTTACAAAATATCTCCATCAAGACAAGAGCACAATAATGGATACAAATGCTCAAACAAGCATGCTAGGCCCCTAGGTGGAAATAAAGTCTACATCATCAATCCGTCAAATAACCGAAACCAATAATGGGCCTCATTCGCCAACCATCATTAGGAGTAATTTCGTCTTAAAACCACTTTTTCTTAAATGAGATTTTTTGTTATGTAAGAACAGTCTACACACAGTGAGGAGCACTCTTCCGCACACTTGACAACTGAAATGCTTCTGTAAAATAGTCGGTTGTGATTTTTACTTTGTATTCTACAGTTGTATAGGAAGATTAGAATATTTTATTTTCAATCCTAAAAAAGGCTCACAAGTATCAGTGCATAATACATTTTTATTTTAATGCATGGAAATGTTGCAGGTGAGAACAAACTCACAGAATATTTGGCTTTAGCTGCAATAGATAACCAATTTAAAACTCTTTAAACCTGTTAAAGAGAATATTTTGTCACATGGTTTTACAGCTTTAGTTTAAATGTTCCGTCCAAGTGTAGCCTGTTAATTCAGAAAACAGATTAAAAAAATTCTGAGACGAGGTCTGGCTCAGGAGATGCAACCACACCACAAAGGGAGCACTGCACCCAGGTCTGTGGAGGCAGTGCTACCCGTGTGCACACCGAGAAGGAGTTGTACCTACAATGATGTGCAGCTCCAGCTCAGATAACTCTGTACACTTTCCTGTTTCCTCTCTCTATTCTGTGTTTGACAATATTTATTTTGACTTCGAATCTTTGATCATACCATTTTTTTCTACTTGAATTATGTGGCTTTTTCTTGATACAGCTTTCACTGACTGTAACTGTACTCCATGTATTGTTTTTGTGGTATTTATGTCCATTGCTGACTCTACAAAATATAATAATGTTTGTACAGTTTGAGTCTGGTGAGGCCCAGTCTTTAGATTTTCATTCAATCAGTCCGGGCTTCTTTATTTTTCTTTTCAGTTTCTGCGATTTCTCTTTGTGCACATAGCATTTATGGGCATTAGACGCTTTCACCTTACAATAACCTGGTATTCATCGATATAAGAACACAGTAAACTTCCTTAGAAGATATTGGCGAATGAGGCCTATTGTGATCATGCTCAGTGAGATTTTTCTCCTATTAACTGGTACTTGATATTCTTACCCTTCACTGGGAGTGTCCTCCTCCAAACGGAGCCACAAGGGGTATACGTAGAAAATCTTCCCCTAGAAATTGGTGCTCCACTCTGTACGTCATGAGCCAACCAACGTTATTACATTGACCAACAATACCAGTCAGCCTGCACGTTTACATCTGTTATTTCAATGTCGTGTTCTGTCCATAGAAAGAAATCAGAAATCCTGCATCTTTGAATTTAGTTACCTGCTGACGATATGCTCTGCTACATCCAGTCTCCTGCTTACCTCATCGTTCTGCTCCAATTTTCTTTTTTCTCATACATTTATCTAATTCTGTCCATCCTGAAATACATTCATCTCCTCCCCATTTTTTCTGTTCTGACCTGTCAGTGAACAACATATTGGCACTGGAGGTGTGTCTGCGCCTTAGGGGTGTATATGTAGACACATACACTTGTCATCTCAAAAACTAGGTCAGACAGCCCACCAATTTTATGCTAATCTATTAGATATTGATGGCCGGGAGTCTGCAGACCTTGCGTGTGACTTGGATACATTCTGTGTAATGAAAGGCACTTAGAGTGGGGAGGTGGAGTTTACTGGAACTCGTGCCAGAAAGATAGACACATCTTACCACTTACTCTGAGTAGGACATAACTGGGCCGTGATGTCTCATGGTGAACTGACATCTATGCAGTGCACACATACCCTCACAGATTCATGGATGCCTGCTGCCCATAAACCCTCTCACCTCAGTGAGGGCAGACTAACTGACGCACTGACATCCTGGAACTCCCCCTCCTCTCCCCTCACTTTGTTCTCGATTAAGTGTCATCTAGGTGTGTGCACCGCCAGGCGCTCAGCTGACACTCTATCCTCTCTTTCATATTTCTGTCAGAAAATAGTTTTGTGGCCTTTAAAAAAGGCAAGTGCTAGAAAAGAAAGGAGTCACATGACTGATTAAATAGAGATGAAAGATATTAGCAAAAAGCTCCCAAGCTAAAGAGTATGAATTAATTATTTAACCTGCCTATTTATTTTCAATCATTGAGGTTTTTTGCTGTGACATGCAGGCAGCTTTCAAGTCTATATACTGTTAAACAGTATATCGACTGGAAATTACATATAACGTGAACAGTATGTAAGTTATGTATATCAAGTTAGTGCAGGAATATCTAAAGAACATAATAACTTTATCAACTTCTATCAACACACACAAACAACCAATGGTAACGTTGGTTGCAGCTTTCTTTCTGAAACTGTAGAAGTGCAGTAGTCGAGCTGCATAAAGAGCAGGTCACCTATTTATTCAAGTTTCAGAAGATCAACTTGGTACGCAGAGCCCCAAACTGGAGAATCTGTTGTCAATGTCGTCAACGCGATGTCATCATCTACATGGTCACTTGTGTAGATGAGTGCCAGCCACTGCTGCTACAGAGCACTGTTCACATGTGTGTTTACTCCTTATTAATATTTAACATATGGTCGTCCAAATTGCCACACATTCGACAGGAACTATGCATATTGGAATTAGTAGATTACTACATTTCTTTGACGGGTAGAACAGCCACATAAAAGTTCTTAACAAATTGCCTACTTATTTTTAACTCATCTAGGCAGAACTAGTGTGTATTTTTTTATTAACCAGAACATGGGCACTTAGCAGTGTTTGTCTTCAGCACTGGTTGATGGACAGTGAGTACATCCTTGACAGGGCCACTTGTCGCCCTGGGCAACCCTTACCATGGAGACCTGTCTGTGCCGGCAGGTATTGGCTGGTTGTCAGGAAGTTTGTAAAATCACAGCATCACCTTTCTTAGTAAATCACTGTCAGAGAGTGATGCTACCGTCTCTGGTGAGTTTCGTCTTGTTAGTGCCAGCAGTCATGTGTCACTCTTGACATAATGAAAGTGTTGCACTTGGACCAGGCAGCTGATTATTACCTTCCATTCCTTGTACTGATGACAGCCAGAGGTTCAGCACTGGAGCAGAAAACAAGTATCATATAAATGTGGGTTGAATTAAATGTACCGTTAATATATTTATTTCTGCAGAAGATTGACTGGTGAATCCTCTTTTAACTCCAGTTGTTATTTTCTCTGTAATTCTGTTGGATGAACAGCTGTCTCCCTGTTTTGGGGATCTTCTGTGAAAAGTATGTTTTTGTTCTTTTCTTTCGACTAAACGGCAACATTTGTTTGACAGTTTAAATCGGCAGAAAGGCAGCACTTCTGGACACATACAATGCATGTGATGTGTGCATCTGTGACTACGCTCCCAGTGCAGTGACGAGAGCTGGTTACTATGGAAACTACATAAATGCGGGGGCCACGTTGATCAGCAAGTGATACGAGGGTGGACTAATTGATAGGTGTTGTCAAGTCAAAACAGACAATACATCCATCTTTGGGGGTTCCTTCGCACGAGGTGATGTGTACAGCCGTACGACCAGCTCTAGTTTGAGAGCTTATGGTTTCAAGAATGAAACTTCCTTTGCACACAGGGGCTAATACACTGTTGGAGGAATGTGATGCTTTGGCCCTTCTCTTGCTGATGTACAGTGTCATTGCACACGTCAGAGCACGTTGTCTCTAATCAAACCTCAGAGTTCATTTGTCTTCCTGATTTAGGCACTTGGCGTGTTGATGTGACTACAAATGAATATTCAATCAGCTACATGTCCCCACGGTGCTCCTACAAAGGCTTTTCATTAAGCACACAGAGTCAGATAAATCTAGATAGTGGCTCTTTTCTCTGCCCCATCAGCTGCTGTTCACCTGCGGATTTCATTGTTTCCCCTGAGTGTTGTTTCAAAGGTCACCTTCATGACCACAGAGGAGGAGGTCAGTGAGGAAAAAAAAAAAAAATCTATCACTAGAATGCTAATCCTCATCGATCCACACAGAGACATTGATGAAGATTTATGTGCTAATTAACAGGGTCAGTGTTAATTAGCATCTTGGCGTAACCTGAGAAGATGTTTATCTGATTCTTGACCAGTCCTCACTCCAGACAAGCTCATGTTTCCTTGTAGCCTTGTTTGCATGCTCACCATTCAGCAGTCACGTAGCCACCGGGGCAGCAGTTCATGCCCGGAGGAATGCCCGAGGCCTCTGGGGAGACTCCGTCTGCTCTGGTTCCATGAGCACACTTGAGCCTAGACTTTGGGCAGTTGCTTCACATTTATTTGGAGGGGTCTTGGTTTGTGGTAATGTGGTACACTTTTTTCGTAGACTGCAGATTTAAATGACTCAGTCACAGAGGGGGCTTGTTTGGCTTGGGGTCTCTGTACATATAAATGTATGGTGTGTTGAGTGTTTTTCAAAAACCCCTCATTTTTTTAACAGGAGAAAATGCAAAAGACTGTTGTGATTGTAACAATCACAAGCAAAATAACAATCATAAAAAGATAATGAAATATTAAAAAGTGATGAAAATGACTGTTGCACATGGTACTTACACCATTGTTGAGGAAAAGCTGACTGCAGCCGAAATCCCACTAGTGGCCTCGATTTAATAATTTATGAAACAATTATTTCAAGGCATTTGCTCAGAAGAAAGCTGTTAAAACGTTGGTTTGATCACTAAATTACAGCATCTAATCTGCATGTTTGTGTCTTTTCAGTGTTGTAGTCTGGTTTTTTCCTCATCTTTATTCAAGAGCATGGTCCTTCAGTTTGAGTGCGTGACATTGATTTCATGTTCAGGATTTGAAATTGCTTTCACCCAAAACCCTAATCTCACCTTCAAATAACCCCTGCGTGAGCCTAGTTTTTCGGATATTTTGTTGATGTATGATTTCCTGCGCTTCAGCTCTTCTTCTCATGCACGTGCACAGTTTGAGCACAAGCAGAGCAAACATAAGCACAGGCCAGAGGTTTTGAGTGGTGGAACTGGGTTGTGAGTGAAAGTATTACAACGTGAAAGCAATAAGTCCCGCCCTCAAACTGAAAGACTACACGCTTTAATAAAGATTGTGAAAAAAAATAATTAAAGTGGTGATTGAAAAGATTATAGCACATAGGACCAGTGTTGATGAGGATCTGACTACCGGCAATCCCACCTATAGCCTTGATGCTATGATTTATTGATTCAGTCATGTCAAGGCGTTTGCCTAGCAAAGAAACTGTTTAAAAGTAAGTTCGATCAATAAATCACAGCATCAAGTCTGCATTCTGATTGACGTCTTTTCAATGTTGTGGTCAGGCTACTCCATGGAAACTAAAACAAATATCTTTTTCAATCTGTAGCCTGTCAATCAGCGTGTGTATTATGTTTGCATGCCCGTGCTCATGTCCTTCACAGTGTGTAAATAGACTGAGCAGCAGGAGTTCTGCTTCACCAGATGGTGCTTCCAGGTGAAGCAGCTTGACAGCTATAGAGGGCAGCAGTAAAGAGTCTGTCCGTCTGACTTGCATAGACAACAATTGCCTCCAAAAATTGGTGGGTGGGGGGGGGGAAATGTCACGTTTCACTGGCACACACTGATATGTCTGAGCAGTTTGAATATTTCAATATTGTTATCAGCTGCTGAACATCTTTCCCCCTGCCAGTAACGTGAGAATTGAAGCATGTGATTGCAGTTTAATTGAGTTGCAGTGAATTAAATATACAGCTGAAAGAGGAAATCATACATTATGTTGATAAACTTTTTTTTACCATGTTTGGTTAACAAGGTCACTTAACTTCAGCCACAGTAACTACAAGCAATAAGTCCATTGTCTACTTATGGACCTGTACAAGTATTATGAGTGTCAGAATAATCATGGCTGGAGAAGTAGTGCCCTTAGTGTCAGTGTTTGTTTAGTTGAGTGGGGGAGAAATTGGTTTTCAGTTTTTCTGTCAGTGGCCGATTCATTTTTAATTTTTTTTTAGGGGAATTGTATTTCCGTTTTATAAACATTCATATTATCTACACTGTTAAGAAATGTATATGTCTTAATTTTAATTCTACAATACTCCCCTGCACCTTGTATTGTACTACATTCATCTCCTCAGTGTTGGTGATGTGCTTGTGCTCATTGGTTGTAAACTAACCTTTTGTCTCGTCTCTCTCGTCCTTCACAGCGGAGCCCCTGCCCCTCATGGACTTGTGCAGACGAGTAGCTCGACTGACGCTGGGCAGAGAGCGCATACATCACATCGACACACTCCCACTGCCACAAACTCTAAAGAACTACCTCCAGTACCAGTGACCACACACATATTCAGACAGATGCAGACATATGCACAGGTGGGAAGAAACTTGAACCCCATTTGTTGTTGTTGTAACCAGCCTCCAAACTGAGGAGGTTAGTCATAACCATCAAACATCAGCTGAGGATGTGGACTACGACTCTGACTTGGAGCAGGTGGTGAAGACGGCGCTGCGACGGGGGTTCTGTTTACATGAGCGGGGGATTTTCCATTCTGGATGTTGTTGTTTTTTTTAATCTCCTGGTTTTAGCTTCTTTCTGTTTTTCTTTCTGATTTTGTTGCTTCCGACTGCTGTTTTTATCCTGGACGGTTGAAGAGAGATTAAAAGAGATTATTGCAATTCAGTTTACTGCTAATCATGTATGTATATTTATACATAAGCATGTTCCCAGTCAGACAGGCTGTCTATGCTCTGATTTTGGGTGACAGTGTATGGAAGCTTCCTCAGAAACATGTTGGTATGTATATTTCCAGGAACACAGCAGGCTCTGTGGAGATGCAACAGTTCATTTAGGCCACGAGAGAGAGAGGGAGGGAGAGAGAGAGAGAGAGCAAGCAGCTCTGTCTGTGTTAACTGAGTAGCGCAAACTGCTTACATATGTTCAGTGTGTGTCACGAGTGTATAGAAACAAAGCCCACACTTTGTGTACTAAGTAGACAACTCTGTGACAAGTAAGCAGTTCCAACCTACAGGCTAAAAACACATTTTGAACCCCTCCTCCTCTGACAGCTTTTCTCTCTTCGTCTCTCTCTATCGCTCCGACATTCACTCCAGTTTGATTTGAACCGTCCATCATGTTTGTCAAACTCGAAGGACCACATCGGCTGTTGTCGGCTCTGTATCGCTGATGGAGATTGACCCAGGGTGAAGCTTTGTCTTAGACTGCTAATGTGCCTGCTCTGAAACAGAAAACAAAGCACATCAGCCCCACCACCCAGAAAAAGTTTTAAATGCTGCTTTTTCATATTTTTTCTGCTGTCTGACCCTTATGTGGGTTTTTATCCGAGATTTAGTTTTAAGATTATGGTCTTATGAGATTGTTATTTTTTTTCTGCAGGACTGGATGTTTTGCACCTATGGTGGAAGAATGTGCTGCCACGAGAATCTTTTAAATGTGAATAAGAATAAAGTCAGCTAAACACTCACTTTGTATCTGTATGTTTTTAACTATCAATAACACAATTGTAAATATACCTTCAAAGCTGTGCTGTGTTCATCGATCATTCTCTCACCTTTGAACAGGGGTTGTCCAATCATAGCTTGTTCAAAACAAAAGCAGCTAAATTGTAAATAATGGATTCAAGGGAGCACGTATTTGCTCTTATATAAGCTTTACAATATTAACATGACCAACAGGCCAGTTTGCTTACCACAATAGAAACGTGGCATTATTTAAAAATTGTCATTAGCTGAATATATTGCTAAGAGGTCACATTAATGTTTGGAAACAATTATGTGGGATGGGAGCAAACCAAGCTACCTGTATGTCAGTTAATAACAGGAGTCTGCAACTGTTTCTCAGGGACGGTGTGGTCAAATTGTTTTCAGAAATTATTTTAGAGGCTTTGATTTTATTTATTTATTCAGCGCGAATACGTTCTGTGGCTCGACCAACCTTCCTCCAAATCACAACAGCTACTTAAACTGAATGTAATGACTATTGCTACTGTGGTTTTAAACTCTGAAATTATTATGGAAGGTGATTTCAGTTTCTAAGTACCTGCCTTTGATGTCTACTTTTATGCAATAGAAGTTTTCAATCTAATCAACATGTCAAAGCTTCAAGGGTGTGCTGGAGGTCAAGGACCACTTACACAGGGAATGTGTGTATGAATGTATTCCTCATCCACTGTCTATTCTTAAGAAAAAATAAAGTGTAGCATTTGAAAATGGAACATTTAAGTATACATTTTCTATAGGAAAATTCTCAAATCCCCCAAGGTTGTTAAATACAATTTAACAATTTTCTTCTTATACTGTGCTATGACACTAAGAAGATCTAGACTGCAATACACAAAAACTTATTTATTTTTTCTGTATATGTATTGCCTTCCTTTATCATTTGCTGTTAAGTAAGTAGCTTTAACTTCAGTCATTTAGAGCAATATATTGGTAAACATAGCATTGTGTGTAATATTAGATGTTTTAACAGGCTTTTCATTTAAAAAAATAAACAAGCCAAAAATAAAAAGTTGAAAGCTGAAAATGGAACCAACTCGAGTTTT
Organism: Pleuronectes platessa; assembly: GCF_947347685.1. Taxonomy (NCBI): domain Eukaryota; kingdom Metazoa; phylum Chordata; class Actinopteri; order Pleuronectiformes; family Pleuronectidae; genus Pleuronectes; species Pleuronectes platessa. The sequence goes on from NC_070630.1 coordinate 23,629,327, forward strand.
ATCCTCATAAGTTATGCTAGTTACAACTGATGAGAGGCCTGTATTTCTATTTGTCACATCTGTGTGAAATTTCAAACGCTCAAAAACTGTGTGTAAAAAGCATAGGAACAGTAGCTAAAGGGAGTGTGGCTTAGTGTATAGGCAGTCGTGTTGTGTTATTTTGAATGTGAACTTTATCAGCACAGATGCTGTCTACAACTACAAGTTACTCATTACACGCATGATGGACATTGACGTTTCAATGCTTTAATAATGATGTTTTGCACAAGATTGACTTAAGTAATGACAACCGGTTGGACGCTATGCCAGGGTAAATGTTTTATTAGTAATTCAACATCAAAATAAACAAATGAGAATAAGATACTGAAGTACGAGTTACTCCGGAGAGAAGAGATTTGCAATTGATAGCCAACTGTAGCGTGTGTCTGCTGCTCAGTGTGCAGAGCTGCTCAATAATGCAGGGAGCAGCCCTCTAAAGGATTATTGAGCCTGAAAGTTGAAGCTAATGTCTTGTTTGATCTGGTTAAAAGGGACTTGGCTTTGCTACATCCATATTTGCCTCTTGACAGTGAGGCTTCACTTCAATTCATCTCGCTGTCTTTTCCTCCGTCGCCTCCACTTCCTGTGAACTTACTCTCCCGTCTCCTTTCTTTCATTCTGCTCGACCTATTTCAATTCTCCCTGGTTTCTTTGCTCAAAAGCACAATTAGTCCTTCGCAGAGCTTTAACTTCTGCTGTACCTGCTTTGACTGAAGATGAGTAAAACGTGAGCTATAAGAACCATTTGTGATAAAGTAATGGCTGCTATGAGCCTCTGTAGTCCTATTACAAAGCTTCCTGCTTTTCCTCTCTTCTTTGCATACATGTTATATGTTGTATGTAGAGCGGCTTTATGAGCTGAGGAAGAGATGGATGGTTGGAGCCTGGTTGTCTGCTAGTGATGGGCAGAGATCCATAATTTATGAAGAAAAAAAAGAAGCATGTGCCAGCTTTGCTATGTAAGTCAAGTAAAAGCTAACATTTCATATTTCTTTCCTCTCTACTCAAAATTGCACACAGCGATTTCTCCGGAGACAAAATTCCTCAAACTGAAGGAAGATTTCTTGACCTAATTGTGGCTGCGACTGTACCACATTAATGTCCAATGTATGTTCACCACCATCATAGAGACTACCTGCAGTTTGGCTGATTGTTTGGTTGTATGTTACCAAACCTGCTAATATTAAGAATAAATAAATAAAATATGAATGTATTCACTCTTATTTAGTTTTGTAGCAGGATTCTTTTTTTCAGGAGCAGTGTGGAGGCATGTTCTGTATTTGTTCTGGTTGGAGAAGTGGTCACCATTTACCTCAGTTGAACTGGATTCGACTGAAGCACTGTTTCCCCCTGAAACTCCAAAAGTATTTTGTGAAAAAACATTTCATCCACCCCTCCATCGGCGTACGGGTGAGTAGATGATGAGTAATTTTCATTTTTTGGTGAACTATCTCTTTAATGCTCTGGAGCTACTTCAAAATTATTCCTTGTCATTAGTGAATCCTCCTCAAAATGTTCTGACAGTATATGTCTGAAGCCTGAATCCATAAACACCGGCTACCCTTCCTCTTTTACTCGACAGTGAGAGTGTGAGTGAGGGGGGAATACTGCGTCATAGACTTTACATGGTTTGTTTTGGCTTAAATAGATAGAGCTTTTCTCAAAAACTATTTTGTAATTTTTTTGTGACCTCCCACAGTCTGACATATTTGTTTTTCTTAGATAAACAAACAGACACATGAGGAGAGAGAGGGTGATGACCTGGAATGAGACTGGAAGCATATTACAGGCAAATAAACACCCATCATAATAGAGGACTCATCAACTTACGCTAATATATCATATATTTTCACAATATAGATGATTTTTCTCTCAATTATCCAAGAGCCAAAGATTAATTTAATAACCTAACAATCAAAAATAGTCTAGTATGATTGTAATTAAATTGCCTTGTGATGAATCTACTTATGGTGCGGATTGTTTCAGTGGTAAGATTCAATCTAAAGATAGTATATGTGCAGTAATAGCTCAGCCTCAGTGACAGCACTCTCTCAACCATCACACCAAACACTCCTCAAAATGCTGCTTGAACACACTGTTCTCCCGGCTGGAACACGGTGCCGATAACTGCAGGAAAGGTAAAGAGGGGAAAAAACGAACAAAAGGCGCCAGTAAAAGTAGGAGAGAGGGGGATTAGTGAATGAGAGGAGGACGAGATGGGCTGAGATGGGTACACTGGAGTGCCAGAGAGTGAAAATGAAAAAGAAAAAGTAGGTGGAAAATAGAAGAAGGTGATGGTGGAACAAGTGAAGGAATGAGGGCCTGTTTCATCTGCGCCATGTCCTGCTTTTCCTCAGCATCTGAGTGGAGATAACATTCGACTCCTGCAGAAATGGAGCAAAGCTTCAGAGGAACAAAAATAAAATGCACAGATGTACAGTTTTGTAAACGGCAGCTTAATGAGACCGTAAACGGTCAGAACGCCTAATTCGGATTTCAGCAACGCTAGTTTTGTTACCTTTCGCTGCTATGTGGAGGTATATGCATGAGTCATACTCTTATCTCAGTGGCACACAGTCACTCTCACAGCAGGAGGGCTCAGTGTGAGGCCCAATAAGAACAGTGTGGTACCTTTTCTTATCCACACTTCATCTTTTCTCCGTCTGCCTCCTCGCTTTCATCATTCTCGCCCTCTGAACAAATTTTTTTTTTTACTTGTATACATTTGTAGTTGAACAAACCCCAGAAATAGCAAGAGGTCTGTCAGCTTTCATTTTATTTTTTTTTCTCCTTATTTTGTTGAGTAGTCAAACTGAAAAGTAAAACAAGCTGATATGAAGTTCCCATCCATTGCACTAGTTAATATTTTCCAGGGGTTCCAGTCGGACCTCCTGCCTACTATCTCAACCTTTTCAAATGTCACCCGCTGCCTATTAGGCTAAAATAATCCACCTTACCGCACAGGGACGTCTAAAATTAGTGATAACATATCCAGAGGCGCACACACATACCTTGGTTAATTACTGGCTACAGCCTACAGGCAGCACAACTGTGTCTCATCTGTGCGTCACATTTGAGTATCTAAAAATTCCCATTATTAGTGTGTGTTTGTGTGCGTGCGTGTGTGTGTGTGTGTGTGCACAACAACAGTTTCATGAAACCTCTGGCTGAGAGGATGACATTATAGTCTTGACGGCCACTGTTGCAACAGAATCTATGCATAACGGGTTTTTTTCAATTCTCCACATCTACATACACACTAACACGTATGTACACACAGACACACACACACACACACACACACACATGCATGCACACACATGCATGCACTGTATGACGTCAGAGAAACTTTGCAATGTCATCTGTGTCCACTGGCCTGTTCTGTTTCCTCAGCATTGTGCCCATCACACCTTATGTAAACACACAACCAGCCAATGACAGGCAGCTATTAGAGTTCATGACCTTTAATGTTGTTATCCTAGTTCTGGTGGCTATTTTGTAATAAATAAAAAATTAAATATATCCGGTTTTAGTTTAATGTTAGCTATCCAAAATTGTCTTTAACAAAGAGGTCCATGCTATTGAATGGGGTAGAGGATGCTCACATTCTGGTCTGGTCCATCCAGCTCTACAAATTGTCCTGTTCATTTGAGTTTGCCAATGTGTGATTCACTGACAACACTCCTAGAGAAGGTTGTTGTGTGAAAATGTTATAATGTTTGTAATTACAACATGTTATATCTGTATTGAATTTAAAAAGAAAAACAGATCAAACATGAACTCGTTCAGAAGATTCTCCTGAACCTTATCTGAGTATCTGCTTCCCCTCATTTGACTTTGACTAGACAAAGTGATTTAGCTGGATAAAGTATTTGCTACATCTATGCTGCCACCTACTGGTCATCTGCAGTTACTACAACACAAATATGCACGAGAGGATGAAAACAGAGTATCATTATGGCAGGGGTCTTCAACGTTTTTCAGGCCAAGGACGCCAAAACTGGTGGAGAGATGGAGCAGGGACCCCCTACTATATAAATTGTATAAAATTGTGTTTTATATTAAGCTGGGCCTAGTGCCATATACAAACATAGCTACCCTGTTATTGTGCAATCAACACTAAGCTATTCAAATATAACACAGGCTCATATATTCATGTTTTTAATTTAAACATGTGCTAGGTACAGGTTGGCCATGCCACTGCCATTTATAAACATACATCTTGCATACAACACTGAGCTTTTAAACTAATTCACAGATTCATGTTTTTATTTTAAACATACATGTAGAAGAGATAGTGAATCCTCAAGCCATCTCTGGATGACACACATACTCCCACATTAGTGAAATGTCGGACCCTGATGACGCCCCCTTCTCACTCAGAAGGCGGTGCAGGTTCTGGTCCAGGCTCTGGTCATCTCACGTCTAGATTACTGTAACTCCCTCCTGGCAGGTCTACCTGCTACTGCCATCCGACCTTTGCAGCTCATCCAGAATGCAGCAGCTCGACTGGTTTTTAACCAACCTAAATTCACTCACACTACTCCTCTCCTCCGCTCCCTTCACTGGTTACCAGTGGCTGCTCACATCCGGTTCAAAACACTAGCACTTACGTACCATGCTGTGAACGGATCCGGTCCAGTCTACATCCAGGACCTGGTCAAACGTTACACCCCAGCTCGTTCACTCCGCTCTGCTTCGGCTAATCGGCTCGTTGCTCCCTCACTGCGAGCTCAACACTCATCAAAAACACGACTGTTTGCGGTCCTGGCTCCTAAATGGTGGAATGAGCTCCCCATCGACATCCGGACATCAGAAAGTTTACACATCTTCCGCCGAAAACTAAAAACACACCTCTTCCGACTTTACCTTGAATAAAAAAATAAAAAAAAAAAAAACTTTTTGAAACTAACACTTTAGTAGCACTTAAATGGCACTTACTTATAGCACTTTGTAGTTTTGCTTTATTTTGAAGAAATTGTACTTTCTTGATTCTTGTCGTCCTTGGTATGTACCCTCGGGTTTGATGCACTTATTGTAAGTCGCTTTGGATAAAAGCGTCAGCTAAATGAAATGTAATGTAATGTAATGTAATGTAATGATGAGTAGCACACAACTTATCTAATCTTGGACGGATGGAGGTTGTCAGGCAGAGGGTCAAATCAGCCTCTCAATATGTCGGATGCATGTTAATGTGTATTTAAAGACATTTAAATTTGTGGGAAAAACTTGGTTAGAAAATAAATCTTTTTTTTTTTTACATTAAAAAAATTCTAATCAACCAAACATTTCGCGACCCCCCTGCAGTACCTCCACGGACCCCCTAGCGGTCGCGGACCCCCTGTTGAAGACCTCTGCATTATGGTTATACGTTTTTAAAGGGCCATCCCCGCAATTTGTATACTACTGTAATGCAGGGCCGGGTCTAGACAGGCATGTATGAGGGGGCAGCCACAAATCTTGAGGGGGCATTGTGCCTAACCCTAACCCTAACCCTATTTAGTTTGAGGGGGCACAACATTTATTTGAGGGGGCCAGGCCCCCTCTTGCCCCTGCCTAGACCCGGCCCTGCTGTAATGTCTGCAGGATCACAGCAGAGAAATTTTTCAAAGTCCGAACTGGGTCTGTGGTTGGTCATTTTGATTTGGCGGCTGTGGCTCAGGAGGTAGAGCGGGCCATACCCTAAATAGAAAGTTAGTGGTTCAAACTCAAAACTGTTCAATATAAAATGCAAGGCTAAAAACAGAGAGAAGCAACATGTCCTAATTTTGGAGAAGTTTGAAACAAACAGTTAATAGATTTGAAAAAAAATTTAATCAAATTTTCTGTAATCAACTAAAAGCAATTTAACCAACAGTATCTTGTAGGTTAGAGTCTATTATGAGGCAAGTTCTAAAAACGCAAAAAAACCTACATTTCCCATGATGCAATCAAGCTTCTATTTATTGATCATTAAAAAACGTCTTGCTATAATCTTTTCGTAGAATAACAATGCCAACATGGACAGGCGCAATGCAAACGGTGCAGCATTTAGTTTATCCATAACTCCTTTAAGAGCTAAAAAAGGTTCCTTAATTCTAAAGAAAAACGTTTTTATCAGTGCTGAAATTACTTACCTGAAGCATTTCATCGCGTTAACTTTTATTTTCTACAATATAACAATTTATTTAAATGTAGAATTTCTACCTCTTAGTATGGGTGAGTATCTATTACAACAATCTGAAAACATGATCATTAATAACTTCACACAAACAATCTCCAGAACATAACTGTTTTAACGACAGAAAATGCAAACTCTAAAGTGTAAATAGAAAGCTGTCTGGTAGAGATCAAAGACATCTCATCCTCTTTGGAGAAAAATAAGAATACTTTAGAAAAAGCTGTGTCAGAGGGCCCGATCGGTGGGCCAGATGGCCTTCAGCTGATAGTCAAGGGTCTGGCTCAGAAAGCGAGGTGACCACTACTGAATTCAAGGAAGAATACAGCGAAGAGCAAGAGCCAACAGAGGACGGAAGGAAATTACTCATCAGGATGATTCTTATGAAGCTGGTTTCGAGGATCTTTGATAAAGCAAAGGTGTTCGTAGGTCTATGGACATATGGGTCGAAATCGAGGATGAAGATTTTGAGATCACCCCAAAAATGATGAAACGCCTTGACAAAGTCATTTTCAAAATAATCTGCAAAAAGTGGCACGGTGTTGTAAGTGTGCTTTTGGACTTGGAAATGAAAGGCCCAGCACTGGAAGAATATATCGTATCTTCCTTCAAAGATCAGCTTATGTCCCCAAGTTCCTGTGGATTTTTCTCCTTTTTTTGCTTCTCCAAATACTTTTCATTAAAAACTAATTTCTGTTGTTTCTCTTGTGTTTGGGCTTTTAAGACAGATTGCTCCTCTCTACGCCTCTGTGTAAGTCTCCTGTTGTTCAGGTTTCCTCCTACGCACAAGCTCCTTAAGGCTGCCATGTTCGGCCCATTTGTGTGCTAATTTACATGATTACAGTTAAAGAGAGGGTTAAGTCTTAATCATGTGTGTGTCAAGTGCTGCTGTTTAACTACCATCATCATCTGTGTATAACAATGAGCCATAACTCTGCAGGAATGAGCAGAAAATGCCTTTCTGCTGTGATAACCGAATTCATCTCCAGGATGGACGGATGGAATATACCCATTAATAGTGGATAGACAGATTGTAACAGAGAGATGATGTTATCAGGCATATTCTTTTGTGTTAGAGTAAATTTAAGTTATTAGGGCCCGAGCACTGACAGGCACTAACAGACGTGAGGCCCTATTGAAACGAGTCAACGCGTCCACGGCTCCATTAAAGTGTGTGAAGCGAAGCAGTCGCAGTTTCTTTCTCAGCTGCTGAAAGTCAACAGGACCCCGCAGGACCCGTAATCAGGCCTGGAGATGGGTGCCTGATCAAAAATGAAAGCTGGTGGTTTCAAGCTAAAACAACAACAAAAAGTCGTGGATTTGTTAAACAACACTTTATTTTTTGCCTTGAAAGAGTAAAGAGACATTTTCCCAAAATGCATACTGAAAAACTGCAGATTACTATTACTTCAGCTTTTAATGAGATCTTCCTTCATGGTCTTTGCAGGCTCCAAGTTAAACTTTTAAAACATTTAACAGCTTTTTAAAACCAGAATGAATAGAATTTAAGACCTTCATCAATTACAACAGATATGAAGGAATATCAGAGTTCCAGAATAACGGCCACCCTAACACTAAGCCAAGTAGATAATAACTCTGGAATCACCATGTTATAAACATTGGGCAGAGAGAATAGGTTTCCATAAACGTTCCCACCTTCAGTTGTATTTATTTTATAAGTGGTTTTGTTAGTAGTTTTATTACAGTATGCTCTATCTCTACTGTTCTCCTCTAAAACAAAGGGAAAAAACGGTTTTAGATTGCTACATAAGCAGCGTTAAATAAGCCTTGAAAGAAATAGATTGAATTAAACCTATTCAATACCTACTATGTAATATTTTAATTCAGACTTCTCTATTTAACTTTTGTAGACTTTTTACGTCCATACACAAAACCTAATCCTGACATGAAAAATAGCATTTCTGCCTCTTGCTTTCTGATGAAAATCATTGGTCTCCAAACTCATTGTGTTGCACAACTGATCTTAAAAATGTGAAATGATTCAAGTTCCTCTTGAATTCCCTGAGCTCCGTGAGCTGAAGCTGTTTGATTAGCCCTCTCTTGGCACAATGAAACTGGCCTTTCCTTCACACCGCTCTCATGGTGGCCTCATAATGAGAGCAAAGTGGATTAGTGTGTCCTTGACAGTGAAGTGGCGTGGTGCTGCTGCTGTGGGGCACTGTAACTGCAGCTCACTCGAGAGCAGATGTGTCCTCCCAGGCCAGCGAGAGGCTTTGTTTATGAGGTCATGAAAGGGATTCAGTGTGCTGGAGAGCTGTAAATATATCAGAAAATACTACTTCAGAGGAGGAAGAAAACAAGACATCTCGACTCAAAGTTCATTTACTGGCTCTTTTAAGAGCTTTTCACCATATCACAAACTTGATTCCATTAATACTTCTTACCAGCAGTGACTTTACCAGTCATTCTTAAAGTGGCTAAAATCAATTCATCTGTCTTCACAGAAGCTTGTGAAGGACGTCACAGCATCTGTGTATTCGTCCAGGCAGTCACGCAGCTCCTCCACAGCTTCTCTGCTGCTCCAGTTCTTGGATCTCAGCACAGCAGGTTTAGAAAGTTCTAGTTTCTGTCTGTAAGCCGGGATCAGGTGAATGAGAGCGTGGTCGCCTATACCCGGGGCAGCGCGGGAAACCGCATGATAGGCCTTGCTGATGGTGCTGTAGCAGTGGTCCAGAGTATTCTCCCCCCTGGTCGGGCATTCGATTAACTGTTTGTATTTGGGGAGTTCATTAGATAAGTTCCCCTCATTAAAGTCCCCAAGGACAATAACAGGGGAATACGTGTTCTCTCTCCTTCTCTCCACTCCCAGTATCTGCTCCGCGAGTTGTCGTTGAGCCTCGCGCACGTCAGCTTGCGGTGGGATGTAAACTCCAGCCAGGATAAAGGAGGTGAATTCACGGGGAGAGTAGAACGGTCTGCAGGTGATGAAAACAGTTTCCAGGTCCGGAGAACAGGACTGTAAAATCACTTTCACGTCGCTGCACCAGCCATGGTTTATATAAAAACAAATCCCTCCGCCTGTTGCCTTGAGTGAGAGGATCGGGTCACGGTCCGCGCGTAACAGCTGGAAGCCGGTCAGCTGTGCGGCGGAGTCCGGTGTGGCTTTGGTCAGCCACGATTCCGTGAAACACAAGACAGAAGAAAGAGAAAAGTCTCTATTTGTCCGGATGAGAAGTCGCAGTTCGTCCATCTTATCGCACAGCGAGCGGACATTGGCGAGGAGTATGCTCGGGAGAGGTGAGCGTAATCCTCTCTTCCTGAAGCGCACCAGGGCCCCAGCGCGCTTTCCTCTCCGTCTCCCCCCCCAGTCTCGCTGCGTGACCGAGGACCACCGCACCTTCGATCGGTAAATCCACTAAATCCACGGAAGAGGTGAGGAAGTTGGGACATACATCGGATGGTGTTGTGTCCCTGATGGTAAGAAGCTCGTCCACCGTGAAAGTTATCCGAGCAGGGTCGCATGTGGTCGTACGTGGTGCCATGTTGCTCCTCCTTTGGTTCACAGCAAAACTCAAACAGCTTCGTCTGGAGAAAGAGGTGGCGGGAACATGGATAGGTTCAGACTGTTTAAATACTCGTTTGGCACGGAGACTAAGGAGGCCGAACGACAGTATTCAAAGAAGCTGGAACAACAGGTTTCAGCCAACGACTCCTCGTCAGTCTTGAAAGGCCTTCGGGTGATCACCGGTTGCAAAACCAAATCCCCCCACTCCGTGGAAGACGTCAAATTTGCAAATGACCTGAATGAGTTTTGCTGCAGATTCGAAAGACAATGGACCAGTTCGAACCCTACCCCACACGGTCATCGCTATCACACCTCTTCTTCCCAGCCTGGACAAAGACACTGGGGCTTACAAACAAGCCCCCTGCATCACACTGACTCTGTCCCCCCCTTGCACATAATTTATAATTGATATATTATTTGCACTATCACCAATATCTGCACCTTAGCACCGCACATGCCCAAAACTCTGTTACTATAGCTTGTTCTATATTGTTGTTTTTATATTGTTGTTTTTAAATTGTTGTTTTATGTTCAGTGCACCAACGAACGACACCAAGGCAATTTCCTGTATGTGCAAACATACCTGGCAAATAAAATAATTCTGATTCTGATTCTGATTTATATTTTAACAATATATATTTTTACAATTTTGAAAATTACATACAGAAGCGGGTTTGCTTATAAAAGTAAAGGCAAAGTCACTGGCTGCAGTAACCCCCACCTACTCAAGGTTAAAGGATGGGACTTGAACCATTTAATAAATGCATCAAAAAAAGTTTTTTTCCCAAAGATGTTGTCGACCCCTATGTGCAGTTCATCCTCTGAACCCAGAGGGATCGAATCTTAGTCTTCCTACCAGTTCCCTTGAGCTCAACAGGGCATTTTATTGTCTTTCATTTTATATATATAGATTGTTTTTTCAACGGACAGGAAACTTAAATATTTGTATTCCTCCTTACCGTTCGTGTAGCAAGCAGCTGTTTTGACCAGAAGCCCTGTACTTCACTTTCTCAGCACTCTGTAACAGGGGTTGGATGTTAAGCTGAAGTATTTCCCTCAGGAGTCAGTGGAGACAATCAAAGAAGAAGAAGAACGTTGGACTTTCGATCATCACGATGCTAAATTATCTGCTGGATGTCTAGATACTATTGGCTATCAACATACAACAAGAAGGTAGTAATGCTGCCTTCAAGTGGCCAAAACAAGCAAGATATATGTTATAACTTAATCTATATTGAAACTACAGCTGACAAAGTAATTGCAACTCGTGACCAACCCATTTTTTATCACGATTCAACATTGACATTACGTAAATCAAAGAGTTGAAGTTGAATAAATCAGAGACTCTTCATCAATGTTGAAAGAAGTCATCAATTCAAATAGTAGAAACATGGAGGTGGACTAATTAACAAATTACAATCTATGCACAAGCAACTGGAACTTTTCTGGTTATGGCGAGGAGGACAAACAACCAACTTATTATACTTTAAAAAGGCAATATTCCTTTCACACATTGAGCTGGGGCAGCAGATCCTCCGTCACTTTCACATAAGTCCTCATTGATTTTTTTTTTTTTTTTTTAAGTTAGTAGCCTTCAGACACTTTGCTTGTTTGAAAGTGTCTTCTTTGTCCTTGAATCACAGAAGCCTCAGCACTATTGATCCGACGTCCGCTGGGATCGTACTTCGCTCTGCGATGTGCTCCCTCAATTTCAATGAGTTTAGGGTCAATTTTGACGAGGGCATTAAGCAGCTTTTTTTTTGTCGTGATTTCGGTGCCAGACCATGATTTAGCTTCAGGTTTTCCATCGATAATGAGGTAACTTTCTCTGGACGGGTTTTACAAGTAGTTTAATCAGGACATGAACAGTAATGTGGCTTTGATTCCCTGCGTGAATATCACTTGTCATCCAGCTAAAAAATGCTGACAGGTAAAAACACTCTCCCCTCTTAAATTTCACACTAAGGAGTGGGCCAAGGAGGAGCAGATCGTCCAAATATCAGAAATGGTAAAAAACATCCAGTAGTTTTGGCTGCTTTGAGCATTTAGCTTTTTCCTAAAGGAGACATATGACACTGATGTAATTGTGGATGAGGGTATTTTTTCATCTAGTGTTTTAGAGGCCCTGTATTGACCTGCTCAGGTTGTACCCCGCCTTACACCCAACATCAGCTGACTTGGCTCCATCTCCCCCTGCGACCCTCATAGGAGAAACAGTATAGATAATAATTAGATGGATGTATAGTCAGCTATGCAGGGATCTAAAAGGTCTGCAAATTTGAACAACCAGGACAAACAGAGAGGGCGGAGGTCGAAAGGAGGAAAGTGATGTTTTCTCAACATTAGAGCATGTCAAGCTTTTCAAATAATAGAACAAATTAATATTATAAACCTGAATATGAGCATATGTTTCCTTTGACATGTCAAGTAGCATATTTTATTTCGAACCTTGAAATCTAGAAACAGAGTAAAACAAGTTCAAGGGTCTGGTGTAAAATATATAAAAACACACTGACATGCATAATTCTTGATTTTCTATTGAATGACCAGATCTAAACCAATATTATTTTCTACGGTTGTTTTCAAGGCGACTCTTTGCCTTGGAAACAAGTGTTAATTCTCTCTCACACAAGCATAAAAATATCCATTCTGCATTGGCTTCCTTCTTGTCAGACCCCGTGCACAGCAGCCACCACTGGACGACAATCTGCTGTGTCTCTGGAATATCTTGACTGCTTGTATTTTGGGGTTGGAAAAGCAACTCGGCTCACCAACCTTGTTTAATGTCCCTGCTCATGTCTCATGCTCGCCCTTTTCCACGTATAAATAACTGTGGGGTATTCTCCGAGAGCTCATGTGTGCAAACTGTTCGATCCCTGAGTTCCCTTGTAGCTGCTCTCATCACTGCTGCTTTTAGTTCTTCAAGGTCGTGATGAAGGATTTAACATTTGTGTTCTCTCGCTGCCATAAAGGAACATATCAAATAACATACATGGTATAAGTGTAGTCTGTTTCTGTTCAAGGCGAGTTCATTATTCACACTCTGCTAAAGGACAGAGGTGATAATTACAGATATACATAGTCTACAGCCGGTGTGCCGGTGTCGTGTGGCAGGTAGCAGGGCTTTAGAAGAATGAATTAGTGTTTGTCTGTCTAGAATTAGGATAAAGGAGCCTCAGGCTTCCCCTGCTCTGCTCAAAGTTTTATAACTGTTTTAATTTAAATTATTTTATACTGAGTCGGCACAAAGCCTCCGGGGCTCTGATTCCCACTTACTTTAGAACATCTAGTCATGTTTTAATAACACGTTTTAAAATGACTGAATAGTCAGGCTAGTCCCTATTTGTCACGAGGCTGAAATAATGAATGAGATGGTCCTCAGCAGGTTGTGACAGATTGTGTGAGAGGCAAAGGGCAGGACACAAGGGGCCGTGAAACAACGGGATTCACCACAGCTTGAAGAGTGATGGGACGCAGTTGTGCAGTATAGTCGACATCCACTAGATGGAGACAGTCTATTGGCCATAGACTCGTGATTAAGACAATCCTCGCTATGAGAGAATTCATTCTATATTTTACAGTTACAATGTTGTTACAAAGTCTTCCACATATAAAATACCCACAAGTAATGCATACATAAAATAATCTAAAAATAAAGACAAATAAAGAAACAACAACCTAAAAAAATGTAGGGTTTAAGCTTGGATTCTAGTAGTAAGTATTTTTTTGATGTGATTTTTAAACTCCATGTAAAGTCAGTATTCTGGCTCATTTTTTAAAGACATGTGTGATACGATTATCAGCAAACAAATGTAACTGATCTGCTCTTCATGCAGCTTCACTTCCTCATCATGTGTGTCCCAAATACGCACCCCACCTGAATTCCAAGTAGGTCTTGTAGTCGCACAGGAGCGGTGACAAAATGAAGTGCAGTCAAAACAGTATCACTTCTACAAAGGGCTGAGTGAAGTGTGTGCCGGGTGATGCTTCACAAAGCAATACACAAAGGAAAAGACGGAAGCTGGAGAAAATACAAACTAATTGTGGACGGTGATGAGAAAAGCTCAACATCAAACAACAAAACAACAATTTTATCTCGTTATGTTTGAGTGACAGTCGCGGTCTGAAGTCATAATTGACTCATGTCATTTTGACTGATTGGCAAGTGTTGTGCTTGTGTGTCATTCAGATAATGAATCGTATTGATGCATGGAACACAAGGAGTATTTAAAACTTGACAATCCTCCCCTCACCTCTATATGTGTTCACATTGACAACAACGTTTGAATTAGCCATCCCTGTCTGTCGCTGATCCAAGGATGTACTGATGAGAATCACTTTAATGTGACACTGGAGAAAACTTTGAGACGAGTTCTGTTATACAGCACATGTTGTGTTTTCATGCCTTCACGTAGGCGACAGCCAGTGGGAGGAGGCGCAATGTTTTCTGCTTGTCCATCCGTCTGTATGTCCGCCCTTCTGTCCCTTCCATCCATGTGAACGCGATACGCTAAGAACGCCGGTCGGCAGTTCGATCCCAGTCTAGCCCCGTCTGCATGCCGAAGTTTCCTTGGGCAAGATGCTGAACACCGGATTGCCCCTCATAGAAAAATGAAAGTGCTGCTAATAGATGCCCTGTATGAATGAGTGTGTGAATGGAAAACTGTAATGTAAAGCACCTTGTGTGGTCATCAAGATTAGAAAAGCTATATAAATACAAAACAGTTTACCACTTGGCACAAACATTCACTTGGACACAAGGATGAATTGATTTTGGTACCTAAGATGATCAAAGGTCAAGGTCACAGTGGCCTCACACTATGTATATATTTGTCTTGAATGCGATATCTTAAGATCAGGTTCAGCTGGAGTCTATAAATTTGGTAAAAACATGCATTCTGACTAACCACAGGTGAAGGTCCCTGTCCTGAAAGCACATTTCTTTGTATTTATTTCAAAGTGGATTCTCGGGCGTTTGCTTGTGATGGACATTGAAGATAACGATAAACTGAATCTGGCAAATGGGTGTATCATGTCTTTGTGTAGGTCTCAGACTGGACTGAGTTTTAACTCCACAAAGGAGTCGTGCAAAATTAGCTGCAAATTGCAACAGCATGCCTCTCCCTTTGTGCCCCCCACCCTTCAGCCCCCCACAGCCCCCTGAGGGAGGTGCACCGCACAGCTTGAAAGCCTCTGTTGTAAGTAACTGCAGTATGCATGCACTGTGAATACTGGTATGTACAGTAAAGTCAGTACAGTTGGGTAGTGGTGTAGAGCAGAGTTTTCTTTTTTAATCTGGAGAGATCAACACTTGCACGGCCCAGATGAAGCAGAGTGTTTATTAGTATAGGAAGTGGGTTTGATGACAATCTCATTTATTTCAGTCAAATTCAATGTGTGTGGTGCTTTAGCCACATGATATGCTGATCAATGAAGAAGCATTCCTCGTGTTCTGATTGGTCACACACTTGATAGATTCTGAAACATCAATTTATTTGTCCAACCAGTACGTTGACTGTGCTGCTTCTCTTAAGGGGGGTGGCCTCCTGCCGTGGCATATAAATAATAACAATCACCACCCCCGGTTTGACAGTGTGCACATTCCTTCTATAAAATAGCAGAATCATGACTAGTGTAATGGCTGCATCCCAAAAAAGATTGAATACCAGCTCACTGAAATCAAAAGACCGCTGTGGGACCTCGGTATAGAAGGGTAGAGAGGAAACCGGCATACTAATGGTGGCATTTTGTACAACTTTCTCATCTGTGCTGCCCTCATCATTGCTTTTATTGCCTATTTGATACAGCACCGAGTCAAGAATAAAAAGTAATCCAGTGGGGATCAGTGCCGCATCTTCCCCCGAAGAGGATAAATAGTTTGGAAAATGAGCAGATGATCACGCTCTATTAAACCGATGTCTTTAGAGGGATTTACAGAAACTGCCTGTGGCCTTACATGAAATTAAACACTTTTGTTATTACAAACAGTTCTAGTGAAAAACAGCAGCTGTAATGTCATTTTCAGGAATATTTTTTTGCTTTTCACCTCGCTTTATAAAACGAGGTCATACATTTTCCAGGTAAACTAAAAGCAAAAATAAGATTTTAACTTGAACAAGCCCCAGGTCAGTATTTTAGAGATTCACAGCAAAGGAATTTCCAACTTCACTAGTGCAGACCCTAACTCTAATTTCTGCATCAGTAATATAGTAGTATAAGATTGCTATCTTTTTCACCACACTGGTTGCAAACAACGAGCCGTGAGAATTCCCACACGATCACACACATATGAGACGCACAGCTAGATTCCAAAACAAGTTTTTATTGGCCAATTTACAGAAAGTGCTGTAGTGACCATTCCAAAGTAAAAACAGACCAAAGAGTCCAGAGGAAAAGAAAAAAACAGGAGAGAAAACTAATAACATTAAATAAAAATCACATCATACAAGGTTTCCATGTTAATGTCACCTACCTCCTCTGCTAAAACAAACATCAGGACAACATTAGGGCCGCTGCAAAATCCACCTAAACGGGTGTGTGTGTGTGTGGGGGGGGGGGGGGGGGGGGGGGGGGTTGCAAGTGAGGAGGTGACGTCACAAGACCAGGTGTCACAGAAGATGAGGGAAACTCCTAAACAACGTTATGAGATCTTTACATGAACACAGAGCTACAGCGAACACATACAGTAAGTTCTCCCAGCGACACCTGCAGGAGCCGGTCGAACGCTCGGAGGAGGAAACGTTCCAGTGTTTGTGACTTTAACCAAAGTTTGGCTGATCGGCGGCGGTCGCACCGTCAACACCTTCACACTGTTGTTTTCTTGTAAGCAAATTTTTCCGCCAGTTGTGGACTTTTCTCTGTCAAACGACACAGACAGGCCGGGATGAGGACGGCCACAGCCACAGATTTATGCCTGTTCACTTCAAGGTGAAAAAGGAAAAAAAACGCCCTTGACTCGGTTTTCAATTATGTCAAATGTGACACTGCCAAATGTTTTCCTCTCTCTCTCTCTCTCTCTCTCTCTCTCTCTCTCTCTCTCTCTCTCTCTCTCTCTCTCTCTCTCGCTCCTTTTAATCCAAAAGTTGCACCAGTCAACTTCACAACCCAGTGGCCCCAAGTGCTTCTAATGAAGTGGGATTTATGTAATGTGACTTCATTCCCCAGGACCCAAATTTCTTTGTTTAATGCTGCACTTCACTCAGAGTTAGAAGTTTGGGAAAGTTGTCGGCCTCCTGCAGGTGAGATGTAAACGCACTCTTTGCGCATTCTGGTGATTCAACTTGGAAAACTCAGGAGAACAACGTTTTCTGGAACTTTTTTCTCCACACACGAGACAGCACATCTTGAGTCAGTTAAGTCTGGCTACAGAATACATCATTAATGTTGGATTATGGGCAAAAAACTCATGCTGCAGTCGGGCTTTCAGCTAAGCCTTGTATAGATCAGAACCAGTTGGGAGCAGCCTGACAATATGAGCACAGCATCAGCAACAATGTCCATAAACACCCAATATGGTGAATTTATCAGCAAACAGCTGTTTATTTGCACATCATCCAGAGTCCTGTGTGTCCACCTGATGAAGGTCAGACTTGTATTCTGTCTCTTGTTGGTTTCCAGTCTCCACCAACATCTCTTTAGCTGCTAAATGCTCCACTATGTTCACGAGCTAGTAGCTGCTTTGTGCTGAACGTGTCGTGGGAACCAAAACAATAACTTTACAAGCTAAACTATTTTGTAGTGTTGACAGGAACTGGGTAAGGTTCCCCACGGGTTTACATTACATTAAGTCATATCTAATGTTAATATAAAACATATTTATTAATGTAGCTTTAGTGCACCAGGCTGTTTCTCATACACTCTTACTTCACAAAATGTTCATAGTTCTATTCAATAAATAAAACTTTTAATTAAATATTTGATATTCAATATTTACTCTGTAGTTGCTTTCCAGTAAATTAACATGTACTCGTGTAACTGTTGTTAGATGAGCTGCTTGTTGTTTGTTCACAATTTCTTATCAACCAAATTTAAAAGACCCTTAAATGAACAGATCAAATGAAAAAAGAAACATTATCTTGAATGTACTTTTTTTTTATCTTTAAACATTACATATCAGTATTGTTGCAGTAGACTTCCAACACTATCAGATGGGTGTACGTTCCACCATCTTTGCAATGCAGCATTAATGACGACCAAGGGGGAGATTGTGGAATTAATTGAAACAGGACAGGTTTCCCTCACTGAGTGCTGAGACACACCTGAGAGTGACATTTCATTTGAGCTAATCTTATTCTCTGCTAACACATAGTGAGAGGACTCCGTCCCCCTGTTGCATGTAGCCTACATGCAGAGGTGGTGACACGTCCTTCCTAACAAACTCAAGTCCCGTCAGCTGGAATGATTTGAACGCTGAGCTCACACACACACAGAGGACTGAGGGGTCGTGTCCGAGACTCCTGCAGACTAAGGGGATGGGGGGGGGGGGGGGGGGAGTACATATACATATGAAGATGGTGGCATGTGTGTTGTGTACAGCTGGAGCAGGGTCTCCGGGTGGAGAACGTGGGGTGGAGGAGGGGTGGGAGGGTCACCTACTATACTCAGTATTTACAGGAAAGGAGCGTATAAAAATGTACAAGGAGACTCCTCTGTCTCTCCCAGGAACCCAGAACTCAGACCCCTCAGCTAGTTCAACATGACGTCTGCGACAGGACTACAGATTCTCTTTTATTCTCTTTTGTTATGTTTTTGAGTACCATTGAAAATATGCTATATCTGTAAAATCACCTGGCTTTGCCACGTAGGCTGGAATAAAGACTGGTAAATAAAATGAAGAATACAAACCAAAAAAATAGTTTTCCTAAATAAAGACTGTTTTGTATTTTTTTGCGGGACATCAGGAATCTCACGGAGTCGGACGCGTCAAACTGAATGTGCGGTGCAGGGGCTTTGATCGACAGAATAGGAATCAGACAACTTTATTTCACTTAACACTGTAGTTGTGGTGGAGACGATAATGAGAGAGGAAAGATGTGACCTAAATTTTACGAATTGTCCCTTTAAGAAGAAGGTACGTAAGTTTTAGTGTCATATCATTTCTTATCAGCTGTAGACAATGGGAGTTTTCTGACAAGGAAAAATCATAGCACTGTGTGTGTGTATGTGTGAGTTTGTGTGTTTCAGTGTAGTGTCTTGCAGTAGTAGCACATATTACCTCATTTTAGATCATCAACATCACATAAAGTCTTTTTGTCTCAACCTTCAGATTTGAGATTTGTGTATGGCTGTGTTGCAGGATGTGTGTGTGAGGGACTGTGAGTGTGTTTTAATAAGATATTGTTGTATTGTCCCAGTTTTGGCCCTTCTTGCTCAAGCATTGCATCCTGGGTAGCTGGACGTCCGATTCCTCCTCGCTGTCGTCTGACTCTGCGCTGGTGATGTCGTCTTCGTCCTCCCCTTCCTCGCCATCTTCCTCCTCATCATCTTCCTCTTCCTCCTCACTGCCCTCCTCCTCAGCAGCCTGGGGCTGCTCGTGCTTCTGTGGGGAGAAATATTCAGTTTCAGAAACTAAATGATCAGAGCTTAGTTTTAAAAGCAAGAAATCATCATTTCTTTTTAATTCTTAACGACTAAACAAAGCATTTCTGTACCATTTAGTCCTCTGCGGATATTTCAACACCCAGTCCATCCTCTTTACCTCCTATTTGCCTCCCTATCTATATTCAGCTCCCCCCCTCAAAGCATCTCTCCACATTCCTTTAGACCACCTACCTCCATTGGGTTGATGGTGATCGTCAGAGCTGAGTCGTTCCAGGTCATATCCGCCTCTCTGGCCGTGTCCTCCAGCCTGACCTCCTGCTGGTGGTTCAGGTGAATGCGATAGATGCCCAGCACCACAACCACCACCAGGGCAGCGATACACATCACTATTACCACTGTGGCAGCGCTTGGTACGCCTGAAAACAAGAAGGGAGCACATGGAGAGGTGAGATAAAAAAACTGAAAAGATAAGTCTCTTGAAATAAAAGTGCATATGTGGGATCAGGGGATTTTGTGTTTGGTTCAGGAGATTTCATTCCAGCACTTGTTTTGTTACTTTCAAATGTCATTTTCTCTCTCTGCCTGCCACGGAGGATAGAAAAGATACAGGTTGCCAGGATGATGACACAAACCTGGACCTGAGCCATAAGAAGGTCTTCATCAGTTAAGAGTTCATCATTTATTATTTTAACCCCCCCGCGCAAAAACAGCAGCAAGTTAATGCAAGTGTCTATGGCAGTTTCAGACTGATGCAGTTGAAGTGTTTCCCTTCCAGCGCCCACATTTTTAAACAGCAAATACATAAACTGGCCAAACTCCACTGCATTGATGAATTCTCTCAAATCCTCAACCATAACAGCAATCTGCAGAGGTGCTAACCCACTTGTCTTCTAAAGGGAATGGAAGAGGGCACTCTGATTGGTTTATTTAAAAGTAAAATAATTTTGAAACATGAAGAAAAGTGGATTTGGACACATCTTAAATGCACATGGGCCATGTAGTTTAGACAGTTCAACAGTTAGATTGTTAGAATAGAACCCAATCATTCATCCCTCCATCCGTCTGGAGTTAGGGTTAGGGTTAGCCAGCACATCCCAGGACCAACATCATGACATAATGTCAGTCTGTCCAAAATAACATACAAACACACAGAGAACCTCATATCCTCACCTACACTCTAATTAACCCTAACCCTAGTCTGCATGGCTTTGGACTGTTGGAGTAAACCAGAATACACAAAGGAAACCCATGCAGACACAGGGAGAACATGAACGAGTGCCAGCAAAGACCCTTCTTGCTGCGAGGTGCCAGAGCCAACCGCTGCACCATTGTGCTGCCTATAGAGTCCATCGCGTTAAACACATGGTTAAACATGATTTTTCAATCCAAACGTTAAATGTATTGAAGCCTAAGGACCTTAATGAGGGGCTGCCCCTCAGTAACTCTAATTTTACAGTCAAGCTCCTTTGATTCCTGTAATTGCTAATTAGATATTTCCATACTTCATGTAATTACGATGTTTTGTGATCATTTTGGAAAGAAAAAAAGATCATACTGAAAATAGTGATTTCACTTGCTTATGTCTGGACATTTTCCAGACACATTGCGATACCATCAAGAGCTAAATGGACCTAGAGGTGATGGTATCTTGTCACCATATGGTTTCAGCCGTGCCAGCAGCATATTGCTCTAGTGATGGCAGTGTCCACGAGTCCAACACTTTGGTCCAGAGTGAAAACCAGTTTCTACATTGTGTCGGCAATACTAGTGTTTTTCTTGTGTTGTTGGGGCTGACGATTCTTTGGCTGTTATCATGGTTTTCCGGTCTTTTCGACAGTGATTGCCTTTTGTAATAGCCTATTGATTTTTAAATGTTTTCTCATGTTATTGTTGGAGAGGCCTCTTCGACCATTATATGAGATGGGTCCTCTGTTGATGATTGTGATCTTTCATCACTGCCAGGTAATCTTGTACAGAGGTTCATGGTGCTCGGCACATGAAGCCTCCTGAGTGTGGTAGCACCGTGATGAGGTTCTCATTTGTTGTTTTGAATATGTCTAAGGAGCTTTTGGACAACTGGACTGCCATTCAAATTGATGTTTATGACTTTGATGATTCTTTGATCATCTCATAACATCAAAGTTTTAATTTTTTACAATACTTTTGTGTTTAGTGCTCATCCTGTAAAAACAGCCCTCAGTTCAACTCTGCAGCTGCTTATTATGACACAAATCATAGACTTTATACAAAGCTGTGTGACATGTTTTCACTTTCTTTTGAGTCAATCATGATCTCACCTAATTTTAATAGCATCTAATAACTACGATAAAACTGGTCTTCAAACGCGGCCTGAAGGACACAGTGTCTGAGTTGACACTGTGGATGAAGATGAAGGAAAGGACATTCCACTGTAGGAGGAGAGTTTGTAGTGAACCTTTGTTGCTCGACAAAAAACAGGACTGTTTGTTTCATGTGTGAATCCAATAGACTGTGTTGTTTCTTTCATTCATCACTGCCCCACAACCTTGCCCCACAATGTTATTGTTATGCTAACCATGTTTGCATTGTATGAATCCAAATAAGGTTCTTTTAAAACAGTACATTGTGTCTGAAGTTTTCCGTTCTCAAAGAATTTAAGAAAAAAACTGGCAGCTGAGGCTACTGATGATGTCTGCCTCTATGTATTTGAACTTATCTAAAAAAAAGAAGAATCTTATATTTCTTTGTAAAGTTGGCTCGGCTGCTAGCGCTCTCAAGACAGCACAGTAACTTTATAGTGGAGTTTGTGTCCAAGATTAAGGGTCTCAACTAAGTGATAGCTGCATTTACAGATTTTTTCAAATACATATCTTAAAAGCTTGGCTTTAAATGTGGTCTCTGTGCAGAACATGGCTGCAAATCGTAAACCTATTTAGTAGCATAACCACAACATACTCTGAGGGATTTGTCTTGATCTAAAATGTCTATTTCTTCTACTCTGATCTCCAGTCTACTGAAATGAAACGACTTCAGTTTGCGTGACCTCTCTTCAGTCTCCGCTGTGTGTGTGTGTGTGTGTGTGTGTGTGTGTGTGTGTGTGTGTTTAATGAGGGTGTGACTCACAGGGGACGGCTCACATCATCATTTGATTCAGTCTAGCTCTTCAGACTTTCACACTAAATCCTAAGCTTTTCATCTATCTCAGAGTGAAGTTTCGCACAACCCTGTGGAGTAACTTGGTAGAGTGTTTGCATGTGTGCTGCGTACACACACACACACACACACACACACAAACACACACTACTGCTACTGCACTACTACTCTACATATGTTGTGTAATCACCTAAAAACATTCACATGTGCCACAAACTTGTCATGACTGAACCCACAACTGGGAATTTCAGTCTCTGATTTCCAGCCATCCATTACCCTCTCTGCTCCCCTGACCTCCTTTTCACACGCACCGGCACTCGCACACGGCCCATCTCTCTGGGCTGTTAGCAGCACTAGCCACTGAACTCTCCAGGACTGTAAGTAGAATCCATTAGAGCCTGATGAATAATTAAATCTCGTGTGGTAGATTAAGAGACCAATATCTCTCCTCTTCACCATGTTCTCTTTTCTTCAGATCACTCATGCACACTGGGGGGGGGTCAAGCCTGCAGCATCATGTGACAGGGCAGGTTTACACTCTTCTCTATCACTGAGGTCCAGTGTGTGGGGGACGCAAAATATGAGATTCGAACTAGAAACTAGAAAGCGAACATTCACTTGAGTTTAGCCACGTTTACCCCTGGAACCATGCTCATCCATGTTGACAGTAAGATAAAAAGCTGCTGGCGTAACAAACTCTTGACGGACCTCTTTTTTTTGTGTGTGTGTGTTTTGATAAGCTTTGATATTGTGATGGTTTCCACAAACAAATCTATGGAATTGACACTGAGAAGAGGAAATAAATACACTTGATTCACTGTGAAACTGTAGCGGATCAGAGACGTCACCTGAGTAGATGGTGCTTCATACGTGGCCCAGAATGCATTTGTAAAAACAATGTGGCCACGTGCATCACAGACCCCCTACGAACGTGGTTAGAGGGATCGGATCTGAGGTTTCGTTTGTGTGTGTTCAAGATCTGTACTAAGCTCTGATCACATGGGATCGGATCCCTCAGGACAGACGTTAATACCAGGTCTGATCTGGTCGCTGTGTACTACTCATCTTGCCTTGTCTATAGTACTTCTACTTTGGTTAGACAGTTCCCAGAATTAGAATTAGTAGAGACAGATCAGTAGTGATGTTTTTATATGCATAACGAAACATGAATCCTAAACCTTATTACTGTTTGTTAGGGCTGTGGTTTGTGATTGATTATCCTAAATGAATTGCATATGGCACAAATTATCCTGGGAAGCAAGTTCAAATTTGCAACAAATTTTACCAAATGTAAACATGAGGTATGTGGTGCTGCAGTTCCATCTGTGCCTGTGTACTGTTATCTTCATACTGGTTATGTGCTTTACGAGCATTTTCCCCAACAAATGTTGGGCCGCACCAAGAGCACCACACACAACACAAAGTTTGTCTTTTCAGGAGATCCCCTGATTTCCCATCGGCATTGTCCTCATCACAACCTTGTGACTGTAGTGGCACAGGCTGAATGATGCAGGCACAGGTGTAAAGCATTCGATGCATAATTATCCATTTCCAGAATGATGTCAAGGGGCATGTAAGAGTGTGATTAATCTGCATACACTTTCTTTTACTTCTTAAAGTTTTTTAAATCAAAATTAGATTATGAAGGTTGTCTCTGTACTCTGTACTCTGAAAAACGTTTATAAACAAAGGAATTAGAGACAATACATGTGTATTTTCTTACCTGAGTTGTGGCTGGGGTACAGGCTGTGAATCATGGACGGATGATGGACCAACTGCATGTACTGAGGCGGGGCTACCATGTGATTGACATGCTCCCCGGCCTCTGAGCTGTGCAGTACGCTCACCTGGGATGGGAACAGATGAAGGAGAAGTGATGAGTTTTGGAGGATGATGTGATCAAAGTTAACATTTCACAGTCTTATCTGTTCAGCCACCCCCGCCTGTGTGCCTGAACCTGCTCCTAACCCCCTAACCCCAGAAATATTCTGGCCACAGTAACAATTAAGACTCAAGGTCCAAATTTGAAAATGATTCTGTGAGAAATACGAAAGGGAATGTGCTTGTGCCTTATTGGGGACAGGGCCAGCTCAATACAGCTTCCTGTATGTAAGCCACTCCTCAGCCCTCAAACTCTGTCTAGTGAAACATTTATTCACGCAGAGTAAACACCAGAGAATGTATAAATAGGTCAGGAGAGGTGAGCTGGCACATTGAGCAGATTCTTATCGTTAGGTAAGAGCAGGTGGAGTGTGTGCGAATGAGGGTGTCTGGATGAACAGTTCAGGGACATGCAAGGAATATGAAATGTTTAGTGTTCTTTCTGCTGATATGATGAACCAGAACTTTGTGTGACAAGCTCCCGCTGGGGAAGGTTCACATGTGCATGGCGGCTGTTTTTAAGTGTTGCAGCATTTCAAGTGCACATCTTTATCTGAAGGATTCACTTGTGCCGGGTTGTTCATCAAATATTCATTACTTAAAGTTCCCGTTCTATTGCTATGTAATTCTATTTTGTGTTAAAAGCGATTTTTTTCATTTTCAATACATTTTTTTGTTTTTTTGTTTTCACAGAAATTAAAAAAATATTTTTAAAACAAAGATGTTCTGCTACTAGGTGTTTCAGCCTGATGACTCACTGAGTTTCATTTTTAAATCTGCTCTGAATGCTAAATATATATATATATGCAGGGGACCTGAGCTGCATGGACTCGGTCGCATTTAATTTTCAAGCACTTTGGCTTACATCGTAGTTATAAGCAGCATGGCCAAGCTTGGTACTTGGTTCTTCAGGTTTGCTTCAGGCCTGTGAAACCTCACAGTAAGGGTGGGCCATTAACCAAAAATGTATAGAGACTGACATTTATAACCTCTAACCGGCACAAAATGATCTTTATATGACTATAATCAAAGTCAAAGTTTGAAATAATCCCGATCCGGTGGAAGGGGGCATCAAATAATTGTTCATTAATCGTAGACAAAGTAATAGTTTGAAATAATTGTAACCTTGATTTCGCCCTTGAAAAAAAAAAAAGTGATAAATTCTCACATCTGGGCAGCTGGAACCAGTGTTTGTATGCAAATATAAAAAATGATTAACTTTCTATCAATCAGTTAAGAGATTAGTTGTCTAGTTGTTTAAGAGAGAGTTTGAGAGGATGGCAGCATCCCCGAAGGATTATCATTAGGAACAAATATGGCTATTTGTGATGTGGAGACATCTGTTGGATCTGCTATGAAGACAGGATGAAACAAACAGGACATTTTCTCTAAAAGAAGGACAAACAACTGCTGTATGCTGTAGTTTGTTGTAGTCTGTTTTTTTTTCTCTCTCTTGGTGCTACGACACATCTTCTGTTGCTCTGATTCATTGTAGATCTGCTCTGTGACCATTGATGGAGCCCTCTGGAAATAAAAAACTGAACTGAGTAGTTCCCATTCCCTTATGCAGGTTAGTCTGGTGATGCCATGTCTCTGTTTACACATTTCTTCTTAAACTAATCCATGCTAGAATGGTGGCTAACAGACAAAGATACTATTCTGACAGCTTGACCAAACACTCACTTTACCACCGCTTCTACATCCACTTTAAAAAAAAACACATCCGTCAAGCTGTGGTTCCCACTGACCTCCAGGTTGAACTCATTGCTGGTGTAGCGTCCGTTGAGCTCCGAGCAGGTGAGGCGAAATCTTCTTTCTGTTAGTGATGCAGGCTGCCAGGTATAGTAACGCACCTGTCTGATCACCTGCTCATAGTTGGACATGGAGTCTACGCCTGTGGACGGGCAGAGACCAACAGAGACAGTTGAGACATGTGCACACAGTTGAGAGGTGGAACCATATGAGACCACACAGATTCAGATTCAGTTCAGCAACTTTTAGACACACAGTCTAAATGGTCCCTCTATAGAAAGTGAATATATGCATGTGTCAGAGGAAGATGGACCAGATTTACATGGTGGCCATTTTCCTCTGTCATTGCGTTCTGGGTGCAAAGCTCCAATGTTGTTATGAACAGAATTGTAATTTACAGCTGGGATCCAGGTTTATAAATCATATAAACACAGAGATTCTGTCAAACTGTTTTAACTTCACTAATTCATGATCAGCGACTGAAAAGACAATGGATCTGGTGCCATGTCTCAAGGTTAAACAACACATTCGATTGCTCATTAGCTTCCATAAGACAACAGCCAACATTAGTATTCAACCACTTTGTAGCCGAGAGGGCTGATTTTATATTGAAATATCAATGCACATGTGGGACACTCAATCATATATTTAAGATTGAAATTAAAATGTACACTGTAACGTTGACTGTTGTTGTGTCTGACCTCAGAAATATTGAAGTCAGTGACGTTGTGATCACTGGAACATGTTTTTGTGTAATGTTCAATTTACATCAACACAACAATTCTATCAAGCAATTTAGCATTGGATCCAACATTTAGATGCAATTACATTTTCCTATCATATCAAGTAACTGTAGAAAAGAGCAAGTACGTGAACAGTAATGTGTAATTACCATGGAAACAATCTGCATGAGAAAAGCCCAAATGTTGCTACGGTGTTGTTACCATGGGGACGTACCGTATATGGACATGCCAGAGGTGGAGTTTGTGGCGTCAAGGTGTTTTCCAAGCAGAGCACTTCGCTGTAGTTGTAGAGACTCCTGCTCTGGCCTCAGCTCCTCCCCCAGCACCAGGATGTCACAATAGTCCAAGTTATGAATGATCTCCTCCAGCAACCCGGGTCCATGTGCTACACACACACACACACAATCACACACAGCAGAATGTCAAGTGTGAATGTGTGAACCCTAAATTGTCATCCGACTGTCTAACTGTCGCTGCCGTGCCACAACGTTTGTGCGAGAAAACCCTGAACACTTTGAGGAACAATAATTCAAATAGTGCAAGACACAACACACCTACTCCTACTCCCAGAATCCAATTACTCGTCAACCCTCTGCACACAGACAGTACCATTAGCTGCTTTAGTAATAAGTCCCCTCAGACTCTTGCCATCACAGCAGTGCTGTGTGGCTGCTGGGCCTCTCTGACAGTGTGCTAAGCACTGTCCTCCACCTCTCGCTGTTACCCGGCCTTTCCCCCCACTGTGCACATTTAACAGCCTCCCAGAGGTGAAAGACTGAATGAGGAGAGTGTTGGAGGAGGGTCTCTAGAGGGTGGCAGACATGATGTGGGGAAAGGTTCGGTTGGAGCACAACAGGTAGAAAGAAAATTCTGTTCCAGAGGAAGGTATGTGTTTTCTTTGTAATATACTTTTTTATTCTTTTTTAAGATGAAAATCAGGCTGCAGAAAACATTTTAATGGAGCTAGCAGGTGTAACTCAGCAGCAGTGAGCTGTTGTCAGCAGAGAACTAACCGTATCAGCTCCAAACTGTGGAAAACAATGTTGTCTGGTGACCGTGGAGGAGCCTTTAGAGGAGTTAATGATGAGCTAAAATGTTGTGACCATAAGATGGAGGACCTGACAGCTGCTCAAAAGTGAAGCCAAAGTGTCCTGATCACTCCCTGGTGGCTGACTGCAGTATAGATCATAAACCCTGCCTCCTCTATGTCCGTGGATGGGACATGGACCAAACTACAAAGTCATAGTAGTCCAGTCTGAGGTTTGGCTGCTTTCCTTAACTTATTTCTGCTACCACTAGCCTGTGGTAGTTTGGTATTGTAGGCAATTAACTTCAGAAACATTTCTGTCTGCAAATTTGACATTGCAAAATCACGAAAAATCTGTGAAACAGAACAAACTAGAACAGTTCTGGGAGAGCTCACTCTTCTGCCAAGGCTGAACCCTGAATAAATAACCCTGAACCAATAACCCTGAATAAATCTCGAGAAAAAATGATGGTTGAAATGGAACATGTGGTGTGTTTTTGTAGAGAAACAATCCCAATCACTTTATTGACTGTTTGCATTGATCCGACTGGTTGTAGTTAGAGCTGTGGTTTGCTACTTGATCAACCTGGCTTGTGCATTGCCCTGCTTGGTGTTGAAAGCTGCTTTAACATACACAAAAAGTGAGAAAGTGCCCAAAGAGCTGGTATACACTAATATTAAAGCCTGAAAAAAGGACTGTCCTAGAAACAGTTTGTGTGATTGTGTAGCGGACATTGATCATAGAGCCACAGTGTGGGTGGCATGAAAAAAAGTTGCTGGGCTTCCTAAAAAGAAATTACGAGGAAGAGAAAGGAGATGGAGTGAGAAAGCCACTGTGTGCAGAAAGAAGAGAAGTAGTGAACTGAAAAGCTAAAGAGAAAGCTTAAAGTGAAAGAGGGTAGCGAGAACAGAAGATGACCCTGAAATCAAATGGGGGGAAAACGTTGAGCACTAAAGATGATGAGTTAAAGAACAAAGTGATGACCTTGGTTTAGACTGAAGGCATCAGAATAAGCCTTGAATAGATACTGTAGTGTAAGAGCGAGGGGAATGAGGCAGTGCTGAGCGGGCTCAATGAAGACAAATGAATGACTGAGAGAGACAAAGCAAGGGAGAGGGCGAGGGGGCGATTAGCACGGTCCAAAAGAAACTTATTGCACGCCCTGCTAAAAGAAATATGTGATTTATCTTGAATCCTCTAAGCCTCGGGAGAACCCCAAATCTGCTCATTATGGAACTTCATCGTGCCTCCCTCTCCCAAACACTTACTCCCCATCTCTTCTCCTCTTTCTTTTCCATTTCTATGTCTTTCTATGGCTTTCAGCTAATCTCTTCCCCCCAGCCGAAGTCTCTATTTCACCGGCAGAAAGAGTTTCACCGACTCCTGAAAGCAATGCCACTTTGTGCTCTTCTCCGTTCGCAGCATTATGCTCAATGGAAGGCTAAAACCTCCCTCTCCGTCTGCTTATCTGCTCCTAATTGGCTGCTGGCGGCGGGGGCCCGGGGATGAGCTGGGCTGAGTTGGCCTCTTCCTGCCTCGGTGGTCTGATCGCTGGACAAGACGAGAGCCGCCAGCCTTTCTGTGTCATTCTCATTTACTGCCGGTCAAGGTGGTGAGACCTGGAGAATCAGCGGCCTGGTCAATGCAGGTCTTACTCAGCAGGAGGGGGTGTACGGTTGCATGGGGGGAGGATAGGTGGAGGGTATAGGAACAGTAGAGGCGATAATACCTACAGACCTGTGCGGAGGATAGACTCTAGATTCAGGAAACTGACTCAACATATCGCAGAGGCAGGAGGAGCTGCACGGAACAAAGGGCTCCAGCTTACACTGCAGATTACTACCAGTGGGAAGGGGCACTTGTCCTCAACTGTGGAACATTTCCTCAAGTACTTTATTCAAGTTCAATTTGAAAGTACTTATACTCACACTTATAAAACCTGGTCTGCATAACAAGTTTTTCCGCCAACATTTTAATACATCAGTTATTATAATGCTTCTCTATAATGTACAATAATATCACTCTGAAAGAGTAATATTAGTGTACATTATAGTAAAGCATTGAAAGAGATATATTATTGTCAAGTATTGCTCCTTTCAAAACTTTAATGACTTTTCTGAAAGAGATACCGACCTGTAAGTACTTTAAATAAAGACACAATTGAATAAAGTGTTAATTCAGTGTCCCTGTGTGTCCTGATTTTTATTATATGGTCTATAGGACAAATAATTCATTTTAGTTACAGAACCACAACGTGCCACTTGGCAGTATGGAACTTTCTTTGTGTCCGTCGTAGTCAAACATCAAAAATCCTTCACTTACGATAAAATGTTAAACATTATCAATAACCACACTGTCTTTTTTATTGTGATGCTTTCTATGATTTTTGTCTTACTATGGCTTTGTGTTCAGGTTCAGTGTGTGCAGGCCTACCAAGCAGATGAAAGAAACGATCCCTGCTGCTGATCTGAATCCTCATGAGGCCTCACCAAATGTTCAGCTGTCTCTGAAGCCTTATTTTGACAGTGAGACAGGTGGCACTGCATGGGATATACAACTCCATGAATGAGTGAACACATTATCAACATTAATGTTTTTTAAAATAAATAATTTAATTGCAGCAGATTTGGAGAGGTACGTGACACCCGCTTTGTTGCTCTACCTGCTTCTTTTCTTTGTTGTGTAAATATAAATATGGTCGGTGGCCTACTGATGCTCTCGTATCCTCTCCAATCTTTGTTGAGTCTCACAATCTGGTTTCCTACCTGTTCAGGCAGCTCATTACCATGTGGAGCCATGTTGCATTAGACACAAACAACAAACAACACTGCAGAGGCTGTGGTGTTCACAGATTGTTTTATAGCCTTGTAGTTAGAAATTAGATGTTTACTCACTTTTGTTGAATTAAAGTTGAATTTTGGGACCTGTATTTTCGATGTAGACTATAAAACCTGTTCACTTCTAACTATATGCATATTTACTGCAAAGGAATGTGAACAGCTCTGTTGTTTATGGTATAAGCTTGTAACTAAGAAAGTACTGATAAAAGCAGGTATCTTTATTTTCTTTACATTTTACCGATTTTACAGTTACCCCTACGATGAAGTACGATGTCAAATGGAAGGTGATAGTAAGTGTCCACTGCAAAGAGCAGCAAATCCCTCACTGGCTTCCCAACTACTGCCATTTGTATTTGGAAGGTTGTGAATTTGTTATCACCAACACATAAACAAATCTCTGAATTGAATTACCTATGGAATCAATATAACAAAATTAATGCACGTTACAGTCCATACCTGTGTGATGTACAGCAGCATCTGCCCTGCTCACTGTGCTGATGATGTGAAGATCCTGGAAAAGTGATACGCCACCTTGTGCTCTGAGGTCAGAAACTGGCCAGCTCAGTCTCTCCACTCCAGTGATGGTGATCCTGGGCTCGCTGGGCTGGAGCACCATCACCTCCGCCTCGATGTCAGGGATGGTGATACATGTGTCTTCACCAAAACACCTAGAGACAGAGATTAAGGAAGAGGAAGACATTAGGGTGAGAAATACAAAAATCAAGCTGGCTCAGTGTTTTTAGATGTTAAATTACAAATGATCCTTCCGACAGCAGAGGACAAGATTCCCATTGAAATGTTGTCACTAAATTGCTGTTGAGACAGCTGTTATTACACAGATGCTGAAAATCCCTTTTTAGCCCAATTTTAAAGGAATAGTTTGACATTTAAAATACTTTAACACATAATTCCCCATTTTACCCAAAACGAATGAGTGTGTTTGCTGAAATGTCAAACTTTTCCTTTTACCTTGACGTCTTTTGACATGTAAATACTTACTGGAAGGAAAGCCACAAAACAAGAACAGGTTATACTTTTGAAATATACTCTTGAAAAGTAGCATTACTTAATGGCTTTCTTTTTTACTGGTAGAAGTCAAGCTTTCCCTCATGGGGCAGTGTGTCCAAAGTGTTTTTATTTTTCATTGTCAGTATTAACATTTAGATGATACCTGTTACAAAACCAGGACTTTGTTCACAATCTCACACAAATGTCACCACACACTGTCTCCCATGTAAACACTGCCCTTCAGCGTCAGTCTTTATTTCCCTTCCCTGACTGATGTCTCAACATGGCTGATCCTGCTCACTGGAGAAAAGGTCAGGATGGAACCGTCCGGTTGCTTCCCAGCACTGAGAGGTGACAGAGGAGACAGGAAGGCACTTGAGGACGTTGTATAAAGAAGCTCTGGTCCTCACACAAGCTGCTGTTTACCGAGGCAGCATCAGGATGTAAAACCATGAAACACTACATCAGCTAATAAAGCTTATCGGCAGAACCAGGACCTCTAAGCAGCACTAAAACCACAGCTGCTGAAGTCCAAATCCAAACCACAGTGCATGCAGTTATTCAAGGGCTGAAACCCTCTGTCAGGGCTCAGGCGACACGCACAGACCTGCAGCAGTGCACCCGCTGTGTTATTGTACGTGCACGTCTGCCTCCCTGCTTGCCTGTCAGCGTGCGATAGCATGTGTTTAAATGCACAGCTTCCACTGGCAACCTTGAATGGAGCAAATCGTATCAGCTCTCGAGGACTTGAGCTGGCTAGCTGTGAGCTCACAACACACACCCACACACATATACACACACACGCACACACACACATACATATTCACATTAATGAGTGTGATGGGGAGTGAGGGGTGGGTGCATCTTGTATTTTCCCACCTATATTCTCATTTGAAACATGCACAAATCCCGTAATCTCCATATGTTTTCCCATCGAGAGAATCTTTATGAAAAGATAAGAAAAATGGCAGTGAAAGAGGTTTAGTTTATTCAAAATATTTGTTTTGCATGAACATTATCACCCTGTGTAATCCATGTACAAAATTCCTTATCAGGTTGCACGACCCAAGGGATTATAAAGGCTTATTCCAGCCATTATTTTAATGACGTGCCTCTGACATACCTAAATTCTGCTAAGTATCATCAATGCTCTTCTATGTGGGAATCTTCTCCATCTCTAACACTCATCCTGTCACGATCTGCTCCACCTGCGAGTGACTTCACGCCTGGACTCTGTGACTCGGTGCTGGACCACTCTGCCAACAGCTGGAGGAACGCCAAATCACGGGAAATTGTTTTTGTGACTAATTTCAGGAGCCCAATCTGCTTATGAAATCTGTTACATTTACATCCAATATGGTTTTATATTGTGGAATAAACCCTGCGCTCACTCTGCCCGACCCACCTGCAAGGGAAGGGGGACACGCTGGCAACAGATGCACAAGGTTATAATATTAAAACTGTGTCACTCACCATCCTAAACTCATTCACCGCTGCCGATATAACAGACTCTCAATATTAAAATTGCTTTAGGCAGCTAATTTAATGGAGGAATGATACAGGCGAAGGCTGCGTCCACTCTAATCGAAAAATGAAAACAATCTTCGTTCGGGCGAGCTTTTTTTATGCTTCGTATCGGAAATAATCTCCTTCCATACTAACACACCAGAAAACACAGGGATTTCTTTGCTTGAATCAACAACACGGTGGAACTGTTACTGAAAGCAATCGTTGGAAACATTAATAATTGCTTTTACCACTGGTCGCTGAGTCGTGGGTGATAAAACCCAATCAGAAAAAAGGATGCAGGTGTCTGTGTTATCCAAATAGAGTCTCTGTTTGTTTCTGCCCACCCAGACTGATCCACGTCAGATACAGATATCGTCCTCTGTCCGTATCCTGCGTTCATTTCATCCATCATTGTGCATGTTGTGGGGGGGCAGTGTGGTCAACCAAACAAGATGACCATGAGACATGAGGAATAACTTTTTGGTAAGTTGGACCAACCCCTGTTTACAAAGCTGCTCGCTTGGCCTTTTTTCCTAACTTTGGTCATTAACTGAGGTGCATGTATGTTCTGCTGTGTGGAGGAGAAACCTGAGTCATCAGCACTTGCATGGACGCATCAAATTATTGTATTTTCTACAAGATCTCTTCCCTCTGTGGCACCAACATGACAAGGAATTACCCTGGTTTTACCACTGGCAAATCCATAACGAAATTGTAAAACAACCCTACTTTGTTTTAATCCGTTTGTTCTTCTAATAAACCGAAACATCATGAAAGACCTGCTTAAGGCATAGCTCTACAGTACATTCAGAAAGCTCCTTACTGGCTTTAACTCTGCTGATGATGCCTGACAGCAGGATGAGAAACTAACTATTGTCCCTAATCCTTCGCAGTTGTCTAAGGCCACAGTGTGAGACAACAACAGGTTTCGGGGCATCGTGTTGTTTGTCCTTTTCTATCCAGTGGCAACGGCCGGTGGTGTATGTGTTTGTGTGTGTGTGTTCGCTGTGCAGGCACTAAGCCATTCTTGACAGCAGTGGGAGATACAAAGTCAGTGAAGCAGAGCGATGGCTGCTGTGAGGGCCAGCTGAGAAAAAAAACAGACCTGGAGCCGGTCCAACTTAATTATAAAGAAATATGACAAGGGAGCCTAAAAGGGTTGCTGCAAAGATTAACGCTGGTTACTTTTATTTTCTTAAAGCCTGAAGTAATTGCAGTTATTATTAAACGCCAGCTTGAATCAAATTTAGTTGCATTTGGAGGAATTCATTAACACTTTTGTTTATTTGTGTGGACTGATGCTGGCTGCAGGTTTTTTCAGCAGTTCCAGGCGCTCAGTTTAAATAAATCTTTTCCCGCCTATTCTTGTTTTGTCTGTTATTAACTTGATTCGAACAGCACTGTTCACGGACACTATGTAAATGCATAATACTCTGAAAACATGAACCTGCATTTTACTGCTAATTAGGATCAATCTCTGAACACATCTTTCATCTGGTGCTGGAGCGCAAACAGACAGAAATACCACCTATAAGAACCCTGCTCCTAAAATCCAATCATGTGGCAGTAACACAGAGACACATTTACTGTCTGAGCACCTGCTCTAGTACATGGGAATTATGAGTTCACCTGGTAGCATCATCTCACAGGTTGTTTTACATCATACTGGGTATATAGTATGTGATACAGATTTGTGTGTGTTGTCAATATGAATGTACAGCACATTATTGGAAGGTCTCATTTTGAAACAGATTCATATTAAATTAGATAATTTGCACACAGCATCAATCATTAAGCCTCTGACCACAGAGCAAAAACCTAATAATCTTTAACCGGTTTAAGTTTCACTTTTAATTTAATTAATTAATTTAATCAGTGTCTTAGCTTTACGCGTGTTCGTATATTTCCTTTTGCTAAATGTGGGTAAAGTTAAAGTTATCTATTTCTGGTTAGTGAACTTCTCTTATGTATAACAATTAAAACAAAATTAATAAAAAGATCTGGGTCCTCCGTCTCTCTCATACATCAATCTTTCTTATTTAAGTGTAATCATCATCATCTGTGAACATTCTTATGCATCAATGTCTTTAAATTAGCACTTCTAGTTATGCTATTCAATTTTTTTTTGCTTACACCAATTTATACAAATGGTTAAATAAAACTAGAATAAAATCAAAATAGGCTATTTCATCTTGACGTTTTATTAATAATAAAAACAAAAAGTTTATGTTTTTATGTCTTAATGTTTTTCAGCCTCTGAACCACTCTCCATGACAGACTGGAATAAGTCCATCAAAAAATACATAATATGATGAGGGGGGGGGGGGGGGCCTGAGGGTTAGTTGTTAAGATTATCGCTATTGGCTTAATTATTTTCTCAGCGCCTGCAGGAATTACATTTATGAAGAGTTAGCAAGAAATAAGTTTGAATGACTCAGCCTCTCTGTTGGTTTGTGTGGACTGATGCTGTCTGTTGCAGTGAGGGGAGGCTTTGCACCAGTTGATGACATGTCATGGCAGGACGCTACTCTAGGAGAAGGGGTTTCACGCACGCACGCACGCACGCACGCACGCACGCACGCGCACACACACACACACACACACACACACACACACACACACACACACACACACACACACACACACACACACAGACAGACACAGACAAACAGACTCTGGTAGCATGGAGGTCAGTCAATAGTCTGCAAACAATATTTAGCAGTGACGCAAGCTTGGCCGTCATTAGCATTACGTAGACCTTGATTATCATTGTACCTCTTGCTACGATGAACACACACACACACACACACCCACACACCCACTTACACACATGCTTCTACTGCGTTAGATGAAGTTCTTGAGCCCGCAGTCATGCATCAAACCCAACAAAATGGAGGAGAGTGAACCCCCAGGGTTCTGCTGCGGGGGTCTACATATATTTAAAACAATTATGAATTTTAATGGTAACCAGCCAAGGTGGGCTGTTCTACCAGCCAGCTCTCTCTTTCCCTCACACACTCTCTCTTTTTGTACCCTCTTTCTCTCATTCTCTCATTCTTCATTCCTGGCGAAACCAAGGCAGAATTATTAATACATGAAATGAAAATGTAAGAACTGGCCCCCGGTGGCAACAATGCACAGCAAATTGTGTATTAACGGAAAAGGATAGTTACAGCAGAGGGAGGGAAAACACACACTGACACACACACACACACACACACACACACACACACACACACACACACACACACACACACAC
Source organism: Pleuronectes platessa (assembly GCF_947347685.1). NCBI lineage: Eukaryota > Metazoa > Chordata > Actinopteri > Pleuronectiformes > Pleuronectidae > Pleuronectes > Pleuronectes platessa. The sequence goes on from NC_070630.1 coordinate 23,665,741, forward strand.
ACACACACACACACACACACACACACAGAGAGGGAGAGAGAGAGAGAGAGAGAGAGAGAGAGAGAGAGAGAGAGAGAGGAATACTGTATAAGTCAGACACACATGATATCTGCTCTGTCTCAACACTACACAGAAGTGTCGAAGAAGATTAACAAGTCTGAAATCTGAGAGATGAGACAGAGAAAAAAAGGTAGTAGGAAATATGAAAGGAAGCCGAAAAAGGAAAAGTACAGAAAACTCACAACAAGTACAAGAAGAAGTAAGACAAATAATTGTCTCTCTTACTGGACGGTGGTGGAGATACGCAGACGTCGGATGCCTGGCGTGGGAAACTGGCGAGAGTTGATGTAGGAAACCTTCCTGACAGCAGTGTTCATGTTCTCCAAGTCCTCTCCCTCCATCACCAGTATGGACTGGGCTGGGTTAAAGTGGAACTGTGAAAAGAGAAACCAGGGACATGAGATGGACATTGACAACTACTGGAAGAAAAACAAACTGTCTCGTAGACAGCCAAGGGCCCAGCCAGGTCAACCTGCAGGGAGCCCCGTCAAACTCTCTTAAGCAACATGTTATACTGAGTAGACAGCTGAAGAGTAGTGCAGCTTCAACACATCATACAGGTCATTTAACCCAAAACATGTTTATCTGATCATAATGAGAGGTGAGTTTGAGAACATGAAAATGTTACTGTTTAGCAAGTGATTGTGACTTTATTTCCTCCTGACAGGCAGCCATTGATTTCTACTGGTTTCACTGGACAGTAGTATGATTGTCAGCTTCCGGGGACTTGAACCCTGCTTGAGTCAGGTGATCCATCAAAGTCCTCATCATGTTGGGCCTGCACTTCCATGAAACAGCAGTTTGACTTTGAAAATAACAAGACGAGGTCAAAACCTATATGACTGGACCATGTGTTGTCTTTATGCAAAATCCAAAAGGTAGATTAAAACGGTTGGAAAACACAATGTGCTTATGTGCATATTCATGAAATCACCGTGTCATATTAACATTCTTCCAACTGGTTTCAGCTCTTTATCTGTTTGCTTCTCTCCTGCTATCTGTGCTCGTATACAGTATTTTATGACAGCAGGCTTTTCTATAAAGCTGTTCGCCAATTAACATGTTTTCATGTGTTCCCTCCTGTCAGTCAGCTGCTAGTTCTGTACCATGATCAATGAGTGACCCACCTCCAGCCCTACATCACCTCAACTCTGCATACCCAGTCATCTCCCCTCTACCATCCAACCAGAAGCCCCTCATCAGGCGTCCCAACTTTGTGCTCCATTCCTCACTACCACCTCCATTGCATGACTCATTGGTCTGCTTACATAGGGTTCTACCTCACTCAGGGGTCAATTCCTTTGTTCACAATGAACTTAATTTGATTCCAATTGAATCATTCAGATTTATGATCTTTAACTCTTTTTAAGTACATGTTTTTTAATTACCTACGAAATGTAAGAACTGGCCCCCCTGTAGCTGAGACCAATAGGCAGCCTCCCACACTTGGCCTATGGTGTACCTTTAGTCTCTCTCACGATATTCAGCTGATCAATGATGTGACCTCATCACAAATTCAACTCTCTCAGTCGCTTAGTCTTGAACATGTGCGTTAACAGGGCTGGTCCTGCTGGATCACCTATGCTGGGGGTGGCTTTAGGCCTTTTCAGATGGATTTGCATCGTGGATTGAAAGGGAAAGGATCTAATGTGAGGTCAAAAGACAGGTAGGAAAACAACAGCATAATAAATAGCCTCAAACCAAAGAAACACTGGCATGGTGCTTGTGATAGGTAGAGAATAATAAGTCAATTCTCTTTTCAAGTATACTCACAAGAAAAGCAAGTGGGCTGTTTCTACACTGAGGTCTCTAAACTGGGTCTCTCCGAAGCAGGTTGACAGTACTTTAGCACTCCATGGGACTCACCACATGCTCCATCTCCCCTTTACATTTTCCCCTTCACACATTTTCTCCTCCTGCTGACTGCTCTCATTTTCTGATCTCTTTCAATACACGTACTTGCTGCTACCTGCCTCTACCTGCTCCTTCGCTGCATACTATTCTACGCTTATTGCGCTCTCCACCTGTTTGGCTAAATGCCGTCCTGAACCCCGCACCCCCCCACCCCCAGGACTTATAGGAGCCAGACTAGTGTGTGGAGCTGAGGAAAAAAGGGAATTACAACTCAGAAGATGAACTTCACTAGACCCTAGAGGTGTTGTCCTCCACTTCCATATCCGCCACCTCGTGCCATTTTTTCTCATCAAAAGGCTGGCAAGCATCTCTTTGCTGTAGCACAGCAGGAGCTCCATGGACAGAAAAGATCAAGCGAGAGGGGGTAAAAAGCAAGGATGATAGAAAGCATTGGGTTCTGGTGAGTGGCTGGATAAGAAAGGGTAGCTTTGAGTTTGCCCACACCCCTATCAATCGTGTATGGCCTGTATCTTCCACACAGAAGGGAGATGGATTACCTGAGCTGGTGAGTGGGGTGGGGAAGCCAATTGCCAATTCAGCTGTGGTGATTTAAAGAAACAGTATTCCTGCTGGGATCAAAGTGTGTGTTTTTGTGTCGGTGTGTGACTACCTTTATGCTCTTATCCAGACTCTCAAGGGAATTGATGTCCAGTCCCTCTTTGCAGGCCTGCAGACAGGAAATGACTTTCTGACTCTCGATCTTCCCTGGTCGGATGGTCAGTCCGGATAGGCTGCCCCGGAAATACTGAGTGAACCGTGGCTTGGTCACCTCCCCACCTACACACATAGCCATACACACATAGTACAATATTTCAGAAAAGGCTTTTATACACAGCAATATAATGCATCACTGAACCTCAACGTAGTATAGACCACCACCATGGTGTAATGTTTGCCTATCCTGCAATGTGGTCTCATGAAATGGTTTGTAAAATATCTTACGAAAAGTTATGTTCAAACTTTCGTAGAGAATCCTACGAAATGCTCCAAACGACAAGCGTGCCTGCGCAGGCGAGATATGTGTGTTTCAGTTTCAATATTTTCCTTCATGGTTAAAAGAACTAACTGCTAATATATTTTCTAAACCCTATTTTCACAACTCTAATCTCAACCCGGAAGTATGATACAAAGTACTACAAATTGAACGATGTTCCCGTACGTGTGTGGGAATTGTTCCCATCTTTTGTAGTTCTAATGTGTTTTCACTATTATGTGAGATTGCGACCGGGAACCTTCCATGCTTTTTTATGTTTTTTTGGTGTAAGAAAAACACTTGTGTCTCTACATTAATCATGAGCCTTGATGACCAAATTGTGGTTATAATTGACCATTGGATGTTTTGTGTCCCCATTCTGTGAGTAAATGGCAGAGTGCAGCAGCAAAAGTACAAGTGTTACCCAGGCTGGCCCACCCGGGCTAAAGAAAAGTAAAGAAAAAGTCAACAGATTTAAAGTACGCCCTCTGAAGTCCATAAAGGCAAGGACCACCAGGAGGATTCTCCAACTCATTAGCTGACAGGTATCAAAGCATCACCTTCAAACTTCCTTTCCTTCTTTTTATGTATCTCCTCACTTCATCTTCCTGTCCTGGCATTAATGCATCAAAGCACTGACTGTATAGAGCAGTCCATTCATCTAATAACATTTTGTTATGAAAAAAGATCTGTTCTTGTTGATACATCAAACATTTGGAGAATGCAGTGGAGTGATGACTGAAGGGCACAGATGGAACTAAGGTGCATAACAAGAAACTGTCTTTCTGGCTCTCTGTCAATGTGTCTGTCTGGTGTCTCTCTGCACCTTCCTGACACTGTGGGCTTTCATACATATGCTACACACTGATTGTTTGAGCTAAGCAGCAAAAGTAACTTCCAATCTATTCATTCCTATTTTCACAGTTTGTAGTGTGTGCTCATCATAAACTAAAACCCAGCAAATCTGGTAAGTGCTACTTGTCTGTTCAATTCTCTATAGGTCTGTCTGAAAGAAGAGAGGCACCAGTTTGCTATACTACTGCACCCTATATTTTTGCCCTTGTATTCTGTACTTGGGGGGAGGGGTCTTAAGCCCCACTGTTCTAATCAACATTCACCAGCATGGGAGGAAGCAAAGATCTTGATCACTCGAAAGTCACTCTATTAAAGACATTGGCATAATAGGCACATTCTTTATGTTTTTAAATCAACTGGGATGGGAAAGTTGAGTGGGACGCGAAAGGAGCTCCACTGTTGCTCTAAACTGCCTTCTGACCTGAAGCCAGCTGCTAATGGTTCACCTTCAATAACCTCTACACACTTTTCCTTGATTTTCTACCTGAAAACAATCTGAGTGCATTGAGTGACCTCCCAAATACCCTTTACTGCTTAGCAATTTGGACTCCCTCAACCTATGCATATGGTGAGCCATCTGTAGAAATGATTCTACCTCAAGAGGCTCTATGTAAAATTCATATCTGTTCCAACCAGCGCTGTAAATCTTTTCCTGATTATTCCAATCTAATCACTGTGACAGTGCTGGTGTGGCTTCCTTCCTTCTTCTTCTGTGGCCATAAAAACTAGACTGGGCCCCTCGCAGCTCTGCTCAAGATGCAATCATTGTCTCACTGAAGACAAATATAACTCTAGCTGGGTCCCACGAGATGACAAACTATACAGTCATGCTGTGAGGCTGTGGCAGATGGGTGTCACTGGCACAACCTGAAGGGTCATATGTGGGCACTGGGGGACCCGTGGGTGATAGATGTGTTGAAGGCCAAAGTAGTGAAAGCTAAATCTGTCAGTTGTTGTTCTGCTACCCTGTCATGAGTCAAAATCCTGCCTCAGCTCTGCCAGGAGCAAGACAACAGAGTTTCACCCATTACTGCTTGACCCTCATGGCTAAAAAGTTTTACAACTAAAAGTGTAAACCATTTCTTGGCAAGCAGAGCTCTCCCTGTTCGCACTTAGTCTGCTCCCAACCACAATTTGTCTCAATGGACAGTATGCGTGTATGATCCATTAATTCTTATCTAATCATCATCAGCTGCGGAGAACAAAAGACGTGAGGGAAAGGTATAAATTAATATATCCGAGCACTGGACCTCGTAAAACCTTGTCAATATGGCCTTTCTTGCCAAACCTAATAATCATTTTTTATTTTTTTATTTTATTTGGGTGAACCTTTAGCTTTGACACTTATACAATAATGAGGCATTGGTATTCCAGATGTCTGCCATGAGTTGAGGGTATAGTTTACTACTGCGAACCGAGTGCACTTCCGATCCACCAGACATGGTCCTTCTTAGTGTCAACTGGAAGAAATAATTTTAGTCCGTGGACCAGACAATCCAGCTGGTGACAGGGCAAAGCACTCTGTGATATTCCACAGTAAGTGGGGTTGGGGAAATACTCATTTAAAAAAACCCTGACCTCATCAGACAGCACCAAGCTTGACCCAGGCTCCCATAATTTCCTCCTGATGGGACAGGCACATTCATCACTGCCCTCGGTTATGCTCCCAGGGTCTGAAAGAGTCAACCAGTGCAGGTTGAGACACAGCTGGGAGCACCGCTGGAAACACTTTATCATGCTTCAATTCCCTGGTGTGAAAACGTGAAGGAAATGCACTGCAGACCTTCGACTTTAATCATCCCTACGATTGCTGACCTGCAGCTACACTATATGCCCACTATGGCCCGTTGAGTAGAGCTCCCTTATCACCCCGGGAGCAGATAACAGAGTCCTACCATCAATGTGAGGTACCCAGGGGAACATATTAACCCAGTGGCGTTTCGTCTTCCTGTCTACCGTAACAGACAAGAGACAGATGAGGCCTTTTTCTTGACTGGGAAGATCTAGAAATAAAATGTGTATACATAGACAATTGGGGGCAGCTATCAAACTTCCCACGCCTAAACTCTTCCCCTAACTATTTGATTTCATATGAATAATTTAGGACTTGATTCATGCAACACAACAACAAGGAGGCCAATATCAAGTATTTTGCCATCAAGTGCCAAAAAGACTTCTTATACAAGATTTTTGTACGACAACAACCAAGTCATGAAGCTTTATTTCGGTAACTACAGCTGATAAAACCCACCGGCCACATTTCAGAAGCAAAATCGATGAAGTCTGTGTTTGGCATTGTGGACCCAGTGCTTCAAAATTTACAAGGAACTCCGAGTGGTAAATCTGCCACTGTTATCACTGCAGCCTGTCTTGTCTGCCACACACAACAGATAAGTTGACAAGCAAATCAACAAGCCATGAACATCCAATTTCATGCACTGTAAAAATCAGGTGCAAACCAGATATATTGGTTATGGATCATGTTGGTGTTTCTGCAATCAAAATATGCTGAAAAATATACACTTCTTTTTGAGGTATGGCAGGACAACTCTGATCTCACTTGCATGTTCAACTCTAGTTTCAGTTCAGAACAATAACCACACCTGTTTGCATATTTTAATCCACCTCCTGCATATTTAAAGCCGTCTCCTGCATATTTAAAACTTCCTGCATATTTAAAGCCGTCTCCTGCGCGTGCCGATACCTGCCAGGTACCAGGTAATCAGGGGAGTGGAGTCTATCTAACACAGAGTCACATTTGGATTCTCATATAACAAACTATGCCAAGTCATATAAGCCATTCTTGCCTCTTTCTTTATGCTTCACCTGCTGCCTTACCTTTTCCAAATTACCATTCACTTCAATTTTTTTCCTCTGTCCTCTCTCTAGATATCCACCTTTTCACTCAGTCCCTTCCTGACAGATGTTATCAATTTTGGCCGTGGCCAGAGAAACCATTAAGGGTCTCATACAGAGGGTAAAAAAAAGAAAAGCAGAGGAGAGGGGAGTACTGAGACGCTGCGGAGCGGCAATGATACAGGTGATAAAACCGCTGATCCTTCCTCTTTACAGAGACTGGTTTTTATTTTGTGTCAGCTACGGTTTGCAGCCCTCCTTGCTCTATAGATCTTCACTCTCTTCTTTACTCTGCTTGATTTGCGTCATTTCCAGAGGAGCAACAGATGTAAGTGCAGAGGCATGGGAGAGCAAGATATAGGACCATTACTTAAGTGTAAGCGTTTGAGATACCCTTACTGTGAGATTTACTGTACATATACCATTACACTGTATATATACACAGTTATTTATGTTTCAATTTGAGCTTGTATTTAACCATCAACACGTCGGTTTGCTGCTAGAAGCTGGGGAGTCAATGCAGCAGTGTGCAATTACACAGTTGAGGAAAAAGAAGAGTGAGGCGAGGTGACTATGTTGCTGTACGCTGTCTGACTGCACACGCTTCTGAACATGAACAACCTCCACCAGGTCAGGGGGTAAAATGCCAGCACTTTACTCTCCAAGGTGAAGGAGGGAGGATGGATGGTGCGGGGGAACTCTCCATCCAAAGAGGCCTGAATGAAAATGTTCAAGTGCAATCATTGTGGCCAGAGAACTCAGTGCCTTGTTGAAGCAATGGGTCAAACCAGCAACTTTGATTTATGTAACTTAAGGAGCAATGCAGTCCAGCACTTTCCCAGTAGGATTATCAATGTGTTACACAAAGAGGTATCTAACACACACAAAAGTTTTAAATATGTGTTCTTTTAAGAACCGTGTAAGAGTAGAACTTAGAGTGGAGAGATGGATGATGTATCTCCACTTGCTCCCACTATCCAAAAAACTGCAAAATACATCGGATACGAAAGTCATAATTTAGAGCCAGAGTCTGCCAAACAGCAGATTGCAATTACATTTAAGATAAAAGGAGTGGACTTGAATACATCATTTTTTGTGTTCGGTCTATGTCCCATCTGCTAACATGGGTGTGGGGAGGTTTATGGCCTACATTGGAGCCTGCCTCCATAGTGCAATTGGAACACTTTAACTTCACTTTTGAGGAGACACCACTTCATCTTTCTTTATACAGTCTATGGTGTGGAACTTACACACAGACCTCAGGCATACACCAAACTGTCTGCTACTGTCCAAGTCAGATTTAGAGTATTTTAGGTTTTTCAACTTCTTTTGTCCTGTAACACTAAGTTAATCATCTGTACATGTCCAGATAACCAATGACGTGTGAGTGACCATCCACATACAATGTAAAATGAACGAGTAAGTATACATGCCCTATGAATTCTGCAATTAAATACTACTACTTAAAACTACTTAGACAGGCATGTTCACATTCGTGTAGTCGTGTGCAGCTTTTGCAAATAATCTATTTGGTCATAGGTTTATTCTGCATGCACTCATGAAGCTCATTAAAGCTGCGTTTGTGAACACTACCCACATACTTCCAAGTGTCATTGGTATGGTTGTTAAGCAGCACATCCACTAGAGGGCAGCGCAGAGTTGAGTCTCTGTTTGCGATAATGTACCACTTAAGAAAGATGCAAAATCTGCCTTATCCACTCGCACTTATCAACTCACAAAGTCTCAACTTGAAAGTCCCTCAATAGCTAAAATGTCTTCCTCATAATCTCCGGTTGTCTCATTTTACCTATTGGCAACACTGCCCCCAACAATTTTCAGCGGTACTACTCCTTTTTGTCTGTGTTGTCCATGTTCATAAGCTTCCAGAAGAGGCAAAAAATGAATACTGAGTACGGACAGAGGCCTAGTCCCTTTCTGTATGAATATCTTAGATCAGCATAATAAAGCCTTTAAGGTGCTGCAATACCTGTAGGTGCACCAGAAAAAAAAGATAACCCACTTCAGCTGTTTGTTTAATGTTCTAACTGAATTATTACATACAAACCAAAAGGAGTAAAGATAAGTTCACATGATACTGCCAATATCAGGCATCATAAGCTAATGCCGCTGTTCTGCTAACGTGCTGCTCACACTATGCTGTCTGTGCAGACGAGTTGTAAAACTCCTCTTCTAATAAAAGCTGATTCATGTTAGTTGGCAGCCCATAATGGGAAACTGAAGCAGGTTTCATTGCAAAGAATTTACACACTGACTGAAGCTGTAAAAATCTCACCGCAGCACAGTGGAATGGCTTCTTTGGATAAATATCTGCAATATGATTATTATAAATGATATTCATTTGCTGTGATCAGGACAGAATCAATTTCTATTAGACAATGCTGACAGGCCAGTTAAGCGTTATGAACCATGAAACTCCATCATGAAATTTAATTAAATATTGCAAAATATAACTCTTGCATGCAACCCCACTGCTTTGAGCTGACAAATGTTTTTTATTTACTCTGCCATCCGTTTGCAAACTGTATCATGTAATATCCTCTCGGAACTCTAAACCATCACGTGCCAACACCAGGGAATACACACCAGACATTAAGTGGATGGTTCAAAGCATATGTTGAATTCCTTTTCACTACTGCTCAAGAAAAAAGGAAACAAAAACACCCCATTCAGAGCAAACATAAGCCTGCTGGACAATAGAAAAGCTCATTTTAGCAATCAAGATGCTGGACACTTAAATGCCCCTTCTGTTTGCCTTGAAAAGGCAGCCTGCTGTGGATAATGGCTTATTTTAAGATCAGTATTGCCTTTACAACTCTTTTCAGAGGCTTAGCCCCAAACTGGAAGAGCAGACATATGTCTCTGAAGTCATTCCTCTATTCAAGGCCTTTTTAATCCTCCTCGGGGCTTGCAGTGTTCAATGAAAGAAATGGGAGGGGAGGAGGAGAATGAGCTGGGTATTGGGTGGCGGGCTGTCACCGCCGCAGTTGAAAGAAAGGCACGATGGCCTGCTCCTGTTCCTGCTCCCGCACGGAGAGATATCAGGACTCTTTATCGAGGCTAAGCATCATTGAGCAGTCTCATTTGGGCGATCAAATCAGGGGCAGTTGGTACCGTGTGAAAAAGAGCCCTTTACTCTGCCCTTGTGCAATTAGTGGCAGCTATCACTTTGGAGGGCAGTGTAATTGTACGCCTTCATTCAGACTGGTTCAACTGTTGTTCAAAGGCAGACTAAGTGCTCTTCTGATAATTACATCGTTCATTCAAGACCAGAAAACATGTTCAATATCTGATGGCTCCTTTGTCTGTACATCAGACAGTATTATGTATGTTCTTGAACTTGCCCACAGACTCACGCAGTATTCAATCAGCTAAGAAAAAGCCCTCAATACCTAATTTTACTGGGACTTTTATATTGAAACTTCTGCTCCAGCTAAATTGTTTTACTTTTAATTAAGTCAGGATGAATTAACCCTATTAAAATAATGAACTGACTAAGTGGCTCTGCCCACCCACCTTGCCAGCAGGCCCCGACGGTCAGCTGCACATCAATCTGTGTGGGGTGGATGGGCCAGTCGTCCGTCACCAGGTAGGGGTCGTAGGTCACTCCGTCCACATAGAGCGTCACCACTGGGAACTCCACATTGATGACGTAGTAATGCCACTCCTTGTCACAGATCTAAAGATAAGAGAAAGAGAAACAGTCATTAAACAGATTGCTTGACTTTTCTTTCCACTTTAGCTCACCAGCTTTAACATCAATTCCTGAAAGTAGATGTCAGTATTGTTCTGGAGGTGGTTCTACATCATCATCTTGTTTTCAGAGGTAACAACATGCTTGATTGTTCATTCACATTACAGACTGTGTTGGAGTCAAAAGAACAAAGAAGTTGTAGAACCCATAGTTAACAAAGGTGTTGATTTCCATCACCGGAGACAACTCTTGGTGAGTTGAGGAATGACGTTTTCTGAATAATTGTCTGTCACAAAGCACTTTCACAATTCCAGGAATATTTTGGAACGCTAGTGGAAATGTCGAATATTCATAGATTAAGTATGGTAAATATGGAAGTCTGACTCAGACAGGAAAACAGATTTATTTGGATCAATGTATCAATGTAGTTGATTGTTAAAGCCGGCTCAGCGTTCATTACTAAAGACAACACATCCTCCCTCTCAAACAATCTTAGAGGGCACTTGTCCTTATCCTCAGATAACCCTCATGACAGCTGTAGGCCTTTGTTGACAAAGTAGCAATAAAAAATCATTGGTAACCTTGTACAACAGTCACGGTTGGTTTGGGCACATAAGTAATTTGTTGTCTTCAATAAAAGATTGTGGTTTGGTTTAAAATAACGACCACCTTAAGTTAAGACGGCCTTCGTCGTCATGGTTACAGAAAAAAAAAATATGCTGATGGTTATGGAAAAGTGGGTTAGGGTTTAGATGAATAAATACAACCGTCCTGACTGAAAGGTTCACGTGGAAGTGAACAGCCGCCTCGTGAGCGACAGTACTTCCTTGTTTTAACACGGACTTGGGACTCTGTTGTCTTTGCTCAGGTCTTATGCCACTGCGGGTCACAGTACGTTGCCTTGCAATAGAACATGAATTATATTAATATTATAAATAAGCTGCTCGAAAAAAAGATGACATATGGGCTGTCTTCTCCAGTTGCAGTAAAACATGCAACAAGCACCAGGCCAGGAGACGGCTACATTAAAGTGAATACATTCTTCTCTATAAATATCGTCTGTGCTGTGGTGACACTGCATCAAAGCAGGAACAAATAGTAGAGTGCATATACCTCCACCAAGGCCCAACAGTTCCTTAAATTCAATAAAGCTACACCAAATTACACACACTCAAGGAAATCAGTTCCCTGAATTTTCTTTTTTTTTTAATCACGATCCATGAATTATTCTCTGAACAATCAACTAAAATGTTCACTTAGGAGACGCCATGTTCACACTCACAATGTTAAAGAAAGTGATGAAAAACATCCCTGGATCTGCCCTTTGAACCAAATCTGCACCAAAATCGAATGGGTTCTTTCCTTTACCTATGCCTCATCCTTCCATAAGTTTTATAGTAATCCATCTAGTAGGTTTTGCGTAATCCAGCTAAATAGCAAACCAACCAGCAAACATATTTCTTAGCAAAGGTAATACAGTTATCCAGAATATTAAAATCGGTTTCAGGCGATTAGTTCTTTCTAGGAACAATTATTTTTAATCATTTTTGTGATGAAAGCAGCCTCTTTTTGTAAGTGAGCTGTGATGATGATGTGTGTTTCTCTACAGGTGTCAAATTGGTAAATGCAGTGTGATGATGATGATGATGATGATGATGATGATGTGTGTGTGTGTGTGTGTGTGTGTGTGTGTGTGTGTGTGTGTGTGTGTGTGTGTGTGTGTTTGTGTGTGTGTGTGATTACCATTCATTGTATGGTGCTGAATCAGAGAAAGTGCAAATCTGATTCTTGCCATGACTCCTTATCTTCTCTCTCTCTTACACACCTGAATATTTCTCATCGTACTGTATTCATTTCTTAGGTGTTGTCAGGAACTCATGTAAAGTGACTTTAACAAAGTGAATGTCTTGCCACTGTCAGCCTTTGAGGTGTTTGTGCCCATGGGAAGAGTCTGTGCTGTATAGTTTGGGATAAGAAGGGAGATATTGTTCATATTCCAGCTCCACCATGGGATTCATCGAGTAAAAAGCTGTAAGTCTTAAAGCTGAGTGGCTCTTTGCTGAACACTCGTGGCGATGCATCAGCAAATTAACTTTTTCACCTCTTCTGAAACATGTTGAATGTACCACTCTTCAACATGCTTGACCATCCCCCCCGTCGCCGCCGGGCATTTTAATTGATTGCAGCCCACTCGTGCTTTTCTGTCCGACTCTCCTCTCCCGTCCCTTTTCTCTGCTTTAGGCTCATCTGTACCTCCGCAGCGCCAACACTCAGCTGCCTGGTGCTTCACCTCCTCCTCTCAGCACCTCTTGTATAACCTGGGACAGCCTATGAACACTCAGCCTTTGGTAACCTCCCTCTCTAATGAAGGGCGCTCCATAACACGGTGCTGTAGCGCAGCAGATGGGATTTCTAATCAATCTAGTTCATTTTCGCTGTTATCGAGGAGCGAGATGCAACATCTGGCCCATCGGTGATGGTTCTGCACAGCTGCTGAACACATACGCAGCATGTTGATCTGCTGAGTCGGTGCTCAGAGTCAACGGGGGAATAATCTGATTGCTGTTTTGATGTTGCTGCAGATGAGACTGGAACTGATTAGGTGATTACTAACTGATTAGCTTGTTAGCATGTTAGGACATACACACGTACAACGCACAAGGTAACGCTGCACCTGCTACGTGCATTTTATACAGTGATCTCCACATGTCTGCAGGACACTGGGACACATGAATACTTATGTAGACATAATGTCACATGCTTGCGCTCTTAATCTTTAACGTTTCAGTTGTATTATCACCTGGATTTTAGAGACTTTTCTCCCAGTCTGGTTACATTTCATTACCCAGCTCCCTTGTGTAATGTTATGTACATTCATGAGCATACACACTAATCCCTCTGACATTTACACGTGAAGACTCTCCCTTCCATTGCTCCCTGTTCAGTATTTCAAAGACTGCAAGCGCCCATATGGGATCTGAGGGCCTAGTGGGTGACTTGCTCTCTCATGCTTCAAAAGACGGAGATGGCGTGGAGCGTTTACCGAAGAAGAGGCTGCTTCCGCCCAGCTGGGTGTCAGTTGGTGTTCACTCACAGGGATAGAGGGAGGGAGAGAATGAAATTGCCACAAATGTCAGGACCACTTTTGAAACCACAAGGAGGTGAAGACAGAATAGAATTGGAAGAAATCAGATAGAATTGTTGGGCTTCAAAGACAAAACTAAAAGTACAGTTTATGTTTCTAAAGCAGCCTGCGAGGAGCTTCCAGGTAAAAAGTAAAAATACAAATTGTGAAACTATAGACCTTATATAAATATGCATTTTAGGTAATTTTTGTATCACTAATAATTGTTAATTGTTCTAGTAATTTGGGTTTTAATTAGTTATGATGCTATTTAAATGGGGTGAAACATCATGATTGACAGCTGAGACTGACTCATGATTGGTTGAGTGTATTGACAGGATCTCAGTACCTCAATATTTTGGCCTTATTTCTGTACAATGGGAGGAAGTGGAGGCACGTCACCCATCTTTACATAAATACTATGCCTTCAACATAAACAGATATTCTGTCAAAGGTAACCCTAACCGAAGTAGTATGAGAAGGTTTTTATGGATATTTAGATATTTTCACGTTTTAGTCACCATGGTGAAAATAGAAAAAAACATTAAATAGGGATTTTTTTAAGTATACAAAGGGTCAGTACTTGATAGTAAGACTATATATTGTATTGTTGGTTCAATATCACTTTAAACAAAGCAACATAAAATCAATGAGCCCTTGACAATGTTGTGGAATTGTTGCAAAATCATACAAAAAACAGTCACGAATGTAGCCAGCAGTGGCCGCAGATTGAGTCCAGACCAATAACAGTGCTGCATGAGAAAACACAGCCACTTTATTCTTTTCAATAAATAGTTATATTCATTTTCCTGTTGGCACAGCAGAGAATATGTTGCACAGGTCTCTGGCAAAATATCACGGTTGAGCCTGGCCAAATTTTCCCTCCAGTCCAGTGCATTGTGAATTGGAAAAGTGCTGTGTTGGCCAAATGTTTACCTCCTAATGTGAATGTGGTAATTTGCTGTCATCACTCGGATAACTTTCCAGAGTTGTGAAATCCTTCTACTATAACACTGCTGCAGTGTGGCCATAGGCTTTATGAGCCCTATCTTACACCCAGTGCAAAGCAGCGCAGTCCTTTTAAAGGGAACGAGAGATGGCACTCTGATTGGGTTAATATGTGTTAAGGTTAAGGTTAAGGTGGATTTGTTTTGCAGAATTAAAAAGAGAAGGGATCCATCCAAAACAGTAAAAAATTAGAACACACAGACAGAAGACAAGACCACAAAAAACCATGACAAAAGTACAAAAATTCATTTCTATCAATAGAAAACTGGATAAGGACAAAAGTGCAAATCTGGCTATAACCCGATCAAGTGAACAATTGCAGATGGAACAAAACTATTTCTGTAGCGTTTTGTTTCACCCCCTTGGGGTAGAAGTTGAAATACCCCATGTAGCGGATGTGAGTCATCATTGGTAATTGAGCTGGCTATCCTCATAACTGTCCGGTGTACAGGGACTTGACGCTCATCTGAGGCTCACCAATCAGCCCACTGAACCATTTCACTATCTGACTCAGTCTATTAAAGCATGATAAAATAGTGTCAGCATGGTTTTGTAAATATTAAAAAAGGCCATTTTCCTTAAACAGTACAAAAGCTGGTGATTCCTTTTGCACAAAGCTTCACTGTTTGCTTCAAAGTTCAGTTTGGAGTCAACAATAGTCCCCAGGTATTTATACGATTCCACACATTCTAGACGTGTTATGTCCAGAACATACCCACGATTACTCATGAGACCCAGTTCAGCCCCATTGAATCATCAGCATTAAATTAGCAAAATTCAAATAGGACACACCCTAAAGGAAAACGCAATTCTGATCAGATGCTCAGCTGACTGCTGTTGACCATTCACAACGAGTAGCTGTTGTTTGACTTTGAAACAAATAGTATGCAGAACTTAGATAATGAAATTTTAGTCAGGCTAACAGAAAACGAGTGCATCGCTATGCATGGGAAGACGCCAGCCTGACACAAACAGAAAGACTTTGTTGTGTCTTTCACTATTTTGTGTTTGGGTGTGTGTAGGTGTCGGAATCAGTGTCCATTAAAAAAAAAATCGCAAAACTACAAATAACACAAAGATTCATCCCGTATGCACAAGCTCAAAGGTAAACACATCTGAATTAAGCCTCAGGCCTCCTTGAGTATGTGCACAGGGTATATGGTTGTGTGTGTGTGTGTGTGTTTGTATGAGATAGAGTGAGTCAGTGATTCCACAATGATATACCCCCTGTAATAACACCCACCCACTAACAGGCATGCATACATGAACGCACAGAAATCAATCCAGCAACATTAATTGTCAACTTCAGACACTTCAAAGCCAAAGTTAAAGTTTATGGGAGCTGCTCTGGCTCGCATTGCTTATGAAACCAAAGCAAAAAGTTCTGTATTCCCAAACCTTTCTACTTTCCCGTGTCTGTGCCTGATGCAAATTGACAGATGGAAGGAATAAATGAAATAAATAACCACATAAACAAAGTAGAGGGAGGACGTGAAACAACCAGAGGACAAAGAAAGTGAACGCGAGAGTGAAGGAGGTAGAGAACGGAAACATCACACATCAAAGATCCCTCCTCATCTCTTGGGGAACTCGACAGCGAGAAGAAAACAAAATTGCAATCTGCCCCACCTCCATCTCACTCTCGTTTTCTTGCTCCAGTTTATTTAGTCGCTTTTCTTCTTGCCTGTCTCTCCGTTAAAACATGGCTGTGGGAGCTGTTGCCTCAGGTCCTTTGGAGTTGAAAGTCTATAAGAGATCTGTCACCTAACCTAACCCTCTGACTTCAAACAAGAGATGGAAGAACGAGATAGAGGAGGTAGAAGAATGAAGAGATGAGGTGATCTGAGATCGGAAGGTGGCGGGGGCAGGGAGATGATAGCGGGGAAAAGGGGAAGGGTGGAGATTAAAGAAAGCATTGGAGGAAAAAAATAAAAAGGGAAAAAATAAATGACATCAAAAAAGATTTGAAAAAGATGAAGGAAAAGTGAGGAAGACGTACAGCTTCATAGGCCAATGCCAACATTTCTGTAAACAATATCAATGACAGAAAGCAGTAGGTCATGCTGGGGGTGGGGCCCATGAAGCAATTCATGAATATGTAAAAGCTAAAGAGTGCTAAAATATGTATCATTGCAATTAATATTTTCTGTGGTATAAGAAAATGACAAAAAAGAACATGTATTTTTGGGTCCTCCCTTTTCGCTGTTTGCCTGACATGGCTGACAAAAATCATGGTGATTGTCAAGAAAAAAAACAGTTGATAAGGAATGACAATCTTTCCAAGAAAAATGGACAAATTATTATTTTTGTGTTGAAGCCAAACAAGAGCCAGAAAATCCAGTTTGCCTTGTTTGTGAGGGACGATGGTCGCAGTGATGAAAAAAGCCAATTTCGAGCATCATTACAGCTGGAAGCTAAACTGGATGAGCTGCAAGGACAAACACTCTTGGATGAGGTTAATGGTCTTCTGTGGAGTCTGTGAGCCCGACAAGCGGCTTTCACTAGAACACATCCTCACAGAGACACTGTTGTACAGGCACATTTTGTTATTAGCGAGTTAATAGCTAAGAAGCTATAACCTCATTCAGCAGAATTAGCGAAGGAGCTTTGTTTCAGCGGCTGAGCTAATAGACAAAGTTAAAATCCGGATTATGTACAAACACAGTGCATTTTCCTTCCCTGAAAGATCAAAAGCCTGCTATGACATCTGAGTATGCTGGTGAGTTTGCAAAACTCCCTCAGGCATTCAGTGAGAAGTTTCAGGAAATGAAAAGTAAACAAAAGGAGCTGAACAAATTTGTTAACTTGTTTAATGTGGAGCCAGCTGATGTGCCTGAGACAACCTCCAACAATAAATCATTGAGCTGCATATTAACAATGAACTCAAAGATGAGCAAAACCTCCCTCTGCCCGAGTTCTATCAAATATACCTCCTGAGGATTTTTTAACACTCTTAACAGACATGAACTGAAGTTTGGGACAAACTATTGCTGTGAGCCGTCTCCAAGTTCTAGTCAGTGTTGAAAAATTATAGATTTTCCTACAAAATGTTGTGACTTTTTGGGTGAAAGTCACTTACAGTATATCAGTGAATGTGGCTCCTGCACTGAATGTATTCACTGTGTGGGGGAGGGACAGAGTTGTGGAAGAGTTCCCCGTGGTTTGTCTGGGTCATTTGTTATTATTACAGTTTAACAAAAGTTAACTAATATTTTAAAAGAGTTAAAAAAATTGTGATGTGTTTTTAATGCGTCTGGAGTTTTTTTAATCAGAGGTAGATTTGGGATGCGTATTGATGTATTAATAACTAATTAATACACTAGTTACAATATTATGTCCCTAATATTCAAATTGGTCCAAGCTTCATATTTAGAGTTCAGATATGAGAGTGGTATGGATCTCATCTCACTGTGAGGGGCACAAATAAAGTGTAACTCATATTGCTGCCAGACAAGTTTTTCATTGTCATCTCTCATTTTCATGTATCACTTGATAAGTAGTGAACTAGCTGTTCAAGGTGTGACAAGTCTTGGATGTCAGAACAGGTAATTTGTCATTGCCGTAAAAACTCACCATATGACCTGTGGTGGCTGGTGCCATTTTCTCAGAGTGGTCGACTGTAGCAGTTGCCTGAAGGTGGCTGGCACCAACACACTCTACAAACTAATTCAGAAGGTCATCTAGGTCTTGGGGTGGAGCTGGATCCTCTACATGAAGTCACAGAGAGGAGGATTCTGTCAAAGCTCCTTTTCATCATGGACAACGTCTCCAACCCTCTACCTGCTGTTCAGTCAACCAAAGGATCACGTCCAGCCGCAGGCTCAGAATGACTTATTGTCAACAGAACGCCACAGAAGCTCCTTCCTGTGGACATCCAGTCATACCATTCCTCCACTTTCAGTCCTCTGCTTTTCACATTACGCTTCTCATTCACTTTGCACCTTATGATTTCCTCTTGACCCCCTCCCGAAACAACATCATGATACATCCACCTTTTTGAGAGGGAATGGTCATGACAACAGGACACTCAGAAAACGCATTAACAAATACTGCTTCAATCTTCTGAATAAATGACCCTACGCGTCCCAGTATGCTTCAGACTTAGTGCTTTTAAGATCATCGAACAGTGTCTGGAACCCACTATGCCAAAGTCAAAATTGGAGGGTCTGCATCTGACTTTTTTTTAAACCAGAAATCCAACACAAAGTGATCAACCAAGTGCAACATCATGAATTCCGATAAGATTCACCTTTCTTTATGAGGGCAGAATTTTCACCGTGTTTTTGAGTGTAGCCTTTCGAAACAAGTATAAAATGTTTTGCCTACTGCCATGGCCTGACATGTTTGATTTCATGTATACGTGCCATTTTAAAGAAAAATAAATCCACATTTCGAGAATAAAGTTGTAATATAACGAGAATTGTCGAGAAAAAGGAATCAAAATTTTTTTAGGAAATAAGCAGGAGGGAGAACCCATTCTCGCCGGAGTTTACCTCCCTCAGGATTCAAAATCTTGAAGCGATCTTATTGTAAAACTATGACAAATATTTGAATATCATAAAGATGTAACCAATTATATGACACAAAAGAGGCAATATCCTTCAGGTCAGTGTGGTTCTTTTCTCAGATTAGACAAAGTTTCTGAAAAATCTCTGATACTTAAGTATAGCCTAACAATATGTTCCACCCGCTTCTTCCGGCTGATCTTCGATATTCCCCTTGTAAAATGACTTGTAATTTAAAATTTCAACTTTATTCTCGAAATTTAAATGTAAAAAACTGGTTTATTTCAGGAGTCCTGGCTTTTTTTTTCTATGGAGACGTTTTTATCCACATCACAACATAGCAGACAGGATAACTGTGAACTTTTATCTCTTACTTCTGACTAACTTTTTTGCTAACCTCAGATTAGTGGCTAAACGTAAAGTATCTAAAATCATCAGTAGTAAATAGAAGTAACATTAAATCCATCATGAGAAGCACTGCTTTAGATATACAACCAATCTTCACCACGATGGAATTTGTTACAGGGTTACCTATTGCTTTAGATTGTACAAGTGTCTCTAATGCTTCTAGTGTGGACATGGGGAACAGGACTGAGGAGAGGGAGGGAGGGGTGGGGGACAGATGAAGTGAAGGAGGTGGAGGTAGGGAGTTAAGGGGGTAGGGCCAGCTGCCTGGAGGAAGGATCCACAACAGAGATTGATGAGCACTGAAAACAAGGTGACTTTAAGGAGGGGTGAGTGGGGAGGAGGAGCTAGGGAGGGAATCAGAAAGTTACTGTGGAAACAAAGTGAAGAGGTGTAAGACGAAGGTAGTGGATTGTGTGTGTGTGTGTGTGTGGGGGGGGGTGGGGGGTTAGACGGTAGGTTACCAAATGAGCCAGTAAATTATCACATTTAACAAAAGAGCTATAGCAGGCCATTCCTGTAACTTTAAGTTTCATGTCAAATTGTCAAAGTGGTTAGCAGCATCACCTCCAAGAGCTGTGAGTTTTCTTCAGGGGCTCTAGTTTCATTAACTCTGCAAAATACATGAATGGGGTTAGGGTCCTTGACTAAGGGACACATCTTGGAGTCAGTCTGAGGGACCAATCAACCATTGCGAAGTTCATGTGTCTGAACTCTAGCAAAAAAAAAAAAAAAAAATCTTTGTTAGCATTGGCTAATGATGGACCCAATTCCGACCTGGTATTAATGTGACTACATGGTTTTCGCTGGTGTGAACATAAATGCACCCTAGACCACAAATGAACAGTGCCATGCCGTACAGTTCCATGTTGTGAGAAAACTAATAAACTAAAAAAAATAACTAATTCACAGTCATTTTGAGGCCTTTAATTGGAGTTCTATTTGTGTCTGCCTCACATTATATTGTGTTTCCACAATTTGTACAAAAAACACACATTTTGTCAAATGGTTGTCTCTAAAGCTCAGTGATTGTTTGTGTCATTAAAGCACAGGCTCTCAGGCGGACCCGTTTACGTCGGTCTTTTCCTCCAGATTCGAACAGCAAAAGTGCTGTTTACTGACACATAATTGCCATAAATCATCATCAGCTCTGTGTCAACATGGAAGCCATTACCAAGTCAATTGTTGTAAGCATTCGAAAAACGGTGTCTGAGAGCCTATAATGGCAAAAATAGAAGAAACAATTACCAGAGGATGATAAAGGAAGAGTAGTTGCTGCTGTTTGTGTGTATGTGTCTGTCAGTTATGTCCTGAGTGCATGTCTATGTGTGTGTGTGTGTGTGTGTGAGAATGGGAAATGTACTTGAAGGTTACTATGAATTACCGGCTGGAAAAAGTGACTAATTACAATGGCAATTATACAGCGGCTCCCAGCAGAGTCTGGGAGTCAACAGCCAAATGACCTCTTCAAACGTTCATAATGGGCTACACACACACACACACACACACACACACACACACACACACACACACACACACACACACACACACACACACACACACACACACACGCACACACACAGTTTTTAGGCTGCACAGCCACTCTAGTGAGACTGATCACATTGACTCTCCTTCCCTGTTGGGTTCATAGAGAGCAACAGAGTGGTTAGAGTGGAGAAAAGTACTGTGACATTACAAATTTGGGGATTCATTGGTCTGGGATACATGCACATACAGCACCATGTAAACAGTATGCACTGTCCTGGGTTTGAACTGGCGGACACCACTCATCATGAGTAGGTAATTTCCATGTTATTGCTCCTCAGAAGCCTCATTTTCAGCAGATGAACCATACGTGTAAACATGCATCTACGTAGCCTGCTGGGTAACTTTTAGTGGAATGTTTTGGTAACCTCCCTTAGCGCCTCAATGGATAGTTGACCTATGGGAATAAAATAAAAACAGAGCTCATGCTGGACTGACAGCAGCTCATGTAGTACACGTCTTATGAGATTTTATCAGTCATTAAGTCTGTTTTCATGGTAAGTTTGCACAATTGCAGAAGCTTTGCAGGATCGTTACTGTAAAATGTTTTTAATTTGAGTTCATGGAGACAAGTACGATTTGTACGTACCTTGGGAAATCAGAGCACTTTGCTACACAATCATAGTGCAGCGATCGAGTTGTTGAAAGAACATTTGTTTCCACAGCTTACATTGCTAAATTCAAATGATTGGGCTCCTGCCTGTTGCCAGGTTTTGAGCATCATTACTGCTAAACTGCATGTCGAACACCAGCATTCACGCAGCTCTGGCAGAAAAGCTTATCTTGTCCTTCTTATTTTGTATTTTACACAATGACACAGTTTTTACTCCAATTTTTGGATCCCTGCATATGTGAATCCTAACTCAGGTTAATTCAGCTACAAGTGTCTAGTGTGCTGTTGGCTTTAACACTTTCAAGTGGCCATTTGTGAAGATTATTTCAAGTGCTGCTCCATTTGCTGGAAGTCTCCACAATAGGCTTTTTTTCTGCATCAATCTGAGTCAAACACCCTGTGTGAGGGAACAGAGACAGGTGCATTGCAATGCTTTAAAAACAACTAGAAGTCAATGATCAAAGTGTGACTAATTAATTGGGACATCTTCTCAACGTGGTCAGTGGCTGTAGCAGTGACACAACGCTGTCAAAGCTAATTTAGATAGATATTGGTCAGTACTGAAAAGACGTGGCATGAAATATCAAAATGTTTAGAGATATGACACATGAAATGACATAAGGAAATTTGCTTATTATTACATTTGGTGATGAGGCTGGTTCATGTGAGGTGTGAACTCACAAGCACAGTTGCAGCAGATATCTAATTACCCATAAATCAGGGGTAGGGACCCTCAGACCTTTGGGCCGTAGATGATCTGCACTTTTTTTATAGTGCAGTCCATTTTTTTAAATACATGACAATTGTTTGTGTCAAATAATGATAAATAATGCAACAGAATTGCATGGAAAATTATATATTAATATACTATTAATGATACAGAAATAAATCGAATTTAGTTTTTTCATGCCGAAATGTGCACATACTGTATTTGTGGTACACACTAACATACTACTAACTGTTATTTTATGTGTTTTTCAACGTTACACAATTCAACCATATTATAATTGAAAAGTCTGACATTTTACCCTATTTTACCAGATTTCTTTTTTTTTAAGTGTGTGAACAATATGATCCAAGACAATTAATAAATAAAAAATAGCTTATTAAAGATAAGTAGAGTTTTTTTTCAGGTATACAAAATATCATAATAGAACAACATGTTTTTTGAGTTTTTTAAGTGTCGGTTTTTGTAGAAGAACCATCGCGGAGTAAATTACGGATAAAGCAAAAGACATTGAAAAAAACACTAAAGGGCTCTCCAGATTTTCTCTTAGCTGTTGTAAACAAGCAAACAATCCAATCATTTTTGTGTTTGGGATCACAGCCCAGTTTGATACAAGAGAGAAATTACTGAAATTGCACAACTTACAAAGCACAGAGGTGACAATTTGTTGGAGCTACTTGTTTTGGGGTAAACCAACTGTGAATATCATCATCATCATCATCATCATCATCATCATTTCCCTTGCTTCCACTCTTTATGACACATCAGCTAATTGTCTCCAAGTTCTAGTCAGTGTGGAAAAATTTGCGAGTTCACCTCTTCCTCATCATCATCATCAAAAATAAGCAGCTCCAGCCATCACATTAGAGAAGTTACAGTGTGAAATATATGTGTATTTCTTATGGCCAAGAAGGATGCATTTGTAACCCACTTGACAGGTAAGTACACACTAGGTTCGCAGGGCAAAGTAATAAGAAGAGATTGGACACCGCAATGAGTAAAAGGAACACACAGGTAGATTTAAGCAAAACACTGTATTAACATATATAGAAAATAAACAGTTTACATACACTGCCGACAGTTACTTTTGTTCTTATTTGAAATGTCTTTTTTACCGGGTGCACCCTAAATAAAATAAAATGTTTTACCCAAAAGAAATAGTTCAATTCGAAAGTTCTTGGAAGTCCTTCCCCACAACCCTACCACTCTGGCAGGACAGAGAATGAAGAATGGAAAGGTTCCTCCTCAATCCAAAATGCTCACGCGGGTAGCTCGCCATCCCCCTCGTCAGGGAGAGAATCACTCCAAATCCACGGTCCAGGATCTCAGGGTATCCAAAAAACCCAGCCGGGACAATAAAATAATAAAACAAACACAAGATGTTCCCAGGGTCGCTTCAGTGATTCACCGGACTTTTCTCTGTTTACACAGTTCCTCCTTTTAACAATATAAAGTGTATTTTTTAAAGTTTCATCACTCCAAAACCTCTGTGTCTCAATTATCGTCCTGCTGCTCTCTGTGTATTTTTCACACACTACCGCAGCGTCTCTAACGTGAAGGAGGCGGGACATGCGTTGCCTTAACCAATAGCAACTCAGCTAAACTGAAATGAACCAATGAAATCAATTTGAAAAGTTTTTCTTCACAGGACCATCTACTGAATCAAAAAGACCTCTGAGATCAAATGAAATGATCAATGAAATGAAGAATAAAATAAAGAATGTAGTTATGAATTAAATAATAAATGTATAAATTAAATAAAAATAATTCTCAATGAAAGAACATATTTCTAACATATTTCTCATATTTGTAACACTTTCTTCCAACATATTTAGTAACAGTTGGGTTTCTTTTTCCAACAGGTTACACATTCAAAAATAAAATGGCTATTGAGAGAAAAAACTTTTCCCTACTTTCAATGCTTGTCAAGAGCTCAGAAGAACTGTTATAAAAAGCAGTCAATTATCTATCAGAAGTGCTTCTAAAATAGATTCAGTCGAAGTGTTCTGTGTCTGCATTAAGTTAAATTGACAGCCATAACGTCTCTCGCTCTCTTGGCTGAACATCTTACACAAATGCTTTCCACCTCATTGTGGCCACTTTGACTTTCAGAGTACGTCAGTGTTTAACAGTGCCACAACAAAATAAATGCTGAAGAAAAAATCCCTGCTATGATTTAAAATTGATTTGTGCTCTTTGTTGTGCTGAACCAAATCTATGTGCAAGACAGATGAGGACACGACTTTGTTCACTGCTGGATATGACAAATAGTGAACAGGGAGCATCTTAAACAGAAAACACTGAAATATAAAAAAGGGTATTGTGTTATATAATTTAGATTTTTGTCCAAGACACTAAAGTAACAGCAGACATATATTCAGTTTGTTATTATTAGTGTAATATTGTTAGTTTTAGGAATTATTTTACTCACATAATATTTTATATTCATTCTCAGGGTCTCCATATTTTCTTTGAATTTGTTAGCAAATAGACATTATTCAGGTCAAATAAATTTACTTCATCTCTTAAGCTGCACCACGAAATCTGTAGCTTCAGCTGAGAGTTGTCACTGTCTGCATCAGTATCTAGTGTTTGTGCACTGATACATATATTTTGAAACAGGCTGTAAACAGACACTGTCCTGGGCCTGCAGTATTTTTATATTTGATATGTGGAAGTAGATAGATGATATGGACTGAATGATACAGTATGTGGCTGATAAAAACAAAATCAAATAAGGTGTCTCTCCTCATAGTCTCTTCACTCCGGACTGATAAAATATAAAAATGCAAATAAGCTGCAACATTTACTCCAAATGCGATTCAGCCAGACATTCTGTGATCTGAGTGTCACAGAAAATGGTTTGGAGCAGGGCCAGATAGAAGTGCACTAAAGTCTAGCACTGACACAACGGCACTTTGTGTAGAGAGTGTGTGGAGGTTTTACTGGGGCCTTGAAGGTCGAGAGCCTGGGGGGAGTATACAGATTAATCACACCTTGAGGCTACATTTAGAGCAACTCTCTCAGCATATTATATTAGAGAATGAAATTCCCCAGCATATTATATTACCTTCGCTGTCTTGTATAAATCAATATGAACTAACTGCCTTGGTTAGGCTTTATTCAGCTTTTTTACTTATTGGCAGGGACATGAAGGGTACACTAAATAATAAGAAGTACTTTTGATTGCTGTAGCAGACATCCCCTGTTTGAGTAAAGTAGTGCAGTGCCTGTTTAAAATGCAGCGTAGAGGCTAGTTGGTTGGATTGTGTTGATCAAGTCTGAGCTTGCAGAATCACCTGATACATAAATATACAAAATGTATGGAGGTACGAAGCTCCCCCTGAGGCTGGCGAGGGAAAATTAAAAAAGAGTCATTTGTAAATATGTAGGCTCTTGATTGAAAAATCGGTTTGCATGGTTTATAAACTGTGATTTACAGTCTGTGCCCCTGGATCCAATGTGCACAAATGACTTGGTTCGTGAGTGTAAACCAAAGTAAACAAGTACACAGTCAAACCTGGAAACATCCAATGTAGTACAAAATACAACATGGACTGGAGTTCCAACCTTCTTGTTGGATGCTGTTGATGTGCTCTGTTTCACATGACATTGCACTTCTGTTGGTCCTGGGAGAGGGATCCTTCACATGTGACTCTCCTTTTCCCCCTGTTAAGATTTTTCTTTTTCAGTTTCTCCTTAAGAACAGAGGATGTTGCACCTTGTACAGATTGTTAAGCCCAATGAGGTAAACTGTGCTTTGTGAAAATGGGCTATACAAATAAAATTTGATTAGTGGATTAGAGAGGTCAGAGGAGAATGGGGAGATAGCTGGAGTTGACAGAAAGACAGTCACTTAGGTAAAAATCTTGACTATCAGCTATCAACAAGTGAATATAAAGCAGCAGAGGACCACATCCACTGTCAACCAAGAACATAAATCTGAGCTGCCTCTGGCACAGTCTGAAACTGGACAGTTGAAGTCTGGTCTGAAGAGGCTGCAGATGGCAGAGGATGTTTCCAACCCGATTTGGTGCTGCTGCTGGTGGTGTAATGGTGTTGGTGGGGAATGTTAACTTGGCACAATTTTAGCCCATTCAGTCCCACCAGTTATTTTTTGAATGCCACAGCCCGAGTATTGTGGCTTCCCGCGTGTATCCATTTATGGACACAATTTGCTCTCTTCCAAATCCAGCATTATAATACAAAACGTCCCAAAGCAAAGACTAGTTTAACGAACATGTCAATGACTTCAGTCAAATTCAGGCCTCCACAGCAATAGAACTTTATGATGCAGTAAAGCACGAGGTCCGCAGCACGAATGTGCAGCTGACAAATGTGAATGAATTATTCAATAAAATCATGTCGACATCGAGCAGAAACTCAAAGGAACGCCTCACAACATTTCAATTGAAATGTTTTTTTTTCTTTTCTCATTAAAGATTTGCTGACACTTCCATGTGGATCATTTCAGAACCATGTCACATCTACAGATGGAAATGTGCACTGTAAAAAAAGAAAAGTCTAATCTTTGACTGATGAGCTGAAATTGATTGAACAACCAAACCGATAAGTTCCAAAGGAAAGTTTGTGTTGTGTTGTGAGTTTGATGCTGGACACTGGCTGAAGGCAGTAACAAGTGCAGGAATCGTAGTATATGAGGTAGAAGTTTTCCTTGTTGGGCCTGAAGTCATCATTAATGCATGCATGATGCTGGATTTGTTTCCTGCATCAGTCTGGCAGACGCAGTGAGTTTCTGTCTCCTGGGTTTTGGTATATATCGCGGCCTAATGCTACTTTGAATACAGCAGCAGATATCACAATGGAGCAGAAGACTGTGGCATCGAGGTGCTGTTGATGTCTATAACAGAGAGAGAGCAAGAGAACGAAAGGTAAAACATGCTCCCACAGGTTTAAACTGTCAATACAAACCAAGCAGTGCGAAAGGTTGCCACAGACCTTTAACAGAGCGGTGAGAGGAGACAGACTGGGGGGAAATATCGTGCCATCTCGCCTACTGCCACACTACATCCATCACACGCCTCCTCTTGATTACCTAAACCCTGACATGTGCACTGCCGATACTCCTACACCATATTTACCAGCCCTCCAACAGGCTCCCTTGTTCCTCCGACATTCCATCTCTATCTCTACTTCAATTCTCGCATTCTTGTCCTTTTCTCTGACCACAGTTAAGGTCAGGGTGGGATGTGCACAATAAATCTTCAGCCCGGATTCTGACAGCCACACTCAATCCAGGAAGTGCTTCAGACTGTCCGAGGCAAGTGCTGCGCTGCAAATAAATGTTCCCTCTTAAAAAGTTTTGTGTAGGCAGAAAGTCCGGGGAGCAGGGTTTGGAGAACACCATTTGGCTGGAAAGTAAGACAAATCAGTGGAGAAAACATCAAGGAGGTAAGAGGGTGAAAAGGGCAAAAGGTCAATGGAGAGATTTGCAGGGAGAAGAGGGGATTCAGCAAAGCCGTTTTCTCCAGATGAATATGATGAACAGCACAGAGCAGCTGCTTTAACCTTTTGCCTTCACCACAAAGTGATCCGTTTTTCTCAGAGACCCAAACACAATAACCTACAATCAAGTGTGAAACAGTACAGATAGACACACACAGCCACACACACACACACACACACACACACACACACACACACACACACACACACACACACACACACACACACACACACCTGAATGCTGTCCAACCAGCAGACCATTTCCCCATCCAAAATTACTACATGTGAGACTTGGACTTGAGTCCGACTACAAACACAAACTAGAATGGTGCTCCGCCAAGGCCCAGTGGTTCCCCTTAATTCATTCGAACTGCATCAGATTTCAAACTCATACATCAGCCCACTACATGCGCCAGTTTTTTTTCTCATCAAGATCCATAAATTATTCCCTGGGAAATCAGTATCACTGTCATAAAACTCCCTAACCTGCAGCGTTAAAGAGATGAAAATAAATCCACACCAAAATGTGATGGGATCTGACCTATCAACCCATCCTTCCACACATCCTTTTCGTGGTGGTGTGTTAGTGGTTTTTGCGTTACCTTGCTCACAAAAGAGACAAACAAACAAACCAACCAAGAAACAAATACAACATCAGCAGACAATAGGATCACACCACAGGAGCAGTATGGAGGCATTTCAGTTTTTTTTCTGTTGTTTTACTATGTCTGAAGATTGATTTGCATTTGGCTGTTTATCCCTGAAACTTCAAAAGTGTTTTGTGGACTCAAACACTTCACCCACCCCTCCATCGGCATAGCGGTGAATAGATAATGAGTGAGTGGGTGAACTATCCCTTCAAGACTTGACATGAACCTGTCACTGATAATGAAGTAGCTTGGATTTACCTTTGGTACATTGAGACTAAATGAAGCTGAAAAAAAATGAAGCTAAAATATAAATAGTTACAGGTACAGCTTTCTTGCTTATTATTGTCGGTTGGAGTCTGTGCAGTACTGATTGTGGAGTGGACACCAATCATGACTGGGTCTCAGCTGTCAATCATGACATTTCAACCTGTTCATAGCAAACTTTAAATTAATTTAAATTAAATTAAAAACTTACTCAGAAAATAAACACTTGAACAAACACCAGTGTGATTAACAAACACCTAAAATGACAGGAACCATCTTTGAGAAAAAAAATAACACATTTATGTCCCATCCACCAACATGGAGAAGGCAGGGTTTATGACCTATACAGAATCCAGCCACTAGAGGGTGATCCAGATGATTATGCTTCCCTTTTGGGAGCCGTCATGTCTTCCACCTTTATACAGTATATGTGACAGAGACACACACACACTGAGGGAGAGACATTCACAGTCAGGCGACGGAATAAAAGCCATTGGTCCTCCACCCTGTTATATAGTGGCCTCTCCAGCATGATTTCCACCTATCTAAGATCTATAGCATTTCCCACTCTCATAAAGTGGAGGTAATGTTGTCCAGGAAGGGTGGGGTGTGGAGGAAATAAAAATGATGGAAAACTGCATGCAATGTGCTTTTCAAAAATCTAGTTGTAATAAAGGCTGATTTCAATCGAGAGGCAGAGGTTGAGAGACGTTTTGACAGAATATAAAATAATGTCAGTGATGACTGATTGATATTCTGAAATGACTGCAATAAAAAAAACCTGCCTGCCAAAGTCAAGCTTAGTAGATTATCATTTCATTATTATTCAAATCTAGCACAGATTGTTTTTGAGGGATATGAGATTGTTTATTGTCTATTTCTGTTTCTTTCAGCCGTTCCTCCTCAATCTGTTATATTTTGGCATCTGTCGGTCTCGTCGGAAGCCATCTCTGTCAGCTATCCCTTTGTTTCCTTCCCGTCCATCCTTTCTTTCCTCACCTAGTTTCTCTTTCGATATCTGTCCCCTGGAGTGTTTCGTCCTCTCACTTATCTTTCCTGTCACTTTTTCCCCATTCTCGTACTTCCTCTGTCCTCTTTCTCCATCCTTTGTTCTTCACAGTTATTGATCCCTGTTGTCAATAAGCTCCTTCAACCTGAATACAAAAAAGGCTATTTGCATGACTGCCAATCAATATAAAAAAAATCTAGGGATGGCTTCTCCGCTTTTCACAACAAATCCAGTGTTGTGAGTGTTTGTGGTGTGAGCAGCAGAGAAAGGACGGTCTCCTTGATGACAACAGAAGAACTGCACGCTCCACTTGGTGCAATTCTACAGGTATAGGCTGGCATGGGCGATCATGTATGAAGGCCAATATAAGCTTGCCCCCAGCACTTGAGGAGCAGCTGGACAGTGGTCACAGTATTTGTGGCTGAAGCTGTGAGATCCTCGCCCTGAGCTGAGTAAACAGAGAGAGCGTAGTCCTGACCCAGAGCGAGATTATAATTCAGAAGACACACAACATGAGCTGTGAACCAAATTCAGGGCCGCACCCTTCGGCGGCTGCATTTGGAGACCTTTCGTGTCACAGCGGCGTGACTGGACTGTCCCAATTTGAAGGCTCCTCCACATGCAGCCGACAAATGTTTGAAAACCAAGGCTCCACCCGATGGATCCTTCACGGGCCAACATATCCCATGATTCATTGTGCTTCATTTACAAACCGTGTTTTCAAAGAAGTAGTGGTAGCAAAAAGTGAGGTGAAAACGTCAGGATAATTAAATGATGGCACCGAACAGGTAAAGGTACACATGTTAAAAGATCATGTTCAACCGAAGAACATTTTCTTCTGTAGCTTTTTTGCTAAGTGACGGTTGTAATGGCTGAACAAGCTGGTGATGCACTAGGTAGACCAGACGTGTCATTTCGGTTTGACTGACGCGATGTTCGCTGTTGGAGGATACAGCCGTAGACCAGATCTTCATCAGAATACGGCGGTTAAATTGAGACACAGCAATGGACACACCTGAAAAACAAGCATGTTGAATCAAATCAGGTCCGTCTGTGTGTGTGCGTGCATGTGTGTATGTGGTCATCCAGTTCTTTGGAACCCGTCGGTGCAGCAGAGCTCTAAATTTAGCAAGCTCTTTAGTGAGACTCATCTATCATTGAACAGACACCCTGCCATGAGGAGAGAGAGTATGTATGTGTGTGTGTGTGTGTGTGTGTGTGTGTTACAGAGAGAATGTCCAAGTATATACTCAGATAAGGTAAGAAACAGAGACCTGCTAAATATTACTAACTAATACTAAACCTTACCCTGATGGACACAATTTACAGGATTTGTGAAAATCTGGACATATAAAATATAGTTAACAGGAGGAAAGGATTAAAAAAAAAAACTCCCTGTTCTTTATCAACTAGGAAACTATTGCTATTTATTGTTTGAGGACTAAGAGGATGAAGACAAAACAGATTACGCAGCGTGAACTTGTGGCAAATTGCTCAGATAAATGGTTGAGATATAAAAATGTGTATTACCATGCTGTCTATTTCACTCATCTGCGTGATACTTTGAGTATGGAACAAAAAAATTGCACCTCCCTCATTTGCACATTCATTTAGAGCGAAATGAGAGACAGCTGCATGTGCTATTATCTGAGCTAGTAATAGAAGGTCTGGCCCTGAGAGGAGGCCAATGCATGTGTTTGTGTGTGTGTGTGTGTGTGTGTGTGTGTGTGTGTGTGTGTGTGTGTGTGTGTGTGTGTGTGTGTGTGTGTGTGTGTGTGTGTGTGTGTGTGTGTGTGTGTGTGTGTGTGTGTGTGTGTGTGTGTGTGTGTGTGTGTGTGTGTGTGTGTGTGAGGGAATGCCACAAGAGGCGGCTGTGGCTGAGGGGTACAGTGGTCGTCCTTAAACCTTAAGGTCGGCAGTTCGATCCCCATTCTGACCCATCTGCATGCCTAAGTGTCCTTGGGCAAGATGCTGAACCCTGAATGGCCCCCTCATAGAACAACAAAGTGCTGCGAATAGATGCACTGTATGAATGTGTGTGTGAATGGGTGAATGTAAAAGTGTACTGTAAAGAGCTTTGAGTGGTGATCAAGACTAGAAAAGTGCTATATAAATACAAAACATTTTACAAGCCTTCCATATTTCACTACCATTATCTCCTTCCACTCTTAGACAGATGTTTCGCTGATTCTTGCAAACAACACATTTTCTTTTTGCTTCTTCATAACAAAAACAGCATATTTTCATAAGCTCGTCAGGTAGAGCGGTCCCTAAACATCCCATAGTTTACTAACAAGGACTTTCTGATGACAGCAGACTGCTGCAGCACCCAAGCAATTTGAACTTGCCAGATGCTCAGCGCTCAGGAGATGTTTTGTTTGAAATTATGCCTGGACCAGTTCGAAGGCGACTGTGGGAGGAGATAATTCAAAGAGGGTGGCAAAAAAACACATACCTCCATCGATCCATCTCTTTTGTCATAACTGAGAGTAGGTTCTGCCATTGTTGATGTGTACAATGGATGTGAGTGCACTCTCTCTGTTAGCTTTTAAACCCACACATGAAAATGGCAGAGGGAGCACATACACAACCCTTTTGAAAGGTACTTTGACAGGACAGTGCTGAGGTCCATGATCAACATCATTCACATTTCAACTCCTGCAGTTGTTTGACTAGAAAAGAGGAAAACTTACTGGGACTATTTTTTTTTAGCTTGATTTTTAGCAGCCCCATATCAAAAATCTCATCAACATGTACCATTTAAATGTTATAGAACTATTACGGTATATCATTTTAGAATCTATATCGCAGAGTTGGATTTACTTACATTTAATGTAAGTAAATCCCTATGGTAAGAGGAACTTTGGCCACTTTTTCAATTATAAATCCAGCTTTGGTTTCGTAATGCGGCCAAGTATGTTGGAGAATAAACAGTTTCCTATCTTAATGTCTGTGTTACCACTTGTATCCCAGTTATGAGGTTTTACATGGTTTCAATCATACACAGGATATGATGTGGAACATTGAAGTTATTAATATCCTTGTATACATGATAAAACAAATAATCATGGTTGCTCATAACCGTGCGCTGTTTGTCTTAAACGTTAGCGTAGTTACATCAACACAATCTTGATTTCTGTATGATGGTTATTGAAAATAAGGCCAGCTTATAGAAAGCTTATCTCTATTAAATGCCAACATTGCATTGTGGATTTGGTCTACCTTATTTTCAGAAATAAGAGGTAAGAGCAACATCAAATACTAAACACAATATTAAAAGTCCTCTTCTTTGACCAGTACCAGGCCGCTGTTGATGAAGCTATGACACCGTGACTGGTGGGATGGGGTCGTCATTATGAGGATGGAGAGAACATTTCTGTATTAGTAGGTTATCCTTTTACCAGCTGTGAATGGCTAAAGCTATGTCTGGGCAGATAATCGGCAGTGGTCAGAAATCAGAATAAGATGTATACATGCACTGGTATCCCAGTTAATTTTTAAGATTGGATTTGTCAAAACAAGGATAACGGCTTAATGAAATCAGGATACAGGCTTAAACCCACATGGATACTGACGTCTCCATCCCTAAGCCACGCCGTACTAGCGTAGCTTAAGAAGTTGGAATATTATCCATAGGATAATGGCAGAATTACCCAGAACACAAACTGTGCCCATGATCTCACTAAGGGCATTGATAAAATAAATATAAGTAAAGACCAGTCTATGAAAACATTCAGGTATACTGTAGCTGCCTTAACTCCATTTAGAGCAAACAGGCCAAACCTGTCATGTGTGTAACGCTGCATGGACAGTCACTGATTAAATTTCCTATTTCCCACTGCTGTCCACTGTGAAATCAGAAAAGACCCCCCCAAGTGTTTGCTTGATTGCTTCTCTGAAGTGAAGTGTTTTCTGTGGGGTATAGCCGACGGTAATGATGTCACTTCCACATTCAATTTAGACTCCTGGTGGAAACATCATTTAGATCTCAATTATCCCAGTCGTTTTTTCTCCTTCTTTTCACAGCTGAAAGGCTTGAGGTGACTTTCTCATTGATTTTCTCCTCTTGCCAATGTGCCGGCGCCCTCTCAGATGAGGACACAAAGCAGACTTTGTTCTAACTATACAGCAAACATTGTCATTTATCTCTGTGTGTGAGACGCTTTATGAAAGCAATGTAACCACTGAGGCAATATAACACCACTGGCATATAGTATTTGCCAGCCTCATAATAATATCATATCTTTTTATAACCCTTACAAACTGACTACCATTTAATTAACCACTTATGTGCAACTTGACAATCAAATGATAAAATAATGTAAATAATTGTTTAAGGGCAGAGTTTGGGTCAAACCATATTGTAAAGGTCAACTTACTGAGATAAATTAGACGTCATCTGAGTGTTGTAAGGGCAAAAGGCTAATACTATATACTTCCTATAATTACTTCATTAAAAAATGAAGGTCATTTTTTCTTTATCTGTCAACCAGAGTGTTATTTTTACTATACATGTGGTAAGACCCAAGCTTAGAGGGAAAACCTGAAGAAAAATACAACAATAATGTAGAAGAGATGTGAAGCAACCCTCTAAGTTGGGGAATGTATGTTGGCTTTTTGTCTTCCCAGGTCAAATGTTGCTGCAGTACTCCAGACACTAGCTCCCCTTAGCAGTGATGGAAACATGACACCCTAATGCTCTATTCCATTGACATTATCCACACTTCTGGACAGTAAAACTTTCCTTTGCTTATCCTAATTTCTGCTTCTAATCTCTGCCTTTACTCTCTCATCACTATGCTCTGGTTTAGGAAAATGACCATCTATGACCAGAGGCTGGTGTCACAAACATGATGTTGTTCCTCATAAATTTGATATAAGGACGACATGACTACTTCCCAAAAGTGAAACCAAAGCGTCTCGACCTGGTGGCTGGCTCTATTATAGGTCATTAGCCCCGCCTGCTCCATGTTACTGGATTGTGAAGACAATGTCAAATAAATGTAGATGGTTCGTTTGATTTTTGGTAGTTCTTAGAACAGAGATGTTTTTTCAAGTGCTGATCTACTCAGGTTTTTTTTTTTTTTTTTCTTGTAATTTCATCAAATAAGAACTAGGTGACGATTGGTTGAGCTTGTGTATCAGCAGGACTTTGGTTCCTATGGCTCCATTCGAATGCAGAAGATGGCAGCGTTTGTATCAGGGATGTCTTGGCTTAATGTCTGGATAGTGGGAGGGTTCTGGGAGGAAGTGGAGATATGTCCATCTTTACATACAGTGTATGTTGCAACTACCATAGGGTGTCACTCAAAATGTCGCTACTGTTCTCTGTTCTGTAAAAAGTATGGTCCAGTGTGTGCAATTCTAAAGAAGGTAAAATGGGTCACATTGAATGTAATGAAATGTGAATTCTAACACCTCTTTTCTTGGGTCCAACTTAAGTCTTTACTTAGGAACCTTCTGAAGTAAAACCTCCGGTTTCCTGCAGCTTGCGTTTGTGTCATTCTCTCAGCTGGTGATGTTTCCTAGACACCTGCATGTGCCAGAGGTTATTTTACCTGATCCCATTTTCTACATAGTTCCCTACACAAGAATGGGCTCATTCATTCAATACTGGCTCCTGCAAAGGCATCTTCAAGATTGGCAGTCCAATTCTTTGAGATGCTTGAAGTCTGCGTTTAAAGAATATGAAACCATGTTCGATACAAGCTCAATAAAAGCCTCGGGCCAGTTCTGTCGACAATGGACACAGTGCAGATAGTAAAGCTTACAAATACTGAATCCCACTGAACACAAAAGGCCTTTACACAAAAAGCTAAGCTGTCTCACTGTGTCTGTTATTAACAGATAGCTAGTACACAGTTTATTTTTCAGCAGGTAAAAGTAATAACTGCAGGCATCTTTGTCCTTGTTCCAGTCATTATACAGCGGCTTGTAAAGGGTGATTAAATATATGAGGAATTAATTATCACTCCAGTGATAAACCGATGTACAGAGACAAGGAGATTGTTCTGTGGATGAGTTTTCTTGGTTGGAGATAGTCAGAAGTTAATTTTGTTTAAAAGTAGCGGATGAGAAGGAAGTGGTGACAAGGCGAGGGAAGATAGCGACTTAATGAAAGTTTCCTTTCATGCCCCAGGGTTTCTCAGACAATTATCAACGATAGGCAGCAAGATGAGAAAGAGGGTTTAAAAAAAGAGAAGGAGATTCAAACAGTGCTCAGGAAGGAAGCGTTGTGCAGCCCGTCCCGAAGATGTGCAAGCAGCACACACTGTAGTCGTCTTTATACATGTTTATCACCCAAAGTAAATTGAAATCAATTTAGACAAGGATACGGATTACCTTATCACCTGTGTCTGTTCATTAACCACCAAGAGTCGTCAAACATCCTATGTGCTCAATGTGGTAAAGCAGGAAACCAACTTAAATGTGTAATGTCTCCATTAAAGCCAAAATCAATTTTATGACAAATTTAAATAATCGCAAACAAACACGCTCACAAAGAAGTAAACAAATCTCCTCTGCTTGGCCGTTAAACTGGATTGAACAATTTTATGGCTTATGCATTTTGTATTTGGAGGATTTTATAATATATCTAAAAATGAATGTTAAATTCTACAAGAAAGTAGTGAGTTTCTCAAGTTCCCCAAAGCCATTTCTCAGACCAACCTAAAAAACAAGCTCTCTAAACTTTTTTCCAATTTGCACATTAATTAAATCTTTCAATTAGCAAGGGATCTCTTAATCAAGTTCTAGTCTGTGGTCTCTATCCAACTCCTTTAATAAGCAGGGTTTTTCTACAAATTAACACTGTGCCTAAGCAGATTTGTGCAGTGCCTAAATTAAAATGCAAACCTACGCCAACATTCACCTTAAATTGAATCCAGTCAGACCAAGTTGCAGAATCCAGGAGGGGAATTTCCCATAGATAAATATTTTTCATCAAGATCCATGAATTAAAAGGCTCATATTTGACACCTTTCTGGGATATTATTTGAGGTATTGGTACCCCTTAAATGATTTATCAGTGGTTTAAAGTCGAAAAAACTACAGGGAGCGGGGTTGGTGGGTTCGGAGGCTGGACTGGTTCTGGCTTGGTGGGACTGAGAGACGAGTGCAAACCCATATGACTCATACTGGGGAGGAAGTACAAAACGAGACGTTTTGATAACATATTACTTGGAATGGACTGAGTGAGAATGTCCGCGGAGTGACTGTTTTCATATTTTGAGGGTCCCAAATAAGTCATCACGGATACTAAAGCCCAGAAAATGTATTTTACACAATATGGGACCTTTAATACTTTTCTGAGAAATCTGTGAAAATCTCAGAAAAATCTCACAATGAAGCGATAACACACTGCTGGATGGGCCCATATGTCCAAATCAATGCAAATCAGTTTACAGTTTATGTCTCATCGTTCCACCAAGTTTCGTGGAAATCTGTGTTGTAGTTTTTGTGAAGACATTTAGAATTTGTGAGGACATTTTGGCTAGTCCTCACAAATTCAATGTGCTGTTTGAGGGTTTTAGGATTACGGTTAGTATTAGAATTGGTTAACGTTTAGAATGGGGGGATAGGGAATGCATTATGTCAATGAGTGTCCTCAAAACTATAGTGACGTGCATGTGTGAGTGTGTGTTTGTGTGTGTGTGTGTGTGTGTGTGTGCTGTAGGGGAGCTGCTCCTCTCTCTCCCCAGCTGCCTGATAGCCTGTATACCTGCCATCCATCAGCTCATCAGCCCAGCAGCACTCAAACCCTGCTTCTTCACCGGATTGTTGCTTCTGCCAGTTAAGTGCTCTTGGCCACCTGTAGTAAACCTGTGCCTTAGGATCATCCCCTGCAGCCCCGCCCAACTCTCTGCCTGCCTCTCTCACTGCTCAACCCACCACTTCAAAAATCCTGCTCCTCACCAGCCTCCACCTCCATCAAGCCCTTGCTTTGCCTGCCTGCTCCTCTGCCGTCATCCTGTCCCTAATAGTCCTTAGCTGGGCATACTGGGGAACGTTAATGTCCATCTCCCAGTAAATAATAATTATCAGGTATTCAGCTATAAACAATAACAACCTACATATAATAACAATCAGGAACCAGCCAAGGCATGGTACAAATTAGTATTGTATATTTGAAAGTGTAGAAAAGGAAAAGTAGGGGAGCCTTAAGCAAGTGATAACCATCAGTATTGTTGTTTATAATTTACAGGTAATGTGTCAGATACTGGATCATCAGCCAGTAATGATGACCAGGGGGCAGAGCTACAGTACAGTTTTCTTAAATATAGGTTCAATGCATTCTGTGGTGCAGGTATGGGTATTCTTCGATTGACATGTAGAGTAAAAGGTAAAAAGGGTTGTAGTTGGTGCTCAGTGGTGTCAGGTGTGACTTTGGGGCAAGTGGTTTACATGGCTCAAGGGTCCGGAAGGAGGACCCCCACAGTCGAATTTTGTTTAGGGCACCAGGGAGGTTATAACTGGCTCTGGGTCAGCCGTGAACAATCAGTAGGTCATTGGACCGTCAGAAAATCCATAAAGCTTTTACCAGTACTATCTGTCTCTTCACTTGCCCTCTAATGCATGTTTACAATACTTCCAATAAGTAAATGGAGCTACATCTCATGTAGACATCTGCTGATGTCCAATTAAAAATTGGTTAGCAGCCAAACACTCTCACATGGTAAGTGTCCACTCACTTTATGCCTTGTTTTCAGGTATTAATTTGAGTAGTAGGGATATTTGTTGAGTTTACTTTGAAAAACAACAACCTGAACCTAAAGAAAAACATCCATTTTAATCTGTTAATTTAAAAACTAAGTGATCAAAATATTGAATGGACAAGACGAAAAAAGATTATCTTTATGATCTTTATGAATCTGAAATGAACGAGAGATGAACTGGGAAATTGAATTGCAACTCCTGAAAATGATGTGATGCTATCAGCCAGAGAGAAGATGTATCACTGCGCTTGAGTTGTTCAAACTAGGAAAGCACCTTCACCACTTTCAATATGTAGCAGGGAGCACATTGAACTGAATTATTTGTAAACTGCTCTCTGTGAATGATGATTAGTTTTGTAGCTTATAGTTAATTTGAATGTTTTTAGTTTATGTATGTTTTTTTTACATTTCCAATAGATAACAGAAATCATACGTGTAAAATCTAACCAGTCGTCAATCTTTTCCTTTGTTGCAAATAATGACCACGCACACAAACACACACACACACACACACACACACACACACACACACACACACACAAACAGAGCAGTGATCCGTCTCATCATATCAGCCCTGGGTGCTGTATCTGGATGTCCAGGCTCAGCTGTGTGTGTCTCTCCCCCAAATCAAATGTCATTGCTGAGTGAGAGGTCCTGTGAGTCAAGATGACCTGTCTGACTTTAAGACAGGATCCTTGATCAACAGACAGCTGCTACCTTACACTTGCACACACACTTGGCTTACACTTGCAGACACACACACACACACATCCACACGGTTGTGCAGCTATCTTTATTAGGACTTTGCATTAAGCTAACCTTAACCATAATGCTACCTCTCCCAATTCCTGTCCACTGTCCTATCGCCAAAATAAAGGTGACGATGTCAACAAAATAGCATCAGAAGTTACTGTTTGCCTCATTAGGGCCGAGCTTTGGGCTTCATGAGGTCTACTGGTGCTGACAAGGTCAGTGTTTATGATTGGAAAGAAGTAGCAAAAGATAGTACACACACACAAACACAAACACACTTGTGGAGCTTGAGCAAGCACATTTTTGTATCTGCTATGTCTGTTTGTTAAAAATTGCATTTCCTCCAAAGATATGACGATACAATGAGGACAGACTGTGTTTTGCAGATCTGTATGAAAATCAGTTAATTAAAGATGAAATCAGAATTGTCCAAACTGATGGCAAAATGGCATATTTTAAGTGGTGATCCAGTTTTGGGTGTTTTTTTTTTATATTTCCAGTCTTGCTCTACTTAAAACAAGATTTCAACACCAAAAAAGCTTCATCATGGCTGCGATCATTTTGGATGTGACAGTGTTTTTTATCTCTGGATAGATTTTATTCCTCAGTGAAATCTTGATGTGTCAGGCAGTGAAATACTGGAGAAGAGAGAGAATAAAACAACACCGACTGTAACAAAAATCCTAACCGGAACGTCTTCAAACCCATGGTCAGTATTTATTGAGAAGTCATTAAAAACTTCATGGTAATTAACTAGACTAGTTGGAGGGTTCTCCAAATTAATTGGGGCTAATTAAAGGTTAAGCCTTTTTAGATTGAAGGAGGGTTTTTAATTCAACCAATCGCTGAATAGAAACATATACACATTGGTGTGTGCACACACAAACTGACAAAACCATAGGTTTGTGCAAATCTTTTTATATGTCTGATATACAACCAGTTAGCAAACTGATTGGTTGTTCTCGCTTCGTGAAAAACCTTGACAAAACTGTAAGTGAACCCAAGGTCTAACCAGGACTCTTTTAGTAGATTAAACCGAGAAAAAAACCTCCCAGTGGATATTTAATACAGGTTTAATCCTGAGATTGGCTCATGAACTTCTCATAAAACCCATAAAGGTGAACTGACGTACAGTATAAACTGAGGTCGCTCAGTTTTCCTCTTTGCCTGTTTCCTAACACCATCAGCCTACCTGCTCCAGCTTCCAGTGGAACTCAGCCGGTCTGAACGTGTCCACCTGAGTGAAGTCTCTCCTCAACAGAAACACCAGGCGGCAGTTGTGGACGTACAGTGAGTAGTGATGTCTGTTCATCTCTGTGGGAGAGAGAGAGAGAGAGAGAGAGAGAGAGAGAGAGAGAGAGAGAGAGAGAGAGAGAGAGAGAGAGAGAGAGAGAGAGAGAGAGAGAGAGAGAGAGAGAGAGAGAGAGAGAGAGAGAGAGAGAGAGAGAGAGAGAGAGATAGATAGAGAGAGAGAGAGAGAGAGAGAGAGAGAGAGAGGAGCTGGCATCAGGGACCAAATCACCACACCTACGCACTGTCAGGTAAAGCCAGGCTGACATCTGGCTTTGTGAAACATGTAGAAAAGTGGGGCAGCAGGATTATTTCCTAGGGGGTCAACTTTCAGACAGTTGTTTCCCACCATTTTAAAAACAAACTCATTGCTTTGGGTAAGCCTCCCGGGATGTACGCCCAATTGATTTGTGTTTTGTTCAATCTGATTGAATCACATGCAAATCAGAAACACATCAAATGAGAAGCAAAATCTGGATGGACTCTTGTTCATGTGTCTTGTCCAGAAATTACATTGAAAAGCCCCAAACCAAAAATGTGAAGGTGCATTTCTCAATACTTTACATCCCTTCTATTTGGCTTCAGCTTTATCTTTAAAAATGCATCAAACGTAACATAATATATAGTTGGTTAAAAAACAATTGGATGGTCTCAGGATGGTTTTACTTCCTAGTGTGACCTCCATTTTCATGGCATTGAACTAAGTAATGGCTTACTTAACGATAGATCAAGAGAACATCCAATAGGTCAAGCAAAAAGTGAGCATCCTCTACTGAACTACTTCTGAGAGTATGATGCACTTCTAGACTGTATATTTTGAATAGGTCCTTCAGTTAAAATATGAAATTTCCCCCCCATATGAATTTAGTTAACTAGTTATTCTCTAGCAGGGATTCACTGGGTATTAGCCAAAGTGGCCATCTTAGTCCTAATGAAGAAACACATCAGCCAGTGCAAAAGTGTATCTATAGAACACCAGTATAGGCGTCAACAGGCGATGGCTACACAGAGCTG
Organism: Pleuronectes platessa; assembly: GCF_947347685.1. Lineage (NCBI taxonomy): Eukaryota > Metazoa > Chordata > Actinopteri > Pleuronectiformes > Pleuronectidae > Pleuronectes > Pleuronectes platessa. Next base: position 23,707,198 of record NC_070630.1, read on the forward strand.
GGATCAATTCATTGTTGGATGTAGCCTTGGGATTTGTTGAGAGGAAAATCAATGTCCGTGTCAAGTCTTCTCAGGCTCACACTCACCAGTTTTGTCCGAGTTACAGAGTAGTGTCTCCTTCTCAGCTCTGAGTCCAGGACTGGGCCCGTGCTTCATCCACGTCGCTACAGTGAACTGGTCGGACAGATTCTGAGGTACCACCCAGTCGGGGATATTTGCTGCCTGACGACCATCAAATCTGAAGATCAAGTCGCTGTCCCTCCCACTGTCAGTCACCAGGGACGCCGTCCAGTTGGTGGCAGCACTCGGGGCAGGGAGGAGGTCAGTGCTGCCCGAGGAGGCCCCTGAGGTCACAAACACAAGGTTCGACACGAGCAGTGTAAATAACAATCAGCGCAGATATGCAGTGTATATTGGCCTAACCTTGGCTATGATTACTTATGAGTGAGGCAGATGGCGGGGCTTAATATGTAATCAATGGGCCGAGATGGATAGAGGATGTGGGTATTGATTCATGGCAAATGAAACTGACTTTCAAAAGGAAAGAGATGAGTCATCGTTCACAAATTCCAAACAAACTGTAGCACTTACATATGCCTATACGGCAACAGCGAGGACATAGTGACTGGTCATGAAAATATAAATATAAATTCTTAACAGCCGACATTTTTGTTACGAGATACCGGTATGTCCTGACAAAACACACAAATCATTACCATGATGCACCAACTCATCCCATCCTCTTCCTCCTTACAAAAATTAACTCCATCATTTCTTTAACACAATAACCTTAACGTGTTGTGTCCCGCACAATCTCTGCTTTCAAGCTGTCACCTTGACAAACAATATTTTTGCCACGTCTCTCACCTTGCTCCTCAATATATCTGACATGCCCTTACCAATCTATCTTTGCTCCTTTGAGACAGTGAAAAATGCATTTTCGCGTGTTTAAATCACATTTATAAATCACTTATAATGGCCTATGGGGGGGTGGGAATATAAATCAGAGCAATTCACTAAACATGCTGTTCCGGGAACAAATGCCTGTATTCACCATGTCTCCATTGTTCAGGCAAACGACTGCAACACAAAATCTGTCGTTTTCTGCTAATAACACAACATTAGCGCATTAGTTAATGTTTTCCTTCATCCTTAAAGCTCTTTTTCTCTACCTCTTACTCATTCCACTGTGAACCCAGTAATTATATTCCTTCAGTTAATAAATACGCATCGACTTCTCAGAGAAGCGTCCGCAGCCTTCTCTTTGCCCGATGTCTTTGTACATTATCTCAAATTGATTGTGCTTTCAAAAAGCAATTTACAATTTATTCTATCTGCTATCAGATAATGATTATGAGGTACCTGAAAAGGACTCTTTAGTGGTAAACCATGCATGGACTGGGAGCCAGGGGAGACAGGGAGGGGATGTTATGCATTCAGATGAGCTGGAATGGGGCTTGTGAAGGCCGTTAGTCAAAGATGATGACTCCAGCCCCCCTGCTGGCGGTGCGGCGTGGGCGGGGAGCGGGTAGGCTCGGCTGCTTTGTTGGTGCTCTGGGCACCGACACGGCACCTCGGCTGCTCATCAGTCACCAAGGAGAAAGCGCGGCTGCATCTGGGGAGGCTAATGCCCTCGCTCTGTCACATCATTAGTGACACAGCTTTAAGTTGCCATTCTGGTGCCTTCATTTTGCGCTGGGGTTTACCAGGGACACAAGCAGAGATGAGAAAGCAACGCGGACTGGGAGCTTTCAGATGTCAGTTTAAAAAAGGCAGAGAGAGGCGCCTCAGGCCCTCTCTGACCCTGGTACTCAGACCGTGAATCAACTAATGCTTTTAGCTACAACTTAATTCTAATTCAATACACTAACTTAAAGTTTGCCGCCTCAGTCAGAGGTCACCTTTGATCCCCCGTCTGCTGTTTATTCTACTTATCCACCACTGTCCAAACAGCCGTAAGTCCAGCTCTCAATTGATTTACTGCCACATGCCAGCTCTCTTGAAGTCTCTTGACGTCCACACAAAAACAGTTATGGTTTTCAAAATACAGAAATATTATGTTTTTTTTTCATGATTGCTTGTAAAACCAACCACAGAGCTTCTGTAGAGACTTCTCAGAGTAGGTTTCCCGGTCGCAGCCCTTCCCGATGTGACTGGTCTGCAGCTCCACCGTGGTCCTCACCGACGACAGCGGCTCACCACAGGTCTCCAGGTGCATCTTAGGAAACAGCTGCTTACTGCCTGTTCCGGGCTCATAGTCCACTCGTTTATTCAGACCTGGGAACAGAGGGAGATGGAGTCACATTGTTAAGGATGGTAGTACAGATGAGTTCAACTGCAGTGGCCGTCCTCCCTGCTTCTAAACACCAACTGCCTTCAGTGATATGAAATCATAAACTGACTTGTTTGCTAGTGTTGCTGCATATTTTTACCTCATTTAGTCAATATAGACTACCGCCAAAAAAACAACTCCATTTCCAATTTTCACTGTCACTAATATTTTGGGCATAATAATTCAATGTCCTTCAGGCAGAATGTTCCCAGCTAATGAAATTGCTGCATTGTTGTTAAAGTGCAGTACTTGCATTAGTGGCAGTAGTTATTAGGCTGTCACTGTCTTTCCTGTCTGCTGGAAATTGTGTGGGCAGGCTATTATTTTGTGCGTATGGAATGTTTTCGCTTTTTCCTTCCTTTTTCCCCCCAGCTTCTGAGGTGTGGATTTGTGTTTGGCATCAGTCTCTAACGTAGATAACGAGAATGAACTGCAAAATTCCAGGGCCTGTTGTTGAGTGTTGTTTACAGTGAGCCGATCTCACTCATTATATCAGCGAAAAAAGAAATTTATATTGCTGTAAATAGTAAATACCGTCAGCATATATTTTTCTTACATTTGAGTGTTCATATGCCTGCCAGCACAGTAACCATTTCATAGCAGTGTTGTTGCTTCAAAGATGCATGGAAGTAACCCTTTAAATTCAAACTATAGCACCTCAAAATCAACTGGGTGCCCCTTCCTGTCTTATCAATGTTGCGAGTGCACACAGTCTGCTTCCTATCCATCTCTGCTTCTATCTGTCCATCTAGAGATGGAGCATTGCTGGCTAGTAGCTGGAGGCATGAGCACGAAGCCGAGCGGACTGGAGCAGAAAAAGAGGAACAGGCCTTTGTTGCTCACCAGCCTGTTAAATCTGCCATGTCCGCTTCCTCACACACTCACCACCTTGTGAGCAAACACATACACACACCGCATCTGTTTTGTAGTTGATCTACCTCCTCCAGACTGCGATTACTGTGGGCTGCTGTGGCACTGTTACTATGGGATTGTTGGTGGCTATGATGAGAATAGCCACAGACTATTCTGCACGATAAACAAGAACAAAACCACATTCACCAGTGCGATAAAAGGACACCAGAACAAAAGGCTCTGCTGATTTATACATTTCTTCAGCCTTCACACATTTGTGCTTTGCTCACAGTTACAGTATGCACTGTATGTACACAGAGCTCTGTCCCCCCGTCTGGTGACGGCTCCTTTATACATCAACCTTATCGTGTCAACACCTTGCATCAGCCATGACTGCATGAGCAGCATTGAACTTAGTATGATGGCAAAGCAGCTAGCCCAACCATGGTGATATAAAGAGATCGTTTTTAAGATTCCTGGTTAGATTTACATATTTCAATTATTCCTTCACTGAAATTTCTCTCCTTTAGTCATTGCTTGCATGATGAATTTTGTTTTTGTGCCATTCATGGAATAATTTGTCATTTTAAGAAATACTCAGATTTGACCTCTTGTCTCGAGTTAGATGAGAAAATTGCGACTCTGACTATTCAATATAAAGTTGGAGTGACAGTTAGCTTAATAGAAATGGGGGAATTGATGTTGCCTGACTCGGACAATTATTGTGCTCTGGGAAGTCACAGCTCCCAGCAGATAGATCACATAACACTAATCTAAATTGTTATAGTTTGTGTAGATTACATATAAACCAGTGAGCTGTAGAGGTGCTTGTACAACTGGTGAGTCAAATGACCTGTTGAGGTCTTGGCTTTAGCGCTTTTACACTGGCTCCATTTCCAGAGAGGAGGGCGTGTATATGGGGCAAACCCTAAATAAGGATGCTTGGGAAGGAGCTGTGGGAAAGTGGAAGGATAAATTAGGGGTAATGGGTTGAGGACACAGTTTGCATTTAGATGTGTAGGACGGGTTGGGTTGAGTGTGGAAGTGGGTGATTAAGGTTTATGAGTAAGAGAGTATTGGGCAAACAGCAATAGTAAATTGTGTGGGCTCTGAGGAGAGATTAAGACACTTGTGCTCTCATCACCTCTTAATAGATTTTTATCTCATGGAGTGAATGCCTGTAGTTTATTTTTCTCGAGGGGGCAGTAACCAGCATCCACTCACTAGTGCGTTTTATTTTCAGGCATATGGAAACATGGGGTCGGGCCGCCTCGTGTCCGACTGCAGGGCATCACATTTACTTATTCATTACCCAGTCGGGCAGCTGTTTTTTTGATGTTGCCAGTATGTCCGTCAAATCATTTACTGAAGCTTGACACTGTTTATTTCCAGCTGGTTTCTAAGTGTCGTAGGGAATACTTACTTTTCTATATCTTTACGCCAGAACCTGTAAAACTGACTGGCATTGACGTTATTTAACCCAAGCCAGTTCTAACCGCTACAATGTTAGCTGTGGGTGCATTCTATTTTATTAGCTCTAGACTGGGATATGCCTTTTATGGGAACGTAGAGTGTTATATGAATGCAAAACATAATTTGACAATGTGAGAGGGGACACTAATAGCGAGACTTTTCACCTGAATCTGCAGCTCCCCTCAAATGAATGGAGCTCACAGTGATTTCATTGCTTGGATATCTGTCACTGGTTCAGTTGACTCTCAATGCCCAGTGTAGTTAGTGCTACATTTTGTAGCACACAAAGTAAAGCAATGAAGTAACTACAAATATGAGATGGAAAAGAAAATGAACAGAGATCCAATCACCACTAGGCTGGACATTTTTTCATTCTACAGCTCAGGCTTAGATACTGCCCTTGTAAATAGATTCACTCTATTAATAAATATTAAGTAGTGGCATTTATCTTTAATAATGGGAAACAGCAATGAAATGGAGAAAAGGTCCTTTGCCAAGAACCCATTGGACTGTAGCCGACTGAAGTGTTTTCATGGAGGAAACAAAGACACACAGCTATGCCTTGAATCAGAGCCAAATTTTTTTAATGGCCTCTTTTATCGATGATTGGATTCTTGTAAGACAAAAGAGACTATTCCACACCTCTATAACCGTCCTTCTTCCTGCCTTAGTTTTTAAGCATTGATGCACACGCATGAAATAACACAATCTGTAGCTGTACCGTATTGATTCTCCGTTACCTGTGTTGTGACCCTTTTTTGTTATGTCGCTGAGGCACAAGTATTTAATTTCCGTCACACAGACATGTATAATGAATTGTGGAGGTCTTTTGGCAGTTCAGCCTTTTACCTGTTTATGACTGCATAATGACGGAATGTTCATCTTGCTGAGTGTGTGTTAAACAGATTGGGACTTTATAGACTCTCATTCAGAAATGAAATGGCTTTCATAACGCAAAGAATACAGGCAGTGCCAGATTGACTATTGCAGGGGAAGAATGGACATGATGTGTTCAAGTCCTGTACTATTACAATTACAATTTGTAATTAGGTTGTGTATTTTGATTTCAAGACAATTTACACAACATTTCAGAAGACACAAATCTTTTACTGTTAAAGTAGTGCGGCCAGCAGCATAAAGTGGTTCACAGTGTAGCTTCACCTCCTCCATCTACAACATGCAAACAATACATTAATAATCTTTTTTGCATTGAGATGCACCATTTTCGACACTTTAAGTACTACCTAGCATTTTGAATGCAGACCTGGATTCTTGTTACGTAAATTGTGAAACTGATTTGTAGGGTTATATTTAAATTTTGATTTATTACATGCAAATAATCTTAAATCCATTAGCAAGTGTCCAAAAGTCCACATTTATATGTTCTTTTATTATAAGTTTGAATTGTGACTCATCCCACTTTAATGTCAAATACCAAGACTGTTACCGTAAGTTAACATTAGCTGTAGCCTACAGTCTACTTAGGGCAAATTTGTAGCTATTGGTTCCATGAACGATTCGTTTTTCACTTGCAACATAGAAACCTCATGACTAACATCATAATAGCTAATTCTGATGGCAGATTAGTACCGACAAAATTCTAGAAAAGATTTGACATTGCGTTAAATGAAATGAATGTCACGTTCAGTAACTTTAAACCACAGTACAGTAGTAGTTTAAAAAGAGAAACAAATATCATCCGGCCGAATCAGTCATCAGTACTGCGCTTCAGCCTCTTTGGCTGAAATGAGTATTACGCAAAAAGTTTTCATATAGTTAAAAGAAGGAACCTAGGCAAACGCTCCTGTTCTTGATTCATAAACACCACCACCACATCATAATAACCGCTTGAGACTTGGAAAATTAAACCCTGAAATGTATTCTTCTGTCTTGCCTTTGGGCTTCCCAATAGTATTGTGTATATGGTATATGGTGGAACCAGCTCCCCATTGACATCCGGACATCAGAAAGTTTACACATCTTGCGCCGCAAACTAAAAACATACCTCTTCCGACTTTACCTTGAATAGGAAAAAACTAAATCTAACTAAAAATGTTATGAACTAACAATTTAGTAGCACTTAAATGGCATTTACTTATAGCACTTTGTAGTTTTGCTTTATTTTGAAGAAATTGTACTTTCTTGATTCTTGTTGTTCTGGGTTTGTATAATACAATATAATGCAGCATTTGATACCATTGTGACCATGGTCAAAATGTCATGATAAATAAAGTGATCATAATGTGAGTTCACCTGGGATATGCCACATTCTACATTTCTACATTTCTATATACAACTGGTTTGTAGCAGTACATTGTTCTGCTGAATTGTTGAATTTTTAAATAAGTCTCATTTGATTGACAGGTTTGGATATGTTCTGCATTGTCTCAGTGGTAAAGTGTCTGTATGTGTACATCGCGCTGAGCAGTCATACAAGGTTGTCTTATACGTGAGGCCTGCTCTCATGTATGAAGCAGAGGTTCCTGAGCTGAGCTGCATTTCTGTTTCTGCTAAATAATGTATTTGTATCTAAATGTCTCTGTAGGACACTGCTGCTGGTGATGCTGTCTCTCACAGGTGCAGCACGAGCTCCTGAATTCCCTCACAACACAAACAGGAGGAACACATGCACACATTGAGAGTTACATCCCCAAAAAATTACACAAAAAAGCACTTGTACTTTGTGATTATCATGCCTGCAGAGAGAACTGCCAATGCATTCACTCCACACACACAAACACGCACACACACACACAATATACACATTTACGCTCACTACTGATGCACAGGCAAAATAACTCCGAACACAGACTTGCACAAAAGCCCAGCTGTCTTACAAGCAGTGTGGGTTTAATAGGCAGTTATTTGGTCTCTATTGAGTTGTGTGCTTGCCAGCAGTTCACTGAGCAGAACTCACACAGTAAAGCCCAAGAGTTATTTTCTTTGTGAATATGCTAGAAAGACAAGAGGCAGAGGGAGAGTGAGGAAGTGAGGCAGACATGAAAACGACCTTGTGGAGCTGCTTCTCCAGCCCACATGTACAAACTCCTCTCTGGATCATGACAAAAAAAAAGACACGCTTTCATATGGATGTGTGAGCGCACTTGAACAGGTTTTTCACAATTGGTCGCCACCTGCATATGAAAAGATGAATAAGTTAATGCTGATGTATTATGATCTAAGATTTACCTTGAGTAATTGTCTTCAGTGTAAATATATAATCCACATGTTAGTACTGTGAGATATGAACACTAATACATAAGACCAACCTAATAGAGAGCTTCTGTTATACTGTCCACTAGATTTTAGAGCCACGATTTAATGTGTTTAACACCTCTAATCAAACATGAATTCTCTGTGTAATTGGACTGAACTTTCCACGAACCCTTGCATGCTATTTATCCAACAGAAGGGGACGAATACTGGACCCTTTAATGCTATTGTGATATAATTCAGAGAACTTTACTATTTACCTCCTTCCAAAAGGTTACAATTAACCTTTGAGTGTGTGTTTATTTTTCAGCAGGATCATGCAGAAACTACTGAATTTGATATGCACCAAACTTGGTGGAGGGATGGGGCCAGAGTCAAGGGGGGACCCCTTAAATCTCAGTGCTGATCCAGAGGGACAGATACACAATGTCATACGTGTCTGTTTTACTTTTCAACTAGAGCCGTGCCTATTCTAAACCTGCCTGTTAGGAATGGACTGTGCTAATAGTGGTTGCAGTTGTCTTTCTCAAACTGTAACAGTGATCTGCAGCAAGTAAAGACCGGCTGCAGGACTTCACAGAGTTTTGACGCCATGCAGCATTCACCTGTTTATTTAAAGTTAAGTGAAGCTGAACCCTGACAGAATCAGTTGTTTTTACAGCTGTCAGGGACACAGTGAACATGCTGTTGCCAAGATCAACAACATCACTTACACTGATGAGTCCATGCAGCCACTGCTGCTACAGAGCCTTGGTCACTGATTTATTCTGAACGAATCTTGTGTCCAAATGGCACCAAATTCAACACTTCTCTTCCTTGGATCCTTACACACGCCAAGTGTGAGGAGATTAAGGGTTCTAGAGATATGCACTCCAACCACAGACTGACAGAAAGACAGAGATAAGAGCTGGACATAAGTGGTTTACTCTTCTTGGTCTAGGTTGAACTTGATGTAGGGCGTCTGCACTACTTGCAGTTGTTGCTTCAGTTTGATTCATTCAGTCCAGTGCAGAGAGGCTCACAGTTGGAGATGGAGTTCGACTCATCTGCTGAAACTAGTAACTTGTACCTCAACGGCAGCTGTGGCCCCAGGTTTCTGAAAGATCCTGATCCAAATGCTACAACAGGGACCACTTATCATCACATGTTGTTTAGAATATAACATCTTAAAATGTTTCGGCTATGACGGTCTCATCAACAGACATAAATGGAGAACAAACTCAGGTACAGTTTGTGAGCATACGTAGTCAACTGCTGTATATCCACAGGAAAACAGTACAGCTGAGTTGAGTTTGCAGCATCTTCCTTCAACGGAGGAGTGTGAAAAGCAGAGAGAGGAAAGAAAGATGGATGGAGGTGCTTAAGAAAATGATGCATCATCACACTTTCACGCTGTTCCCCATCTCTGGGGGATGTTGAGGAGTTCCTCTCCTGCTCTGTGTTTGTGTGTGTGTCATCAGTGAGTTCTTGCGTGCCATTAAATGTGTTCATAGAAGTGTGGATGATTGTGTTAATAGTTTGTGTGTGTGTGTGTGTTTGTGTGTGCATGCACGCGCCATATAAAAATGCTGACACCAAGTTCAGTAGTCAGGGGGGTCGTCATTACTCGTCCCAGCCATCAGCGGGGGAGCCAATTTCCATTTAAAAGAGCTCTCCTTTCCTCCCCTCTTTTCCATTCCTTCCCTTTTCCTCTCCATGTCCTCGTTTATCTCACTCTCCTTCAGAGAGTGCCATGCCTCTGATTCCTCCTTTTTTTTCCTTCCATCCCTCCATCTCTCTTTTCCAACAGGCCACAAAGGCATTCATTTAAATGCTCTCTCACATGCTCTTTGTGCCATCGAGGAGAACTTTTTCTACTTGAAATGTTGTCGAACAAAATGGTGGAATATTCCAAGGCGCAAGCATGATTTTAATGTGTCTAGATAGAGGGGGGGGGATCTGCACTGTTTTCAAGTGGTAATCTACAAATCAGTGACTTTAGATATGAGACATATGTGTAATTATTTATATCACCGTGTTGGCTCGAGTCTATCGCTGAAGGTTTTCAATACGGAAAACCTTATCACTCGTCAACTAGCCAAGAAAACACTGTGTCACGGTGTGTTTGAAATCATAGCAGTCAAAAGCAAATCACTCTGACTCCACTAAAAACCTACAAATTGATTGTTTGTCCACTTGGATCCAACAAAGCTCTGCACAAAACAGCAACATATTATCTGTTGACAATGCTTATAAAGGGAGTGTTATCAAACAATTGCCTTTGTACACATGTAGCGGACATGAAGCAACATTAGTGTCCAATGTACTTTATATTCAACAAATTTTCTGAAAACATAGCAAAATGGCCAGTGTCCTCTTTGAATAGTTATAAAATGTTGTCTCTTTAAAACAAGTCTTCTATTACAATGATTTTATACAGTTTTTAATGGGATGATTTATAGGATAATGAAATTACACAGTATCTCATTCTGCAGGAGGCCTCCCAAAACGCCCCAATTTCATGTCTAGACTGAGTCAAATTATTTTGCTGCCTATGAGGATTGAGCGAAAATGAAAGTTCAATCCTGACTGTTTAAAGTGAAGACACTGAATCTGTAAAAAAAAGGTGCTTCCCTTTTCAACATCTTGTTTTTTTTACTGTGGTAGCAGGCTAAGTGGACTACTCAAGACATCCATGTCCTCTATCTCCTCATGGGGGATCCTGAGGGAATCCAGGGCTGGTTGGGATATACTATTTAATCCCTGCAGCATGGGCTGCCTCAGGGTCTGCTCTCCTCACAGGGAGGCTTTCTAGCATCATCCTCTTTAGTACATACCCAAAGGTTGTAGCCTGAAGGTCAAAATGCAATATAACTTTAGATTGATTGGTGAAATGACATCTCAACTTCAGCTTTATGATTGCAGCACCAGTCCTTCCCTTCAGCAACACCTTTCCTCCAGGTGTAATTCTGTTCCCTTCTGTTTTATCCATCTCTTACTCCCTCTCTGGCTGTGCCTTTGTTTGCTCAATGTCACCTTGACACTGAAGTGGCACTGTGAAGGAAACAGACAAGGGCGGAGGAATGTAGCAATATAAATGAGTGTGCTGGTATGTATTGTGTATTTGACTGTACGCTTTGTGTGTATGTGCATTAATGTAGGGAATACCCTTTATTCCATCTAATCAGGGTAAAAACATAAAATGGGAGGGATGCTGGCATTATAGTGACATAGCATATTTCACATATGGAGCATTTTATGGGATAGAAATCTAGGGGTTTTAATTAATTTACATGAGAACATATGCTGAGTAATGCTAACTATATTCCCTGACTAGTTGAACAGCTAATCCATGTTATTCATAGAGGAGGAATCTCGTGTTGCGTGGCTTCATGGTTGCGTGATATATGAGTGTGAAGAGGCACCACGGTATTAATGAGACATGATATTTTATTGAAACTCATTTTCATTCTGTGGAGATTTGTGCTTGTTTGCTTCCATTTGCCTTGTATCCAGTTGGCTACTGTAAATCTCTCTTATGTGATAAAAGCTGGTCCGTCCTGGGAACGGGTTGGTTTCGTCACTATTATTACATCAGTGTGCTGGTTTATTTGTGGAAGGGAAGAAAGGCGACACCTTGGGTCCATAAACAAACTGAATGTCCCCACTTTAAAGTCTTTAATGGGTCTGAGGCCAGGCATGTCTTCATGGTGGAGAGGAGAAAAAGACATCCTGACCTACAAATCCATAAAGGATGGAGGACAACAAGTTTGCCATCTTTTAAAGTTGAAGGGGAGACAGTGGAGACAGGTACTCTATTGGACCAGTGTGCAGGGGGAAAACTCCCCAAAAGACGTAAGCAACTCGGATAATCAGGAGTCTTCCCGGCAACTAGAGAATCCTATGTGTGATTGTTGACAAATTAGTAATACTGCATCCCCTTAGAAAGGCATGGAGAGTATTGAAATGTTCCACTTCGCATAATCCTGTGGCTCCAATTTGTGGTTCTTCAAGCTTAGACCCTGGATATCTAGACTAAGACTCGCCATAGACCATTTATATTTAATCTGCATATTAATGCAGATTAAATATTAATTATTAATTAATTAAAGCATTATTAATGCCTCAGCTGCCTGGATTCTCACTTCAAACTAGTGCACGCTATCAAAGATGAGAGACAAATGGAGAGAACAAAAGAAGCACAGGGGTGAACTGATAAGCCGGATGGCAAGATGAGAGGGAGCAGAACAGAAAAGTAAAGAAAATAATCAACCCCCACAAAGAAAAGAGGAAATAAAGAGTACAGAGTAAGAAAAAAACGCAAGACATAGGCACATATAGGGCAGAATGGAAACAATGAGAGTAATAAGGGGCAACCATAGAGGGGATGAAAAGAGCGGGAGCAGCAGGCCGATAGCCACAGTGTGAGATTAGAGAGCAACTGAGAGAGGAGGAGGAGGCTAGAGGAAATGGGAAAAGGAAGTGCCGAGCCATTCATTTTCCTTTTTCCCCTCTTTAATTCATCCTCTTCCTACTCTTATCAGAGATCAGGACCATTAGCTGCCACTCACGTACACACACACACACACACACTTGAATTGCATACTGGAGAGTCAAGCAGAAAATGCAACTGCTGATCTCAGACCGAGAAAATGCCTGAGACCCTGTGTTGATCTTAGATTTTCTAGCTGAGGTTGGCTTTCATCTTTCCACCAACTTTCCTGCTAACACAATTTAACCTGTCGTTTTAAGCCTCAGATACTTATTTTTTTTGCCAAAAATAGGTAAACTGTAATTGAGAAATTTGAAATTAATATTTATAAACATATTTGTTTAGGATTGAGGAGAAAATGCAGAATGTGTGCAGAACATTTCTAAAATTCCTTTTGTATCAGAAATGGGTAGAGTGCTATGGAACTTTTATGGAAGCTGCTGAAAGGAGAACTGCAGACAATTTTAATGTAGACTTGCTGCATCAAGGAGACCAGAAGGTGCAACAATATACAAACGCTGCCAGAGTAACATGAGCAATTGTCTCCCCCAAATCTGAAGATGTCTCCCACAGCATCGCCATATATCTTTCTCTACTTGCGTCAATGATTCTAACAGCACATCCATGAATGGCTAGATTTGCTGTGATGCTCTATGTTACATGTAGGTGTTCGCATCCTATTGGACAGTTCACCCTAAAGTATGAATAACTAAATCACATTGTGTCCTTATGTCTTGGCACTGATAAAATACGCAAGAGAGTTAAAGTCGGTGAGAGTTGACTTTAGTGTCTCTCTGTCTGAGGCATCGGAGTTATACATGAAAGTCCCTAAGCATAGACACTACAATGTTATGTTGGTTGGTCCTTTATCTATAACCTGACCTTGGTGACTGCTTAGAGAGAGAAGGGAATTGAGACAGGCACTGTTCTCCTGTACAGATATGATGTGTAATATACACTATATACATAACATATAGTGGCATATACAGTAATGTGTGAGGATGTTCGAAAATTCCTCAACTAAGAGGGAGAAAGATACTGAAGGGAAATTACAGACTATGTTGGAATCTCAACAAAGAATCCCAGGGAGCTCAGCCAAAGTGACGATGGGTCCTTGGTCACTTCTCTCACCAAGGCTCTGAAAACTCCTGATTGTTTCACACTTGTTCCTTAGAGAATAATAAAGGCCACTGTTAGACGTATGAATCTTTAATGTGGCAGAATTTGTATTTGTAGTCATCCCCCCGATCTGTGCCTCCACACACCCCTGTCTCTGAGCTGTGCAAGCAGTTATTCTGACCTTGGGGCTTGTTTTTTGCTCTGATGTGCTTTGTAAGCGGTGAGACTTATAGATGTATGCCTTTCAAAATATCTTATCACTGGAATTCTCATAATAAAAAAAAGCACCTATATGTACAATCATATGTGGTATTGCTCCAATTATATATACACACACACATACACACACTAGTTCCCAGTCATTCTCAAAACACAAAAGATGGATATGATTTTGCAGAATTATTTTTCCATCAGTGTGAAAATCTTTCTTTCAAGGCTTGTGTTAGGCTTGTTTGTTAGTGTAGATGTATTTGTATAAATTGTGTGTGTATGTGTGTGTGTGTGTGCGACAATTCCACCTGCAGTAGAGGGCATACACAGAAATTGATCTGGCTTGTATTTTACAGGTAAGTAGAACACGTTTAACGGGACAGGTTTAATGGGACATTAAGCACATCGTTTACAGTTGTGAAGCACAAGCGGTCTGGTTCATATGGTTGTTCAACACCGGTGGCTCACATATTTCCAGTTCACTTTATGTGTCAAACATATTTCATCGAATGTGTTATATAAATTCTGCATATTTCTTATTGAAATAACTTAGTAAAGGGTCATTACAACCGTGACGTCAGACTGTCTATTCGTGAAGAGTGTAGAGTGTCAGTGTCTGAGAGATGCTCATTGTAGACTGTTCTTACTGGATTATTTTATTCAGACAACAGACTAACTGTGACCTTGTGTTCAATAGTTTAGTACAAGAGGCTGGTGAGGGCAGTTTAGCAGATTCTATGCTCATCTTTCGAGTGTCACACTATAAACCCTTCAACTTAAGTTTATGGAGACAGTGACTCACACGGGCCTCAGACAAGGTCGTATCGTGAAGAAGAGAAACATGTTGGTTGTGGATTAAGTTTGGTTGGTTGCATTAAGGCCAATTTGAACCCAGTGTAAAAAAAAAAATGCTGGCTTCTTGTTTATTTGGATAAAGAAAATCCAAAAGTGCCGTGTGTGTTAGTTTTTTAATTGATCTGCATTCATTTACAGATAAGCTGAAATAGTGTCTGGGTCTAAAAAAACTGACAAAAAGTATCACTGCTTCTGTTTTATCACATTTGACTTGTGTAAAAGAGACTAGTTGGACGTTAAATGGTGTACGGTGAAGACAGAGCTTTGGCCCTGTTATCTGCTTTCATCACTCGAAAGCTCCAAAACATTCGCCGTTTTGTCATCAGACAATAGCCGATGGGCTCAGAGATTGTAAATACTATAAAATGAAATGAAAGTGTGTAATTTTTGTAAGCCTCACCAGAAGACCCTGATGATATTCAGCAGCTAACTTCAGCAACTTACGGTTAAGGTTTGGAGGTTAATGCACTTAAATGTAAATTAAAAGATACAAATGACTATTTAGTTAAATAAAGGAATTAGGAAAATAGCAACAAGTGGCTGAGATTGACCATAAAAAACTGTCACAGTCGACTTTCCATTGCTGTTCTAGAAACTATGTGATGAACCAAATAAAACAGATAACCATCTCAACCGGGAAAGAGAAGAAGCTCCAGCCTACTACGTCACTTATCTTCCCTCTGTCCACTCATTCCATGATTACTTTCTCTGGTGTGTATGTTCGTGTTTAGGATTTCCTCTGTGGCCAATAAGAAGGAGCAAGATGGAGAGACAAGATAAGAGATTCACTTTGAGAGAATGAAAAGTTTTGAATTGCTTTGGACAAGCAGAAACAAGTTAAAATGGAGTTTCTTGTTTTGAGCCTTCTTGCATTGTTGGCTTCCACTATCTGATTATCCCAAAGCTGGGATGTAATTTCCATGTTTTCAAAAGCTGCTTCAACAGTTCGTAATTACTGTAATTGTGTATAAATATTTTTATATTCCACATTCCACAATGAAGCAATACATTGAGATATGTGCTGGTAAAAAGAGGGGCAACAGTGGGGTCACGGTTTGTCAGCGCTCCAGCACCTCACCACAAGGGAACCAAAGGAAGGTGAGGTGTCACACGTGTGTCCTCTAAGAGATCGGGGTGGAGGACGTGAGTGCCAGCAGGGTGGCAGGAATGCAACAACAAGCCACATGGACTCCAAACCAGCAAGCCTAAGACTGCAAGAACACTACAGACGATTATCAAGGGGGCGTCTTGCTGAAACTTGGTAATGACAGCTGAAGATTGACGTGGTGCTATTGCTGAAACAGCTAAGCAAATACTCCTGCTTTAATTGACTGTCCTCCATAAGATAGGATGGAGGAGGCCTCTGGGAGAAAGTCTGGTCTGCTGACCTGGTGAGCAAAAACTAGAGCTGAAGACAGCAAGCACAATATGGGACCACTGAGGCGCACTGCAAGAGTTTCATCAGCTCTCTCCTTCCTAGTGGCCTTCAAGCTGTTTGGCATTACGGGACTCCACAGGAATTGAAGCATCAGGACCATTACAGATACCGCAGAGAAGGCATCAAGATGGCTGTGGAACAAGTAAGTGAACCCTACCTAGACACAAGTGAGAAACAAGATAAGACCTAGCACCTGGCTGTGTAGGGTGAAAGAACAGAAACATACTGCATGTTCAGTAGTAACAAGTAGAGACAAATCCTAACAGTGTATGTAGGCTAGTCAGAGTTAAAAATAAAGTAAGAGAGATATGTAAGTTAGAAGAAAATCTTTAACATGGCTGTGTCCACAATAAAGTGAGTTTGCCATCTTGGATTGCTGTCCGAAAGATTTTTTAACACTCATTGTTTCCCACAATGCATCAGAAAAAGTACTTTACAACCGAGTCAGTAACCAAGCAATATATACCATCATGCAATGACGTTATTATCGGCACTGTCTGAAAACTTTTTGTTCCTTTGGCTGATGAGCTCACTATATAGTCCTCTACATAGAAGACCCTAGTTAAGTAGGGGTTGCTGAGTGGGTGAGTGCTTTCATACACAGCCTGTGTGCGTGTGTGTGTGTGCGTGTGCGTGTGTGTGTTTAAAGGCACCACCCGTCAGAGTTTCCACCAGTTGAGTGAGGACGTGTGATAAGTCAGGACAGACACACAGCTGATCCCTGCAGTCCCAAACCAGAGACCATAGCTAATTTGAACAGACAGATTACTGTTTTTCTACCGACCGAAAACCCATCTTTTAAATGTGTGTGTGAGAGTGTGTGTGCTCATCTCTGACATTCCCACAGTAGCCTGTCGACACAAGCCTGCCTTTAATTCAACAACCACTAGCCCTATTAAATATCCCCTGATCTGTGGCCATGGCATTTACTTATCCCTGTCCTTTCCCCCCTTTCATTTCTGCTGCCAAATAATGCTCACAGGGATGACTCTCATCAGGAAAGAGTGTCTCCATGCTGATGTTTGTGTGTGTGTGCATCTTCTCACTATCATTTCATGCTGAAAATCCTAACTTGAAAAATGCACTCAGAAAAAATATTGTCAACAGACTTCAAAGACAGGATAATCACCGGGAGCTGAGAGATGTCACCCTGTACACCAAACAACCCTCTGGTAATGTATGAGTGCTGTGCTGAAATGTATATCTCCAGACTAACAGCATCGAGGGGCTTCACAGACTGTTCAGAGACCAGTTTCCATTCAATTGTCAGTGGGTTAAACTGAAGGTTTTGCTCATCAATCTACTTTCAAATACCCACAATGTCAGATGGAAAACATGCTTATAGATATTATTTCAAATTTATAGAAAATCAAAGATTAATATCTGACTATTACAAAAAGTAGTCACACCCGCACATAATTTAGTTAAGGTTAAGGTTTTTATTATTTAGTTTTTAGTTATTTTGCAAACTCTTCTGTTCCTCCAAATTAAATATTCAAAAGGTTTGTGATGAAAAAAATCCCCTCACAGCCTTAAAATGGCTTAAAAAGTAACTATAACTTCAGTTCCTTCCTCATTTTGCGACTAGGATCTATGAATATGCTAATAACCCCCCCACCCAGCTCCATGTCTCCTCACCCTCAAAGCTTACCTGCTGTTGAGGAGCTATTTCCAGCGACTGAGCCCCACCCAAAAGTTCACAGGATTAGTTCCTTAGGTTTATGACATTATAAACTCTGGCTGTTTGAATCTGTTTACTGCAGTTTTAAGGTAGAAATACTAACCAGAGTGTGCTCCCACCGGAGGGCAAACTTTTAAAGTGTGTGAATAAAATCTAACATTTAGCATAGCACATTCAGACCCTTGGCTGTGTCACTCTATTTTGTGGCCAGGTGCATCCGTGGGGTATGTCTATAATTGGACTGTGTATGTAAGGTCCCACAATTGGCACTGCCTTTCAGGACAAAAAACAAGACATGAAGTCCAAGGAACTCTCTGTAGACCTCGGCATAGCTGTGAGGCACAGATCAGTGCAAGGGTACGAAACCACTTCAAAATCTTTGAGCGTTCCCAGGAGCACAGCCGCCTCAATGATTGTGAAATGGAAAACGTTCGATGGGGGAGAAGGACCTCTGTCGGGGGGGTGACCGAGAACCCAGCAGCCAGTCTAACAGTCCTTCATATGTCCTCTGTAGACAAGGGAGAACCTTTCGGAAAGGACGACCATCCCAGCAACATTCCATCAATCAGGCGTTTATGGTAGTGTGGCTAGACAGAGACCACTTTGAGTAAAAGGCGAGTGACAGCAGGGTTGGAGTTTGCCAATGAATCTAAAAGCATCTGGAAAAAAAATTCTCCTCTAAAGAGAGAAACACTTAACCCTTTATAAAGAGCACCTAGTGTGTTTTTCACGACATGAAATTTGCCCTTTGCACATTAAGACATCGTCCGGATCAACAACAGGGACATTCAGTGTTGGCAGCTGAGTAGAATGCAGGAGACTTAACACATTACTGCTGGTGGCAGCATCATGTTACTGAGGGTGCCTTTCAGCCGCTGTTTTGAATTTTATACATTTGTTAATGACAAAGTAAAAACATGTTTCAGTTTGTCACTGATGTGCAAAAATGTGTAAAACTGTGACAGGTTCTCAAGACTTTCTTAAACCCTTTCATGAGCATGTGTAAAGTGTTTCGATATGAGACCGTCCCCATTTTGGAACAACTGTGCAGCTAGAACTGTGTCTTTGGGTTATGCAAAAGTCGTTCACGTGTAACCTTCTCTCATGTGTTCTGACAATATCTGCAACCTTTTACAGTAAACCATGAAGCATGCTATTAAACTTGCCATCATCCTTGCTTGTGGTTTTACCCCCTTGGCACAAAAAACAATCCACACCGTGCTGCTAAGTGCTGCTCCAGTGAATTTGTGAATTTTACAGTCAATATGCATATTGACTGTTGTATTCCAAATTTTTTTTTAGACTGTTTGGTTTGTCGACCATAATTCTTCTGGATTTTAAAATCAGTCACTAGACTTGTAGAGCTGCGACTGCACTGCAAAAATCCCCCATCTCAAGAAATTATTTAAACAAGACTAATGTTAAAGGTTTCAAGAAGTTCCTTGAATCATTTATTTTCTTGATGCAAAAGTGATTCTGCTTTTTTCTGTTTCGTTTTAAGATCCTGACCTTGTCCCCGAAGATTGCTGAGGAAGATCAGAAAAGTTAAGTTGGGGTTAGAAGGTTGGAATTTGAACACGAGCCAAACCACTTGACCTTTTTTAGGGTTTCCTTGCTGCCAGTGAGCTGCTGCCAGGGTCCTTATATAATTATATTTATCACCTTGTTTGCTAACAATATGTCCTGTGGGGCGTGAAATGGCCACATGCCAAACAAATCCAGCGCACAAACTTATGCCCTCATGACAATAAAGCACAGGTTGTACATGGTTCTAGGTGAAGCAGTTTGCTGCGTGAGTTTGTCCTCCATCAAGTGCCGCTTCCCTCTCTGACAGATTGCATCCACAGATACGTCGAGGGCTCTTTGTGTTGTTGTAAAACCGGCTTAACACTTTTCTTTGCATTACTCTGAGCCTTGTTCAGGCTGTCATGACTTCTGATGTGCTAAAAGCCGTGTTGGCTGAGTCACACCGCTCTTAGTAAATTGCTGTTGATTATACCAGCTAAAGTTGACAGGCCAATTCTTCAGGGAGGGAAGAAAAGAGAGAGATGATGATGGAAATGCAAAGGAAAGCAGAAAAAAAGTGTGAGGGAGGAAACAAAGAAATCCAAGAGAGGAAGAGGGAAAGTAAAGAGACTGGAGAAACTCAGACAGCCGGATAATCACAGCATGCAGATTCCAGCAAGTACCAGACATTCAGAGATAAGCATGACCACACACACACTAAAGTAATAATATGCAAATAATCACATCTGTGTTTCTATGAGCATAAATAGATTCCTCACAGCTCACCACCCAAGCTCCTTCACTGTGCACACACCGTGCAACACATCCATGCTGACACACACATACTGTACAAACTCAAGTAATCACAAACAAATAATTGCCTTTGCGTTTCAGGAGGTTTAAACTATTCTCTGTCAGACCTTCCTGAAATCGTGGCACCCAAACGCACACACAGAAGTGATGAGGGCCCCACCTTGCCAGCCGGGTTTGCAGACAGGCTTGACATCGATGTGGACGGGAACGCTGTGCAGCGCCCTCTTCTGGCCGCAGTCCCAGGCTGTTACCTGGATCTCGTACTGCTGCTGACGGTCATAGCTCAGCTTCTCGGTGTTGCGGATGTTGCCTGATGGAGGAGAAAAATGTCATTCAAGGTCAAATTCAACACAAAGGGAAAAAAAAGAAAACTTATCATAATATGTTAAATAATTTCAGTCCTTTAATCTTGTCTGAAAAGAAAAACCTGAGTACTCAAGAGCCATAAATTCTAGTGCTCCGTTTAAGATTTCAAATCCCTCAAAAATGGATAAATTAACAAAATGTCTTCCTATTGTGTGGTTGTGGTGAAGGAGATGAAGTAGTTTAATTGTTGTTGGTGTAGCCAGCAGGTCTTCATTGTCTGTGTTCTAAGATTCACCATCAAGCGTTAGAAAAACAGATGAGATAGTTCCTGTTTGCAGCATTAGGCCCTTCATTCTAATATGTCACAATGGATAGAAAGGGATTTTTTTCTTAAGGAGCGACTGACAACTGTGGAGAGCCAGTATTCCATGTTACATTTTGTCAGCGCTCTTCGGTTTGTATTTGTGATTTCAACAGCAGTTAGGTCTATGTCTATGACACAGAGACCAAACAGCAGTCCTCACAGTGAAAGAGCCCACAGTGGTGTTGTGCACTGGGAGGAGGAGAGCAGCATCAGGTCCAAGAGCATTGTTTATTACATTTGTTGGGTTAGGCACCGTGAATCCTAGAATGACAATCTAGACTGTCCAGAGCTGCTCGGCTCTGAGGTGTCTGAGGAGAGACATTTGGTGCAAATGGCCTGAACAATGGTGCAATGGCAATTGGATGCTCCATCATGACAATGCAGCCCCTCACAGCTTGTCTGATGGGTGCAAGTTGTGGGCACACCAACACAATCCCCTGATTTGGCTCCCGGCCACTTCATCATCTTTCCTAAAATGAAATTTAAGCTGTAGGGTCACTGCTTGACACGCTGGAAGAGGAAATGACTAACTCTCTACGTTAAAAGCATAAGAGTACTGGTAGTATGCAGCTGCACATGAAGTCTATTTTGCAGGAGGTGGAAAGCAAATATAAATCTGTAGCAGGTATGGGTAAACCCTTTACACTTTGTAAATGCATCAAAGCATTGAAGATGGATCTAACCAGATGGCTGAACCTCCATGTGTTTATGGATTAATGCTGGATAGCATTATCGTAATTACCTGCTAAAGTGCACAAATTATTTTTCTGCTGCCTTTGGCAGTTATCAAATATCTATCCCTTAATTATCATCACAATTTGGACTGGAGTTAGATAAAAGCCAATAATAGTTACCGCTTAAAAACATATTTTAATGGCAGCTGACCAGTAAATTGAAATAAATACCATGATATTATTATACTGTCTTATTATGTTTGTGTAAACGGATCCACTGAGAAAAGTCCACTGCTGATGAAGGTGGAATATTTAAATCTCTATAAAAGATATGCTTCAAATCAAATACCCTCAAGTTTTATGTTTGACCGATCATTAAGTGAAGGCTACTTTACATAATCACCAACTGTAATATATCCATGGATGAGTGTGTCTAACTTCACTGACTTCAATAGTTTACCCAGTAGAATTGAAACTCTAGGAAAAATGAATAATTAAAGGTTGAAGTTTGTTCAGCCAAGTGTAAAAAAAAAATCCTCAGTATCAATAAGCAGAGTGTCTTTGATGCACTTGGTAAGATGTGTGTGGAATCAACCTGTCTGTTTCCTCAGTCCCCCCCTCTTGCCAGTTTTCTCAGGTACTTTTATAAATTGGCTCTTTTCAGTGTTGAATCAATTTAAGTTACAGAACTTTGTACGAACTTTTAGGTCCACTGAGGACTTGGAGATGTAAGATAAATGTAGAGGTAAGATAAATTCATGAATACAGCCCTTGGTATTGTTTAAACAGGTTCAGTCTCATGGCCTGTTGGGACCCAGAATAAAACAGAGCCAATGTTCATGTTATTCTATTCGTTACACCTAGCTTTTCTTCTATTAAAAGTAAATATATCTTCTAAATAAGTTTTGTGGCGAATCTCTACATGAATCTTTAATTTGTAAATTGATTAAGTTGGGAGATTACTATATTTTATATGTTTTTTGGAGTGAACCCATTAATTTAGAAAGCTGATGTACAGTGAAACAAGCAGCTGAGAAAATGTGATAAATGTGTAGAGTACAAAGTTTTCTGGGAAACTCTGTTATAGATGCAAACACCAAATCTGTAACTGAGAAACAGACGAGTTTCTCAGTCTTCAGTGATTTGGAGACGGACTTTATGGAATCATAAAATGTCTGTTTGAGCTTTTTTACAACTAGACTGGTTTGTCTTTATTGTAGCCAGGGGCAATGTGAAACAGACACGTTTTTCATATTCATTGCTACTTCCAGCTTTCACATGATCTCTTAATGGAGCTTTACTTCAGCTGAGGACTTGAAGAAAGGTACTTGTCTCCTGTTTACTGACTCAAATGACTTTAGAGTTTAGTGCAAACTACCCAAAGTATGAAAGTTAGGCACTCAAGGAAAGTAAGAGGGTAAATGCAGCAGTTCTGCTCAAGTGTGTGTCTCCTGTAACGGCCTTGTTCATTTGAGACTCTATAGAGAACACAGAGTGATTGTGTACTGCTGCTGATCTGCCTGCACACTGTGTTGCTTGAGTGTGTTTGCTTACATGAATAATGGGTATTTAATTTTAATTAGATTTCATTTCAATTCCAACCCATCATGATATATCATTGTCAAATTAACTGTGATGCCTTAATATAATCACTGTAACGAATGACATCATGGTTGGATGACAGGTAGCCTCAATCTAACACAAGTGCTTCGATTAGTGTTCAGGTTTCCATTAAACCCCTGTTGCTTCATCCCCCTCCATGGTGTTATTGTTTTGAAGCCACTAAATGCTGTATGTTCAGAATTGATTGTGTGCCCGCCAACTCTCTCCCAAATTGGGGTTGTGTTGCATTGTGGGCAATGTAGTATTTTTTTTAAAGTTCAGTCAAAGATAATGTCATGTAGGTGGAGTTCACATAAGCCATTTGTGCCACTTAACAAATCAAGCCCACAAAATGGATCCTTTTTATCCTGTATATACTAATGTATCTGAATCTATATGTATCTACAGCACATGGCCATCGTCTAAACATCTTCTACCTCGTCTTTAACTGCGACACACCCAAGATGGCGTCTTTTCTCATGCTGAGCAGACTGCATGAAGGGACCTATTGTAGTCCTATAATGTGTCGGTTAATATTCAATGAATAGGGAGGGAGAATGACTGACAACCCTGCGGAGTGAGAAGAGCTTTGACATGACGGGGGACACGATTGGGCATCATTGGCTAAGACTTGAAACAGAACTGGAATGAGTTGTTGTGCGATAACTCAGCCCACACGCGCTTGTTAAGGTTGTTGCATTGTGGAGGGACAGGTGTGGAGGAAGCTGAATGTTGATAATGGGGTAAATTTGAATATGAGTATGTGAATGGGACAATTAAATATAATTCATATGAGGACGGCATTGTTCGTCCTCCCATCCTCCTCATCATCCATCTCCCTCTTAGCTTGTTTAGAATTCTTTCCCTCCTTGTTCTCTCCTTCCCAAACGTCCCATTGCCTCTCAATGCACATCATTGTCTCACTGTTTCGCAGCCTCATCTCATTTCACTGTTTGCTGCCTCATCTGTTGGGCTCTTCTCTGTCTTTTTCCAACACACACACACACACACACACACACACACACACACACACACACACACACACACACACACACACACACACACACACACACACACGTAGTATAAACACTCACACCTTTCTGCATGACGAAGGTTCCTATTCCAGCTCCTTCAATTACCACATCAACTTATCCGTGTCAGCAAGCTGTGCGTGCTGTGACTGCTGGCGAGGGTGGCCAGCTAGTAAATGACTACTTTCCCCTTCATCTTGCTCTCTCTATTTGCCCTTCTATCAGAGGAACATAAACACACAAATGCAAAACCATCTCTGCACCTGCCTTTGTGAATTCCCTCCATCATTGCTTTATAATTACTGTCCAGGATTACAGGAGCATTTCTTATCTCTGTTAGGGCTACCGGTCATTGTTTAACAGACAATGCCGGCATTCTTTTTTTTGTAGTTATAACAAATCACATGAAGAAACAACAATTTGACCGTTTGTGTTGTTAGTTTGCTTTCCAGCTCCTTTTCCCTTTCTGGGGCACATGTGGCACCAGGCCTCTGCTGT
The DNA here is from genome assembly GCF_947347685.1 of Pleuronectes platessa. Classification (NCBI taxonomy): domain Eukaryota; kingdom Metazoa; phylum Chordata; class Actinopteri; order Pleuronectiformes; family Pleuronectidae; genus Pleuronectes; species Pleuronectes platessa. Next base: position 23,731,636 of record NC_070630.1, read on the forward strand.
TCCTCTGAAAGACTGAACACTTTTAACAAGTCACAGATCTCTAGTTGTATTTAAATACGGTTCAGAAATGACATACAACAAATTGGATTTGTAGGTTTCGATAAATGCTAAACAGGAGGGGAGCTTGATAGTTAAACTTAAAGGAACTATAGTTAATCGCAGATTATTACATATTCTGTGTTCCTTCTAAAGATTAAAACGACCATGTTAGCCTTCTGATCTCAGCATTTTGCCCAGAGCACTGCTTTTAAGTAGAGCCTCACAAGCCACTAACACCGCTAAATATGTTTTTGATGTTCACAAAAAAAATGAAATTATCAAAAGTCGATAAGGTTATAGCCTGTTTATCAATAATTTCATACTTTACTTACATGAATGCAACACTTTACCCCGAGACCAACATCCTACTGATGTTACTATTGACAAATAACACACAAATCAATAGATTCAGAGTCAGACGTACAATAAGAGAGGTCCAGTAACAGCTGGGCACTGTAATTTTTAACAAAAAGAAATAGTGCAGTCTTAAGCTATAGATAAATATGCATTTGGTGGAATATGAAACACTTATGGTAGTAAAGTGGTGGAAATAGGACTGAGACATATAAACTATAATGTTTTTTTTATGGCAATGAAGCAACATGTCACCCTGTGCTTCAGTGTGGTTCATTGTAGTGTTTGATATTTTGACTTAACAATGAACTCTGATACGTCAGAGATTGGAAAGATAAATAATAATTTTTATTAGGATTAAGTCAGTGTTGTTTTTGTCTTTTTATTCTATTTATTGGCAATAGGAAAAATGTGTTATATCACCAGTCTTATTCTTCTCGTATAGTTTACCACTGCTTCCGTTTTGTATCTCTCCCTGATCCTCTCAGAGCACTTACACTCAGTCTCACAGCCCACACCTCCTTTCCTCCCTCCATCTTCCTCCTCTCTCCCTTAGGTACTCTTGAGTTCAAGAGCTCTCAAAGCCTTTTCCTCAGCGGTCAATAGCTAAGCGAGACCCTCAAATGGAGAGAGAAGAGAGACCTCCTTGGCTGCAGCCTCTCCTCTGTATCATTTACAGTCCAGTTTTACCCTGACCTCATCGAGTCAGCCCTTTTTATTACAGCACCCCACGAGTTGGCAACGCTCGGAGGTCGGCAACAACAAAAATGTAAACAGTAATGTCTCTTACATTTTTGATTCTTAAGCAAAAAAAAATAAGAGAAATGTTAAAAAAATAATATTTCTCTTCTCTCAGAAAGTGGTCCTACAATTGTATTTAAATAGCTAAGCTTAGCTTATGTGTGTGCATGTGTGTGCAGGTATATGCATGTTTAGTTTAAACTATATGTTTGTGTGTGTATGTGTGTGTGTTTGTGTGTATTATACATTTTCAGATATTAAATACAATTTTTTTTTGCTTCACCACATAATATGGAGAGCAGACGAAGATTTGAAATACGTATCAGAAAGTGGATGCCCTGAGGAATTAACTGACACAACTTCAAAATAAAAGTTGTTACGCACTGATTGTCATTGACTGTTAATACATAGGTAACATAGCACAATGACATATCTTTGGATGCTTGTCATATATCTGGTGTCTCCTCTACTCACCATTGCGATCTATTGCGAAGGGCGTGGCGCTTGTGGTGATCTGGTAGTTACATATCTGGCTGTACTGTGGAGAGCAGTCCTGGTCAGTGGCCTCCACCTGCAGGATGCTGTCATAAATCTTGCCCTCTGTCACAGCGGCGTGGTACTGGGGCTCCCGAAACACAGGAGCAAACTCATTCACGTCGTTGACCTGGATGTGCACCACCGCTCTGCAGACCATAGGGGGAGACAGAGAGGGGGGGAAAAGGAGATTAGTGTAGAATATGATATCATCTGCATAGAGTGTAACTGCTGTAACTGTAACAGACCTTCCCTTTTTTTTATGTTTCATTTGAGAAATAAGAAATCATTTGATTAATTCATCAGTTATATAAAACATAAAGCATGATTTCAAGCACACATTGGCCAGTAGTTGCATACAGACCCTCATGATTCTCAGAGGATGAATCTTGATAACTTTACCCTGCTTTTTACTCTAGCACCAACCTGACATTGATATTAGTGGTTTTAGGTGAAATGGAACACAAATTATTGGATGGATTTACATTATATTTAGTTGACACATTTCTTTTCCACATAGGATGAACTGTAACAATTTTGACGATACAATTAAAAGCAAAACCATCTCTCCTTTATTATTACTGTTTATTGATGATCAGCAAATTAATGTATGTTAAAATAAACTTTTTCAACTTTTTTTCACTGATTTTGTTGGTGCATCTTCCAAATCTATAAAAAAATGTATATCACAATAATATAACTTCTAAGATATAAAAAAAAATATCCAATAAGCATTTACCAATGCCTCCACATGAATTGAATTATTAATGCATTAACCCAAAACCAAAAATCCTGCTGCCGATGTATTTCTCAGCAATTGTCAGGCAAAAAAGTACACTGCAATTAAGGTTTGCTGTTTTCAGTTTCATTTATGCTGCCACAGCAAAAAAAAAGGGGGTTAGAGAGAGAAAAAAAGAACAAAGTGGTTTTATAAATGGGAAAAGGTTATGTGTATATTCACGATTCGGTCCATTGTACCTAATCACTGCAAGGCACTTCCTGAAATGCATTATAAAGCTCTATGTCTTTGAAGTCCTCACACACGAGGAGGGATATTAACATTCTTTGAAAATGCAATGGCAAGAAGGAGTAATGACTGCAGCCTCTCAAATAATGGTTGAACCTAACGAGCAGAGTTCCCTAGCAGTGATGAATTGAATTGGTAACCAGTAGTCGCAATGTGCTTGATGTAATTCACTATCTGACCTGACCCCATGGATTGCTTCGATCGCATTGCTATCGCAAAATAATCGCCCGGATCGCTTCCTCTACAATAGCTATACACACCTTACACAGTGTCCCAGTGCACTTACCACACTAATTAATCATTCCATAAGCAACCTGTCAGTCACACTTCATGAAGAAGGCCAGTGTGCATCACTCTAAAACATGCCTGTATCGATACCCTACAGCAGCCAGAAGGCAAGAGAAGAGGGCCTGATCAATCCTTCGATTCGTTGACTGACTGGTGATGGACGACGCTGGGCCAGATTAATACAGTTTTAAGCTCTGGCAGAAGTAATGCTTTGCTTCGTGAGACAAAGGGGCAGAGATGAGTGTGTGGCTTATAGGATTAGCTGGTGGGTACAGTAATAACGGTGAAATTATGCAACAACAAGGAGCCGTGCATATCTCTCCAACATGTGGTCAGCTGGAGATGGAGACTGGACGTCAAAGAGGAAGACAGTGTGGAGGCTGAGCCCGGGCAAAATGGATTTCCACACTGCCTTATCTGTCCCTGTCACACAAACACAGGGGGGCCATTTGTTTTAAGCCTCTGTACACAAACACATGCAAAGTTGAAGGTTTTAATAGAAATCCTAAATGTGTAAACAACTGGTGAAAAAAAGACAACGAAATGGAAGACAGGCATTGTAGGGTGTAACTTAGTACATTTATATTTTGTTACTTTATACTTCCACTCATCGGATGAATCTACTGTGTTTTATTTAATAAGGTAATATCTAGTTAAAATGTTTAATATGATGTTAAGTCAACCCAAACGATACCAAAGCACTAAAATGAGCTCTGCCTGCCTTCCATCATTTAGTGTATAGTTTCAGAACTGTGGGAACTTCAAGGAATATAACAGAACCTTGCATCTGAACTCCAAGATTAATGGAGGTTGTGTAATTTCATGCAACACGGTTAAGATCTCCAATCTTCATAATTGAGCCTACACTTTCTCTCCTCCGCCTTTCCTCATAATACAGATGTCATCCTACACACACTGCTTCATGTCCCATTTCTTTCATTATTATCTGCATCATTCATTGTAACTCATGTCATTTGTTAGTAACTAAACAACTCATAATTTATGAAGGGCTCTATGTACGGAGCCCCACACCTGACAAAATGTAATAAAAGTCCAAACTATAATATTTATTTTTATACATAAAATTACCTGGTGCCCAATGCCTCCATAGCAAGGGCATACACAAAACTTACTAAAAATTAGACATAATCTCAGTATTTGCAATATTTAAACAAGGCAAAAAACAAAATAAATTGTGAAATATAGTTAATAAATGACTAATTATTGTTGGTTAAAAATTGTTTAAATAAACTATATAGAGCTATAGATATTTCCTTTGACCTCCAACCAGCTAATAAGAATTCATGAATACTTCAGACATACAGTATTAGTCTACTTATTGACAATTTGTCTTTGATTTTATAAAACCTTGGCATAAATTTCTATATTCTCCATTTTTGTTATACATTATTTGCTTTCAAACAAATCCATTTGTTGTAAATATGTGATGTACTTCAAAATGAAAATAATATATATATTTGTTTTTAAATAGCCTTGACTATATGAAATAAGTGAATTTAAAGAGAGAAAAAAAACTAAATTAAGTATTATTTGTAAAGACTTAAAGATGACAAGACTGTGTGGGAGTAGCTTGGTCAGATGTGATTTACAGTGGCCTGGGAACAAAAACAAACAACCCCAAATCTGTCATCACATCCTGATTCAATTGTAACATCCAGTCCTCACAGAAATATAGGAAAATCTCCAAAGCTGTTGTGACATCGGCAGAACCCTGTGTTCACGAAGGACCATTACTCACAGCGAGGAGCTGCTGGAGAAAATAGGTTTTGAGGGCCTGTACAGGATCTGAATAGTTGTTCCACCACCAGACAGAAGTCGGGAATACACAAACAAAAATGTGTGTGACAGTGATTCATCCTTTAGGATTAGGATTGGTGGGATGTTAATGGTGGTGCTAACAGCAGTCGAAAGGCAGCGATAGGAAGAAGTGACGGATGATGGCAGCAGCAGTGTGTGCAGTAAATCCCTCAGCCAGCTTTGTTTTGTCATATTAATGACGCCCTCGCATAAACATTACCCCCTGGTTTGCCACACTCCCCAGTGGTGAGGGAGCAAACATATGCTCTGTTCCACCGAGGCTTGTACGGAGGGACTGCGGCGTGTGTGTGTGATCATGTATTCATGCACACACAAATGCATCATATATAACTAAATAACTGTGAGTCAGTGTGAGTGTGTGTGCGCGCGAGTGTGCGTTTCTCTGCTGTTGGCTCACATCTGGACCAAACAGACGTCTGGCTCTCTAGGGCAAGTGTGCGTGTTTGTTAGTGTGTGAGAGTGTGTGTTTGTGCGTGTGTTTTTCATGTTGCCGTAGCGTTTCCAAGTCGACTCCATGGCCGCCGTTCACAGTGACAGGCCACAGCTCACAGGCAGAGGGTCGGAAGTGAGTCACTGGTTTCTGTGTCAACGGAACAGAACCCCCCCCCCCCCCCCCCCACGGGTGCAAGACTGATCACAGCAACACTGCTGAACAAAGTGGATGGAAACAAGAGCCGTGGGGATGGATATCCAGAGGAACATAAAAGTCAAAGGTTAAACAAACATCATCGTCCCAGCTAATGAGGAAACCAAATCTGAGGCCTTGTTTTAATTTGCTGTGTGAACACGTCATGTTTAAATACAACTGATGCAGATCTAAAATGTGGTGCAGGGAAGTTACAGCCTCTGTCCAACAACACTTTTATGATTCATTACTTCAGATCGGAGCTGGGTGTCTGAATGTTGTTGTGTTTTCCTTTGCTGCACTATACACTTCTTTTAGAAAAACACTGGTCAGCAGAGTTTTCAGGGTTTTCCTCTGTGTTAAATCATGTGGATCTCCACATCAAAAAGCTCCCTTGGTGTTTCTGCAGTTGGCAGAACGCTAAAATGTTTTAATGGCCAATGTACTGTACGTGACACTGAGGAGTGCCAACGTGAGAGAGGGAGACTGGCATCAAGCCGGGCGGATAAGCGGTTATTATGAAAAATACTGCAAATACGTTAACTGACCCACTTTCGTCCGAGACAGCTGTCATTGGTTAAACTCCTTGTAAACACAGACTCCAGTCTTCAGCTGCAGATCCATACACTTCACTGCTAATCCAAAGACTAACACATTTGTTCAACTCAAATAAAGTTGGGTTTCAGTTTGACTTTCATTTCATTTGCATTTTTCTTCAAACTCACGCTGAAGCCTCATATTAGTTTCTGCCGAGCTTCATATATTTCTACACAGAACCAGGAGTGGGGTTTTAGTTTCCATCACTCTGGCAATATCTTTGGAAGAGATATGAACAAGTGGAATGTTTAAAAATCTGCTTTGACGGAAATATGCAGGTAGCTTCGAGTCGCAGTGAGATATGTAACAATTGATTTAATAATTCATCAGCCTCATTAATATTTTCGGGGGATTATGATGATACTGATAGGATACTGATTAAACACTTGAACAGCCCCACTCTACACGTTATCCTTCTTATCTTTTTGTTCCTATCAGCCGCACACTTATCTCAGCCCCTTTGTCTCGCAAATCATGTTTTAGTGCGCTGGCTGAAATGACTGAAATCATGATAGGTATCTCCATCCCTAAGGTTTGTGGTAAAGCTGATCTTCATGCACTTCACATCACAACCGGTTGTGTTCAGAGGACGGAGAAGTGATTATTGGAAACCCAGGTTGAGAGGAGGGTTGTGAAGAAGTTATCTCTATAAACAAAATTCTTCATGTGAATATCGAGAACGTGTACAGGACAAGATTTGGCAGCTGGTGGTCTTCTGGTTTCTGTTTCCAGGCTGACCAATCACGTTTGAGCAGGCTGTGTTTGCCCACAATCTGTGTTGAGCGCAAAAGAGGAGGAACATATTCACCGAAATTGCATCGGCTATTAGCTTTTAAAATTATCTTCACTCATATGCAGATAGCTGTCATAGAGACTTACCAAAATGTGGTGTGGACTTAAAACACCTACGAAAGGTATCACTGTGTGTGTTTAATGTGGAAACACATTTGACTTAATGGATAAAAGAAACTAGTCAAATTGAAAACACTGTACGGCGAACAGAATATAGGCCGTTGCCCCCAGCGGGAAATTAATCATCAGATGATATTTGATTGGCTCTGAGGTACCGATTCACTCAAATTCAAATATCAAACTATATTTCTATAAGCCATATTCACAATTCACAATTCGTCTCTTATGGCTTAATAAGGTTAATAAGGCTTAAAAAAAAAATCCCTGTTCTCTATTAACATGGATATAAAAAAACGTGTGGGGGATCCCTCTCACAGGACGCTCAGAAGTGCAGTAGATGCTGCGTGTATGTGTTGAATTTATCAGTTGCTTTTAAAATATAGCATTAACATCTTGTTGTTGATGCATTTAAACTGTTTTACCAGGTAAGAAGGAGATGACCTGAGAATTTGAACTGCCTCTAACGTTGGTTTGTGCTGGATTCACTACAATTGATTGTGGTGTTTTAATCTACACATGAGTAATGTCTCTGTCGGGGTGCTTGACTATTCCGTGTTTCTTTAAACGCTCTCCCTCTAGGAAACACTGTAGTCAGTAGAATATAAAATATTTCATCACATCTGACTGATACCAATGTATGATAATACGTTTTCTTAGAGGATCAGAAGTAGAAAGACGGAGACAAAAATGTTCTGTGCTAGCAAAGTGAAGTCGGCACAAGTTACAGATGTTGGAAAGGTGTTAAACTCTGACTGAGTGTTCATCTCATACACATCGTTCAAATGACACTGACGCATGTTTTATTACAAGTCGCTTCGATGACAGTCGCCTCCTTTGTCATGTCCTTCATCTTATTAAAAAAGACGGTATGGAGATGTTTGGAATCACTTTTCCGGGATGTGAATATCTCATGAGAAAATGAAGTGCAGCGTCGACCTATTCAAGTGCCAGGTGTGATTTCAGTCCAGCTAAATCATATGCAGACACAATCAGATACCAGCTGCATGTTGATGCCAGGTTAGCATTGTTCCCTGCTTATTACATATTCATCTGCACTCATTACTTATCAACACTCAGCTACACACAGCCACTCAAACAAAGTCATTATTAAAAGTCTCCCACGCGCACACACACACACAGACACACACACACACACACACACACACACACACATAGAGACTCAATTAATCTTTGTCAAGAATTAGCAACACCGGATAGTTACCTCATCAATATGCAAGGATATCCCACTTGCACATCGGCCAGCACCCTGAGGCCCTGGCACAAAACTCCACAGGAGCCATGTGTAATCTCAATACAAGGTGATTATAATGCATGCTAATCCAGTCCAATGTCGAGCTTCACGTCCAGATCCCGCTTACCCCTCATCAGACAGTATGGATCAAATCATCGATGGGTGGATTGGACTATCATGCAGCTGAACGGAGGAATATCGACAAAACTACACGCAGGACATCAGGCTGTAATCCCTGTACAGTTAATCACATAGTTAGAAAATAGATCGTTAGGCTTTTTAACAGACATTTAAGAGCAACTCTTCACAGTTAAACGTGTGAGTGGCCATTTGTCCAACTTTACTGGCGAGTGTTCAAGCGTCTGCCGAGGTGCGGCGACACCTCATCGTGGTTTGAATCTGGGATGGGAGCGGGTGTCACTTTCGTTCGTCGGGTAACTGCAGCAGACAGGCACAGATGGTGCAGCTCCTGCTGGTGCATATTCATAACTGAAACCCAGAGACTGTATTCTCCCAGTGCATTATGTTAGCCAAAGATAAACAGCATATTCCTGCACTAGATGTATTTTTTTTTTCACTCTATCTCGCCAGGAATAATAATCATATCACCTAATAGGATTTGACAGAATGAGGTTTCACTCAAGTGTGACAAACGAGAAGTTTGGAATCTTGGTGGAATAAAGCAGTGACACATTGACAGCACTGCACAGTGTCTGGTCTGCGTGGCGTCCCCTGGTCTTTCTCATTGTAGGAATTTGTAACGACAGCTTATGCTAACGACGCAGAGCTTTGGGCCCACGTCTACACTCCACATTTAAAAAAGTGACTTTTCGGTTGTTAATCTTGTGTGTGTCTGTAGGTGGTTGTTTATTGGTTTGAGTGTGTTTGTGTGAATGTGAGATGCAAAATCAGCTGATCTATCCCGACTCCGCAGCTATGGTATTTGTATTATTTATATGTAAATGTAGGGATATCAGTGTGGATGTGACTCGGCATTTGGGATTTGGGAGTGTGTGTATCAGTCTGTGTGTGCGTGTGTGTGTGTGTGTGTGTGTGTGTGTGTGTGTGTGTGTGTGTCTGTACATTGTCTGTCCATCAGATTTGTTGAGATAATTAGCCTCTCCAAACTGCTGCGAGGTGAGGACACACAGGCCTCTAAGATTCACTAATGATGATTTTAATCACTGTAGCCCTGCCTACGTGGCCCCAGAGACAATCATCAGAAATCAGTGTACCTACCCCTGTTATGAATTAATTAACCTCTCCACCCCACCGCACCATCCCCATGTCAACCGAGCACCAGTCTCCAGGCGTGTGACCTCTGGGCCACTGTGTCTCACCCGTGCTGCGGTTAAGGTGCGAGACCTGGAAAGGTTTGTGAATATCTCACGCTTCGTGAGGAAGTGAGACCTCCCTCATGCCTTATTACTCCACGGCTACATGTAGAAAGTCACTCGGAGAAAAAGGTGTTAGTGTGGTTGGAACTGTGACGGATAGGTTCAGAGCAGTAAACTTTTTAATTAGTGAGATAATATTATTGTTTTTCTTCCACTCCATCCAACCAATCTACATCAATGCGAACCCTTCACAGCTCAATGTCAACAGCTCCCATGGCAGATGTCAGCCCAACAGTGTTGCAGCATCATTTGGGTTTTGTGTAAATTTGACCTAAGCAGAGACAGTTTCAATGAATTTAAGGTGAGTTTGGACATTTTGCTGAGAAGTGATTGAGTCAAACAGGGTGATTTAGAATCGTAAAATATCCATACACAATTATTTTCTGCTCTGACTCAGAAAGAGGCAGGTTTTAATGTCATGTCTCTCAACCCTGCTGACAATGTTCCTGACAATCCCAACAAGAAGGGAGATAAGACCTTTACCACCTTCACAGGATGATTCCATATTTCAAAGTTTGATGTGGCATTTTCGAACAGAAAACAGAATTTCTACAGCCAGGGCTGAGGAAGCAGACATTTGTGAGTTTGTACCAGAGAGAGAGGGACTGACAGGGAGGACAGAGTCACACAGCAGGAGCGAGCTGAGCTGGAGTCAGCCTGGGAAAAAAAGACGATGGGAATGAGAAGTAGGCCGGCAGTCAGTGGCAAGCAGAGCCGGGAGGAAAAGAGGATAGAGAGAGAAGTTTAAACTCATCCTGTGTCACTCCTGATCCTCTCCCCTGTCCTCTTTAGCTGCTAATTTTCTTGACTGCCTTCCCTCTCTGCTGTTGATGTGTCATGTGTAATTTGAGCAAAGCCTCGGGCAAAGCTTCTTCCTTATCCCTGTTAGCTTCTTTCTAAATCAGAGCTGGCGAGCGAGCAAGTGCTGCGGCGAGGGGCCAGACACGTCCTCTGAGAGTTGCCAGGGAAAGGACAGGGCCATTTAAAGTGTCCCCAAATTCACTTTCCCCGCAGCGTCGGCCTGACTGCGCCAACCCAGCAGGGTGTGCATTACAGCGGCTAGTGTGACATAACAGGGCGCTCAAAAGGGGACATGGTCAAAAGCACAGAGGGGAGGCCACACGTGACCAATCAGATTTCCTCCCTCGGCCCCTACTATACCAGAATGAGTTCTCTGCTTGTCGGTATCACAACCTCTGAAATATTTTTGTAAAATTTCCTGTTGCACAACTTATCAAACAAATACAGGGGGGGGGGGCACGATACTAAATTATTAGATAACAAAGAGATTCAAAATGGTTGACCATACTTTCCACATTCCTTGTCTGCTTAGAGATACGTTTTCCAGTCATATTAAAATGGGGATCAGTGTTAATCTGGCAATCCACACCCTGTGTACCTGACTCCACCCACTCCTGTAGGGGTCCACGTGCACCATAGTGGACATGGGTGGACAAAGACATTTACATCGAGGACCATAGCCGACCCCAGAAGACTGGCGCCTTCACAAGTCTATGTCCAAAGGCTTATTTTCATATTAAAGCTATTTGGAGTTACCCATAAAATAATTTCTCAGCATATTTAAAGATCTTTAGTCTGTATTATTTTTGTACATGTATTTCAAAAATAGGACCCAGCCTTATGACTCCTATGACTTATAAATCTGCCTTCGCAACAGTATGAAAATAGAAGCAGAAATCACCCTCTTTACCTTGTACAAACCCAAGTCTGTCTCTCTCTCACACACACACACACAGCAAACGCGTGAAAATCCCTGAAGCTAAAACTCCAGGTTTAGCGTGTGAACACTATGTGTCAGTATGTACACACATATATGTCTGTGTGTGTGTGTGTAAGCATCTATAAACCAGAAGAGATGATAGATTTCCGTGCTCGGCTCCATTTTTGAGGTGGTTTGAGCGGTAACACAGCGAAGGGAGATCCAAAGGGATAAAGTCGACAAAGGCAGTCGTATGAAAGGCTGCATGGAGAGCAATTTCAGACAGAGGCTGCGTTCAGGAGAGCCAACAAGTGTGATTAATAGTTTTTATCAGTTGACCTCTTTAAAGCAGTCAGTGGCGTCGGAGGAGGCGGGTGATTTGCTGTGTTTGCTCTCTGGGATGCAACTGGACCCACGAGAACAGAGGAGGAGAAAGAGCTGGAAACTTCAACTGAGTGTTATTTGAATCAAATTTAACTTTGGGGTAAAGTCTAGTGAAAGTAATAGGCATCTATGTGAGGAGTAGTTTTCTCTTTCAAGTTTCATCTCATGCTGAGAGATTTAAAGCAAATTATTAACATTTTAATGTTTGTTTTTTCAACCAGCATTTTGCCTGTTAGGCTATTAGAAACTGTCAGTGTGCTCTGGAATGGCTGATCATTCGATAATTTGATCCGTTGTCTAATAGATGAGGAAACATACATAAAGTACATTCTCTTTGACATAATTTAGCTGTGCGTTTTTATGACTAATTGACAAATGAGGAAATTCAAACTTATTCAAAAAAATGGAGCTATATCTACGACTGTGAGTATACAAATTGCCATGTGAAGTGTGCATGTATACATATTGTGCATGTATTGGCATATTCCATCAGGCGTCTGTGCTCAAACCCTGGTGTGCATATCACTCACTTGTGGGACTTCTTGCCCTCCGTTCCCTTGGGCCCGGAGCCACAGTCGTGAGCCTGTATGATGAAGGTGTATTCCTTCTGCAGCTCACAGTCCACCAGGCCGTGGGCCCTCAGCTGGCCCTCGCCTGACGTACCGTTCAGCACCACCGCTTTGAACGGAGCCTCCAGCCCGTGGATGTTGAACGCACAGATCTCCCCTAGAGACCAGGAAAAGGAGAGGAGAGAGGAAAGGAGGAGGTCAGGCAGGTGCGATTGGTTCACACAAGAAATCCTAAAAGAGCATATTTGTGTAAACCGTATTCTTTTGAAATGCAGAAGAGTAACACGCAGCGGAAGACACAGTGATTGTCACAGTTTGACCTTTTTCATCCAGAAACAAAGATGAAGCAGTGCTCATAATATAAAACTACAGTACTGAAAAATTATCCCCAGTGTTTCTGGGAACACAGAATGGGAAAATATTCCAGAGCATGCAGCCTCTCCTGCTTCACAGCTCTAGCAGGACAAATCAAATACAGTGATATATGAGCAGCACAGGTTAGAATACATCTCTGTGGTGTTATATATTGGAATTTTTTCGGGAACCAAAAAATATATATAAGTGCAGTGCCTGTTGTAAACACCTGTTTGGAATGCACTGTTTTTTTGGTCTGTGGTGATTATGATTGCAGTCTTCTTTCTGCCACTGTCAAAGTGACTGGCAGTAATGGAGCCCCACAGAACCCTGCTGCTCCACAGAACTCTGAAGCTGCCCCCCCACTGCCGCACAAAGAGCCGTTTATTCATCTATTGTTTTCAAAGTTCAGTGAACCTCCACTCAGAAAGACAAGCTGGAGAATCAGTTGTTCTTGCCTTTGTTGTAAACGTGCTTGTTGTTGTGATCAACAACGTCACTTACATCAATGAGCACTGGTCGCCTGTTTATTACAATGTCATTAACATTTACCACTTCTCCAAATCGCTTCTGAATCTACACACACTTCAGTCGGCCCTTAACTACACATACAAAGTGTGAAGCCGACAAGTTGAAATTCTCGCGATATGCGGTCCACATACAGACGGTCAGAGATTTCTGGAATTAGTAGATATATGTATAATTTTACAATTTGTATTCCAAGTGAAATCTTTACTTGTGGCATCCTTGGAGGTTTTTTCCAGTACCTCTAAGTCATTGTTATGCCACACAGTTTTTTTTTAATGCTCTATTTTTATGACAGTATGATTTTTCCACCATGTGCACCTGACAGCTCACGTCAGTTTGAAAGAGGCTGGTGAAGAGACGGGGAGGATCACTGAGCCTGTGCACCAAGGAAGACATCAGCCAGAATGTTTGGGCTTGTTACTCTTCTGTATCACCAAACGTGAACACAAGTGTCAACTTCAAACTGCTTTTATTTTTCTCTTCTTAACCCTGTGTGTAAACAATTCACGTAAACTTGTTAAGGGACAAAACTTATTTTAGTCGGTTGTCATCTACCTTCCTCAAACTTTTCTCTCTCAGATGTTCCTGGAATTCAAACAAGAAACTTGAAGTTCTAAAGATTTGTAACCTTTTGAATAGTTAATGTATCCTGGCTGACTTTCACAGTTTCCCTCCGGTCCTTCACCTTGGGTAATGGCCAGTGTAGAGTTTCGTGGGTAATATGAAAAACTGACATATAGAAAAAGAACACATCTAGCCCTGCAGTTCTTATAAACACATCAAGCTCACATTCCTTATCTTATCTACTGCGCAAATGTTCTCATCACAAAGGATGCCACAAAACAACAAACAGCACGATCGAGTTATGTGTGTGGTTTAAATATAAGCTCAAAGTCACCCTCGTGGTGAAATGCAGAGGAGGAAAATCCATTTAAATCCAGAGTGAGCGGCTGACACGAGAAAAACGAAGGAGCCAGGAGGCGGCTGACATTTATCAACAGGCTGCATAAAAAAGTGTTAAAAAAAGAAGTTTATTCTCCCTTTTTTCTTTGAGAGCTGTCACCCCCTTGTGTTTCAACTTGTGGGAATTGAGGAAATCACTTAACGCGTCGGGACTCACACTCTAACCTGTGACGGCTAATTGCACTGATATCACTTTAACGAACAACGAGGACAAAATTGGATTCCCAAGCAGCTTTGTGCCTGCGTTGCTCCTGGCAAGTTCTGATAAGAGCAACTTTATTTTCCACCGCCTTCCCCTTCTCCTCTTTCTCTCCCCTGTCATCCCGCTCCTGTCATAACTCCCCCCAGCCCTTCTTGTCGGGGCAGGGCTCTGAAGGGACAATTTGCCCAGAGGAGGTAGAGGCAAAATGATAACGAAAAGGTAGAAGCAGGGGGAAGGGAGAGCAGAAACGAGAGAATAGAACAAAGAAGGGTGGGGGTCGACACTATCTGCATGCTGTTAAGACTTCCCCTCTGCATTGCCTGAACAATGACTTATCAGAGTTAAATGGGGCCCCACAATGTGGACAAAACACGGCTTGCCAGGGAGAGCAAAATGATAAAAATGGCACCGAGCAAACGGTGTGCGACAGGGAGTGACAGGAGATGCAACAGTCTTAATGTGCGGCTTCTCTCGATATTGCACAACCGTACAAAACAGGCAAATGGAAAATCCATCACCGTTGGAGCGAGAAATAAATGCAATATACAACAGGCAACTGCAGAAACTCCCCATCAGGCTGAGTATGCTGAAGATGTGCTGATGGGGCACGCCCACGACTAAGTGTCCTGACATGCTCCACGTGATTTAATTGCACCTGATAATGGGGAGGGGGGTAGGTCAAGGTTCCAGCAGTGGGAGGACCTCCCTCTTTAGAGACTCAAATGAACAGTCAGACTGCTCAGGGGGGCTAACAGACTAGTCACTTCTTCTTCTTGTTTCTCTTCCTCTCCTTCTTCATCCAACTATCATCTCACTACAGATCTGATCAGTGTCTGCTGCCGCCAGCAGAGAGGCAAAGATGGCGGGCGGAGGAGGGAGGGACGCTGGCGGTGGAGCTGGCCCCGGCGGCAGTAGGGGGAACAGATGTTGGGTGGCTGGCACTTGGCAGAGGCAGAGAGCTCACAAACGCTAATTACGGCGCTAAACTGCTAGCTAAATATGTGTCTCCGTGTCGCATTAGGCTTTTAAGGGGTCGATTTATAGTCAGAGGGAAGTCCGTCTTTCTGACGGGGCCCATTTAAAAGCAAAAGATGCAAAATAATGGATATGTATGCGGCAGCACTATTCCCTATATTTTAGGTATTTGCAGGGTTATCGTCACTGTTCAGGTATTCAAGATAATGAATCATTGTTATGATCTTCAGGGCTCCATGTAGGATGGCAAAAATATGGTTATTTCAACTGCACTCTCGAAAACTTTGAAACTAACTTCCTTGACTTTGTAGACAGTTGCTATTCGTCTTCTTTTTTCCTATTACTTTATTCTCCAGCGCTGTGATTACTAACTCTCCCTGTGGGCAGCATTACGTATCCATTTAATCAAGTCTAAATTAATGACTGTCTATTAGTCAGTGGGAATGTGTGCTCTGGACCTTAGCTGCTGTCCTGTTGGTGTCAGGAGTCCTGCAGTGCTCCGCACCTCAAGGGAACCTGGCACCTGTCCACACCAGACTATCTTTGAGGACACAGAGCTCATTATCAACGAAGGCAGAGCGGCTTTACTGGCAGCAGCGGCCAGTGTTTGCAGAGTAGGAGGAGTGTGACAGAGTATTTGGGGGGCCATAGTGCCACGGAGCCCTAAGTTATTATCAAAGTCGACAGAGCATTGCTGATGAGCTGCCTGCAGCAGAATATACACACTCACTCACACACACACACATGCTACCTAGGCTGAAAAAAATGTGATGCTCTGCAGCTGTTTACTGAGCGTTTGAGAGTTGAAGTGGAGATATCAGGTCAGTCACACTGCTGAGAGGAAGAGGAGGAAGAGAAAGATATGGAAGGAGATGAAAAGAGGAGCTGAGAGAGATGGGAACATGGAAGCTCCCATCTCCCTACTGGAGAGTGACCAAAGCACAGAGATGAATTCACACACCCACAAACGTGCCAGTTTGGAAGCTGAAATCAGGGCAGACATGCTTCTCATCCTCCTACTGTTGGAACACACGCTGGATAGACGGCAAGTAAATCAGATTACTGGATATCCCACTGGCATCCGTTTGCTGGCACCAGAATGTTTGCAATCACATTGTCTTAATATTTCAGCATTATTTCTAAATCAACCATACTTGAACAAGCGCTGCTGTGTGGAATGCAGTTTACACAGTTGTCATGATTTCAGCTGCTTTTCCAAGTTAGAATTGCCATCAAGTTATCTGTTATATTAGTCACCCACATGACCCACTAATTCTGCTTGTCATTTAATCACAAACACACAACCATGCATCTGCCGGCACTCTGGGAGATGTGGATACACACTCACTAACACACACACACACACACACACACACACGCACAAACCCTCTCAGCTGCAGTGCAGAGATAGACGTCAGCCTCATAACTCTGCAGAGGGGCCGAAATTGAAAACGCTGTAATTACCCTCTTCATGAAATTAGCCAGCCGAGGAAAAAACAGAATTGAGAAGCTGTCTATTTTGGAGATAAGGATTATTACTAATCAAGCTTGCATGTTCTGACGGGCGCATGGAACTTGGAGTGGTGTTTGCGTTCATTGTGTGTGTATGTGTTTGTGTTGGGTGGGGGATTTTTAATTAAAGACACACTTCCTCAACAGGGGTTACGAGAGAGGGGAGGAAGTGTGTGTGTGACTGTCGTGGACTGGGCGTGAGATGATTTACTCAACCCTGCCACCTCCCATCCATCGTCTCCTCACTGTTAATTACATTAAAGGCTCCTCTTACAGAGTTAATGACATCCCACTGTCTTGTAACAAAGTGAACACCCACCATCTGTGTGTGTGTGTGTGTGTGTGTCAGAGAGAGAGAGGGAGAGAGAGAGAGAGAGAGAGAGAGAGAGAGAGAGAGAGAGAGAGAGAGAGAGAGAGAGAGAGAGAGAGAGAGAGAGTCAGAGTGAAGGATGGACATTGCATGAAGAAAAACAGTAAATATGTATAGTCTCTGAATCTTTAATGGTTTGGTTTGATTTTCAAAACAAAGGCAAACAAAGTCTAAAGCATTCGCATCCAAAAACATAAAATAAGGAAGGTTTAAAGAATCGTAAAGAACCATTCACCCATCCATTATCTATACTGATTCTCCTTTGAGGGTTGTGCGGGCTGGAGCCAATCCCAGATGAAACTGGGCTAGAGGGGGGGGGGCTGTTGACCCTGTTTTCAGACATGAACTCCAGAAAAAAAACCTTTGCAGAATTTTCCTTTAACACATGATTAACAAGGCTGGTGGGAGAAGAGGGTACACAGCTGAAATGTATGTTTTTGCATTAACAACGATACTGCAGGCATTATCCTCACATAATTGTATCTTTCCATCGCAAACACTGCTGTGACTTTTACAAAGTTTTCCCATTGTATTCTCACTCGGGTTCCATCAGTCATTTTCGTAGCTTCTTATTCTGACATGAAATTTGCGTTCTCACATACAGCCCTTCTAGTAAATTCACGAACATTTCAGGAATTCTGTGCATTTTTAAAAAGCTATAAACATATTCCCATTCCCACCTACAGATAGTTTACAGTCTCCCGTTTCCCTAACCTGCATGTCTGTGGGAGGAAGCCCGAGTACCCGGAGTAAACCCACACAGACACAGGGATACCTTGCACATTTCAAACAGAAAGACCCTGGTTTGCTGGAAGGTTCGAACCCAAGAAACATTTAAAAGGTGTTTATCCATTGCGGCCCCGGTTTTTCCTGTTATTACCACCATGACAGGATCGGCTTCAAACACACAATAATTCAAGATGATTCAAGTCAAGATAATAAGGGATCATTTTTCTCTTCTATCCAGAGAGTAATAATTCCCACTACAAAGAGCGATCAAGACTACAACTTAGAACAAAATACTATATATAAATTCGATATTATATATAGTAATCCCCCCAGCATTAGATAGATAGATAGATGGATACTTTATTAATCCCGTGGAAATTCATTACGATGCATTCTTTATGTACTTTCTTGTTTTAGTACGTTTTTAATCCAAATTTTATTTTTTATGATTAGTTTTGCACTAAATTGTGTACACTAATGTTTCTGTGATCTCTGTCGTGAGTATTTAAGGTTTCAAAAAAAGGAAAGAAAGGTAATGATCCTGATGATTTGTAGACTGACCCTGATGTGAGGTGTTCCCAGTGATAGTGTTCCATTAGGCGAGGAGTGACTTTCTCTTCTTCTAAGTAATATGTGAATAACAACGATCATCATGATGAAGAGAGGTGAATGAGAGTAAGTCTGATGCAGAGTAACAGCGCTGGCAGCAGCTGGTAGAGCGATGCCCATGCTTCTTCATCTCATCTCTCTTCCCGGCCCCGACTGCATCAATGCTGTTTTGTCTCGGGAGCTTGAAAACGGCCCGTTAGCTCTGCCAACTGTGTGCAAAGCCGTACACCCACCTCCCGCTATACGTCGATAGAGTTAATCACAATCCCCAGCGGGCGTTGTGTCAATTACACCGGCCTAGAAATAGAGTGGAGCCAAAGCTGTGCTGTGCAAGTGTCAAACTATCAATAAGAGACTGGCATCAAACGCAGCACCAGTTAAAGCATCAAAGTAAACACAAACAACTCAATTTAATCAGCCGGCGATTTGATGCTTACATCTACTCAAGGCTTTTAAAGCCGTGGCAGCCGAGAATAATCACATTTCACACCAGTGACATAAAAATCTCATATCTCATGTTTATTACATAATCTAATGAATTTAACTATTTATTATTATTTATGCACTTCTTGAAGCCTTCTTTGTAGAGTCCTTACAGCTCTCTGAGATATCGCCATGTAATTTTGAATACTGTTATGATATTTTTGTCTCGCCTGACAAGCCCACTGTGTACACTGACTGGATTTAGGCCATTTACAGTAAATCTAAGCCTGGATTAATTATTTTTCCCTGATAATTTGTTCTTCTTGTATATTGATTCTGGATTATATTCGATTAAGTGAAATTAAAGCTCCATTGTGATTCTGATAACTCCCTCCTTACAAGCATGTATTTCCACTTAACTGAGGATATGATAATTTTTGTAAATTTAGACTTCCAAATAAGGATGGACAAGGAAAACCAAGAGGGAGATTTACAGGCCGCTAAATATGAACGAAACGCAGTCAAGGCGATCACATTAAACATGGAGAAAAATCAATAATTTCCATTTTCTCATTCTGCTAATAGAAACGGCCTCGGGGGAGAGTATGTGTCCTTGTCTGAGCAAGGCCGGTTAGAGTTCAATGTGTTCAAATATCCGTATCAGAGTTTATGACCCCCATTAATGCCCGTGAGGATGCTTCATGCTCAGCTGAGCTGCACGATGAAGCAGAGCCCAGCTCCTCGTTGACACTCTCTTTGACCACGGATAAGGTTTATTAGATCATAGGTCAAAGAGGCAGAACAAATCTGACAGCAGCCGCACAATAGAATATACAGAGTAAGTGTAAATCTGATTGAGAGTCGAGCTGTCTCAGCTGAAAAAGTCAACCTTGTTTTTATTCCTTTATTTAATGGACCATATATATTGAAAACTAGTTCTTCTCTCTGGAAACTCTCTTAACAGAACAAACTTGAAGGTCATAACAGCATTACATAATCTGGTAAAGCTCATACATGTTTCAGATGTTGGTTGAGTCTCGAACTAAAGACATTACAAACTATTTGCTGCTTTCACTTTTGGGTTTTGGGGATTTGGCAGCACTGACAAAAGACACAGCGGTGAGCATGCACGTTAAAACTGTGTCCAAGTTGAGATGTTTCCCTTTGAAAACACAGCTTTTTCCCTCCGTGTCAACCTGCTGTCCAGAAAGAAGCTGCATGTTTCTTGGCTAAGAACATAAAAAAATCACGCATATTAAAACGCAGCAGCTTGGTGAAGGAAAAGAAGAGCTTCTGCAAATGGATGACGACGACAGTGGTTCCTTTTAGGTTATCATTGTGTGTCAGTAAGCTGAACACAGGTGATGTCATTAACCTAAATTCATGTCGATTTTATCAGACCGTGGCCTAACCATCAAATAATGATTGTATCAGCGCGGCACTGCGGCTCAGTAATGACTGCATGGTTAACATTTATGAGCCGCGAATAAATCACCATTTCATTAAGGATTTATTGTCTTACAACATAAACAGAAATATACATTATGTAAATGAGCATTTCTAAATGATGAATATGGCTCTATTAAAACCTACTGTAGGTGCCCCAGAGAGCGAGAGGACAGTCGGTGGAGGTTTTTACTCCCATCTCTACCTTTGTCCGCGATCACTCACTCTAAATGTTGATATGGCCGAACACTCGTGCTTCTAACCTTTATTTATGAATTTATCATGTGAGCATGAGTCACTTTTTACCAGATGGATTCAATAGATTCATTGTGGCCTCCAGCTTTTGTATTGTTTGGTTGTTTCAGGCCTAAGTCTCTGTTAAAATCCCTTGGAATCATTTGTGTGGGAGAAAGTTGTTTCTGCTTGATCCATTTCAGTTATATGTCTTTCTCTTCCATCTGACTGCCATGATTGCCGTGTCGTTTGTAGTTCTCTGAGGAATAAGTTCAAAATGATGTTTCTCTAGTTCTCTCCAGGGACAACTCACACTGGAATATTATTTTCTCTGTGGCTTGTGTTTTAAAGATACAATATGTAGCAAATCTTCATTAAAATGTCTAAAAACATTTTGATTGAGAGACCAAAGGCGTCCAGAGTTATATTGTACGTTTAAATAAAATGCAGCTTTGTGTAGACACAGTTTTACTGAATCTGTTTTATTTATCTACCTTAAATTATAACCCAGTACTCTAAAAAGCAGTGAGGATTGCTGAATTGTTTCTTAACCTGAGCAGAAAGACTCTCTTGGTGTCAAAGAGAATGGGGCAGGACCAGGATCAGCAGTCATGGTTAGAAAAAAGGATCCTTAGTGTTAACAAGCTCCCTAAGATCCTGCCTTCCACAGTGCCCAGTGGAAAAAGAAAATGTCCCAATTCTAGATCTGTGTGATGAAAGAATTATCCCTGCTCCACATTATGTAGTACCACACTTCCCAAACACTGGCTGCAGTCCTGCCATTTAGCCATCGATCACCTCATTGCGTGCCGGCGGCTCCAGCAGCTGGTCCCGGCTGTTCACCATCATCATCACTGAGTGTTACAGACTTGGCTTCATCCACACAACGGATATGGCTCCACTCAGCTGGCCTTAATCTGCTCATGATTCAAAACAACCCGGGCCGAGGCCAGAATCGTGAAATAAGGCTTTGTCTGTTGCGTTCAGGGCAAAATTAAAACAGGAAGCGACAAAGCTGAGATACAGATGGATGCTAAGTTACATTTTAAATGCTACAGAGAATCAGTTACAATACTTACATGGGGTCATTGCGGAAACCATAGACACATCGTGTCCCCACGGACCATAGCGCAAAATGTATGCTAATCTTGTGTTTGCTCTATTAGGGGATTTGATAGGGAAACAAGATCAGAGGTTGATGTTGCTTCAACATGGCGCCCATATCTCTGGTGTATTTTATATGTAAATTGCTAGCAGTTACATCACCCCGCTCACGCAGCCACAGAAACGACGAGGCAGGAACCTATCCTTTCTGTTCCGAGTCTGCGGTAATGAGCGCATTAGGCCGATGGCGCAGCGAGAGGAGTTTAGGACTGATGAGCTCGCTGGTGGAGCAGTTGCTGCAGACGACAGCCTCAGGTGACACTTCTACTACCGCTGCTGGCAGTGTTTACCTTCGGGGGGGGGGGCGTATGAAAGGAAAGAGGGGAGGGGAGGTTGAGGGGTGAGTGAATACTGTGACGCCCACCGTGTACAGGTTGTTAGAACAGCCGCAGAGAAAATAATGTTCCAGGGTCTGTGAGTCGTCCCTGGAGAGAATTAGTGAAACATCACTCTGTACTTATTCCCCAGTTCACTATAAACAACACTGCAATCATGGCAGTCAGATGGGAAAAAAAAGATACATCTGAAATATATCAGTATTATACAACGCTATGCACAGTGGAAATTATGACGAGCAATTTCAAATAGAGACACATAAATTGAAAATGTAAAATTAGATTTAGTCAAAACAATGCTCAAACTATAGATGAATAGATTAAAGTATCCTACAGAAATACAGCAACAACAAGAAAATGGAATGCAAATCTAAAAGATAAGCATTACAATAAATATTGGAAAATGTTAGATTCTAAAATCCAATGCTGTTTCAATCCTCCTCAAACTTTTCTGCTTTAGTCCAAGATAACTCATGTTCTCACAATAAACAAAGTAAAAAAGTGATATTCTAGCAGATATATCCTGACTTTTAGTCTCTTGAATAAGTTAAACTCTAAGTCTATCTGTTGTTACTAATACAATTTTTAAAACAGGGTTTACTTCATCTTCTTTTTAAGGACTACATAAACATTCAAACATTACTCACTATAATGTAGTTGTTAGCTGATAATGGAACATTTTTAAATGTTTTTTACTATTAAATCCTTCATGTCTCTGTTCATACAGCTTCACTAATAGCCCAAAGAAGCTTATATTGTTATTCAGCTACATGCAACATTTATCAAACTTCCGTGTGTCCTTGAGGTGTCTTCTTTTCCCCCCAGTTTTTTTGGTAGTTTTTCTTTAGTTGAGGGTTAGGACAGAGGATATGGCACCTTCTACAGATTGTAGAGCCTTATTAGGCAACTTGTGATTTGTGAATATGGTTTACATTTGATTATGACTCTCGTAATAGTGGTAAACATTAAAATCTGATTACAACTTCATCAATGTGTCTTATTAACCATTTAAGAAATGTTTAGTGCTTAAAAATGCTTATATATGATTGACCGTGTTGCAAAATCTTGATGATATCATGACGGGTAACCAGATCTTTGTGAATAATAGAGGATCTTAATTAATGCCCTATTGTTGTCTGTGATTGAATACAAGAAATGAATTTGTTTATTTCTTCTAAGAACTGATTTAATGAAGACATTCTGAGGATGTCTGTTAAATGTCCTTTGAGGGCTTTTAAGCATCTTGAAACAGGGACCCAGGTATTCACGTTCTCTGATTATGTGCTTCACTGATTGGCTCGTGGGGAATTACACAAACACACTGGACCTCAGAGCGATAAACCAGGCTGCACTTACCTGTAAGGCCTTAGACATTATTATTAATCAAGCAGACAATCTGTGTCAAAGCCTCAGGTGACACTTTTCATTTAATAAAATCATAGATCAGAGGGCTTTTTCTAACTACTGTGCTATGGGTCACGTACGTTTTCTGTTTCCCCAAACACAAACAAAAAATGTTTTAAGGCAAAAGGTTCTCCAAAACTCTCATTGGAGAGAAGTTTGCACCCGGGCGAGTTGTGAAAAATTACTTCTTCCACCTAGGTCTGTTTGCACCGTCGGGCCACCATCGCTCACTGATACCGTTCATATTGTTGAGTCGTATATTGGAGTGTGAAGGTACGGCCGCCTCTGCTCAAAATGTGCACACGCATGTGTGTGTGTGTGTGTGTGAGAGATCCAGAGTATGAAATAATGAAAGACAAGAGATTATGCTATAAACAATACACATTAAAAGAATTCTCTATAGACTAAATTTACCATTATTTTTCAGTGTCTACATCTGCTTGGGTGTGTGTGTCTGTGTGTGTCTGTGTGTGTGGGTGTGTGTGTGTGCGGGGCGGGGGGGGGGGGGGGGTGGTTTGTGTTTGAGCGTGGTAGAGAGAGACTTCAGAATGGAATTACTGATAACAGCCTGCCTGATTTGGCCTCTTGCTGTCTCTACACCTGCCTCCTTTTGTAGCGCTGTGTGCGTGCTTTTGTGTGTGTGTGTGTGTGTGTGTGTGTTAGTGCGTGTGTGTGTGCGTGTGTGTGTCCTTACACTCTCTATTCCGAGTGTGTCGTTCTCGCTGCCTCCCAGCCAAGCAGACCTGCTCAGACTGAAAACCCTCAGTGATTGGCTGGCCAACTTGAGCGGGAGAACAGCTCTATGCCTCCTCTCATTTATTCCTCTCATTCGCTCTCTCATTTATTCTTGTCGTTCCGTCATGCCATTCCTCAAATTCAACTTCTTATTAAGTGTCTGTCAACTCTGCCATTTGTTCACGCTGCTGTGTAGCTCCATTCCTTCATTTGCCCTTCATACCATCCTTTCTTCCTCTTTTAGCTTGACCTTGCTGGAGAAATACTGCTGTGTATTTCCACTTTATACTTGTTCTTCTAAGCCTCACTTAACCAGGTATTTTACCAAAGAATGCTTTTGTTTTACAGTTCAAAAGAAACACTCAAGTGTCTTAGTTAACAGAAGAGTTAAGGACATCGAATCACAATGCTCCATATCACGCAGTGCAACAAAAAATGAACACTTTGATGAAATGCTGATAGGATGGCTTGACACCAAATCCTCCACCTAGTCGGTCAACACGTCTCTCATCCAGTGATAAAACTCTGTTACTGTTGTGATGTGACTCAGCTCTGGGCTGATACTTTCTGCAGCGTCAGAGAAAATATTGACAACTAGTTTTTTATGAAGTGGTGTTTTTTGATCTGATGAACATATGAAAATGGACACGCCTCTAAGCCCATAAGAAACAAAAGGACAGTTGGGCCAATGGGCGAGTCTTGTAACCAGTAGAGATTTTCTGGAAGCGATACCAGCATAAAAATACCTCCGATACTCCAGGAAATGGCAAATCTGGCATTGGCAAATATGTGAATCTATATATGTACCGATCTGATACCACATCTTTAAAGTAGGTAAGATTCCCCCAGATAAAACTGACATTTTCTTTTCCTGTTTATCACTTCTTCTTCGCTGCTCTAAAATAGTGGTTGTGCTTAGCTGCCGCTGACAAGTACTGGTCAGGTATGGCTTTAGCAAAGGTAAACTCAAAACCCCTTTATTAAAGTGGGAGAGTCCCAAAAGTAAAACGGAGACATGCACCATGTGCAATAAGCCTGTTACATTTCAGACTTTCATTACACCCTGCCCCCCTTATTAACATTTAGCATTCTCTGCATTTATTCGCGCCTCAAAGGGGTTTAACTTGAGTCAGGCCATCCAGCTACTCCAGCAATCATTTATTCCACAAAGGGTGAGACATATACTGCTTTTTTTTATTGAAGTTGCTATTCATTTAAATCCACTGGTGTTGGATCAGTACTCTGTATTGGCCAATATGTAAAGTCCAGGTATTTGGGAGGGGGAAATGGTATTCGAACGTATCTAGAAATCGGGTGTCATGTGACACAGACTACCGCAGTAGCCCTTTAAAGGATTAATGTTAAATTTACCTTTCACTGCTATCTGCATCACTTTGTGAAACGATAGACCTTGTAATCTCAATTTTCAAGCCTTTTCAGCCTTTTTTACTATCAAACCTTGTTGAAGCTGCTGTTGAACTTGAATACCGCCTGTACGTTTCCTCTACCTTGATGCTTTGCAGTAATCCTGGTTGAATCATTCAGTGAAAACCTATGAGAATATATATAGAAGTCATACTCTACCATTATTCAAAGCAAAGCCACTGTTAATGAAAAGTGATTAAACTTGGCAACACATCGAAGGACTTTTCCTTTACATCGTTCAGCTGATTTGTGATTAAAAAGCTTGTGATAGATCAGAGGATCTCATTTTTCACTGTGTCACTTCTCATGCTGCAGTGGTTCCACTTTACAAGAAGGCTGATTAAGTAGACCAGGGCAAGGCAAACTTAAACCTAAGAAAGTGCTTAGCTTGCACAGAAAGAATCTGCTCCCACGACACAGGCACAGTTTGTCTAAATGAATAAGCTAAACATAGAGCTCTGTCTTACAAACCATAATGTTGACTTATGTAGCACTGACAGAAACACTAATATACTGACTGGACCTGAGCTTTGGGATTGGTTTGGCAAGCAGTTTTCTTTGGCTCACATTTATACAGCTATTTAACAAATCAAAAACAGATTAGCTTGTGAAAAAGCAATTGAGTATTGTAATAGGGTACTTTGTACAGCCTGTTTTGTCATCAGAACAAAGTAATAATGCAGTAGGATTCTAATATCTGGGGTTTCCCTAGGTTTACGCAGGTCTTTGGGAGTTGGTAGTCCTCTGTGTGCATTTTCACATCTGTTTGGATCATAATCCTGGCAGAATCAATATTAAAAAACATGTTGTTGTTTTTCACCGCACGCATAAACAGTAAAACCAAATATGTTCACTGTGAGGAATGTGTCCTGAAGCAATCCTTCACATTAAGCCACCAGACTGTGTAGCATGCAATAACATCAGCCAAATTGGGCTGAAATGTTCTCATCTCCCGATATCCATCTAAAAATGTAACATTTGTCTACTTAGCCAAATTTCTGTTCAGTCAGACACAGCATTTTCTCAGTGGTCACAGCTCAAGAATAGCAAGTCCGGTTCCTTTCCCACTCTCCTTTCACTCTTACTATGATTTTCTCTGACAGTTAACATTTTCCTGATGCGGTCTTTGAGCTCATAGTCATGTTAAAGCCACAACTCGTGGCTGTAAAAACGATTTCCCATCATTTTTATAGGAAAGTGTCTGACCCACAATGGACAGACTTCAAAACACTCAATAACCTTCAACCCATAATACAACTCTCCACTCAGAAATAATATGATGTGATAAACACAAAATTGTCTTGTCTTCAAGTATTAGACGACCCCCATTTGCAAAGCTAATTTCAAATAAAAAATATTGTCTTTTATTACACCAGAGCCAATTTAACAACTATACCAATATGTCTTTCTCTGCAGGGAGAACCTTAGCATGATCATACTTTGGTACTGAAGTTTATCTCTTTCATATAATAATCCCCTATTAAAGAGACGGCTTTCAAGCTTTCAGTCTTTAGTGGATCATTCAGTCCTCACAATATGGGACAACTAATGGGACTAGTTTTATTCTCACAATGCAATATTATCTAAAATCAGCTCAGGAAAGAATCTTAATATATACATCAGACAATTACTCCGATTACAGGTTGTGGCATTGACTGAGTGACGGGTCATTTAACAATTTTAAAGAAATCTTTCTTTATAATAAAAGCATAATTAATGATCCCTAAGAAATATTTTACTACTGAGAGATAAATATAAAAAAATGTTTTTCCTATATAATAATAGGAAAAGCATTGAAAGGCTGATGTTTCTCCTTGACAGTGTCCAGTCAATATTTGAGAGGAGGATACACATATTCTTTACCCCACACTTTTGATGCTGGGCAACAGGTCATATGACACTTTAGAATATTTGTATCTTTGCCACAGCCCTTTGTTCTAGATTAAGGATGTTGAAATATAAAAGATCTGCAAGACAATGTGATCTAGACTATCAGCCAATACAAAAACATCTAAGAAAAAATAAATAACGCGCAATAACTTTTATTCTTTGATAAAGTTAGATACAAAATAGTAGACTAACATGTTCTTTAGGCCCCCTGGACATATGCCTCCCTGATCAGCTGTTATGTATCAATGGCAAGCGCCATTACGACTGTCAAGGAGAACTGGAAAAAATTTGTTATCTTTGTAAATAAAATAGAAGCCAGCAAACCTGGTTTGTGGTTACTGTGATGAAAGAGGCAATATCAGCATCATCACAGCTGGAAACATACAGCTATTCCAGATAAATTGCAAAGACATAATCTTGGATAAAGTAAAAGGTCATCTGCTGAGTTTGACTGCCCCACATGTGCTTTTACAAGACCATTTTCTGTCAGACAATGTTACACAGGCAGGTTTTAAAGTGAGCTTGATAATGACTTAGAGGCCGAAACCTAATTTAGAAGGAGAATTTTTGAAGGACAAAGTAAAACGGTTCCAAAGTGGGTTAGCTTGTCTCAAAGAATTTTCACGAAGCAGATGACTGATAGGACACAAGATGCTGAAGATCTGAAGGACAATAAAAGATATTTTCATTTTTTCTTTGATGAACAACAAACACAAACTGTCCAACAAACCATTATTGTTCACAGGATCTCTACCCAGTTTGATATGAGGGAGGATTTATTGTCTTTGAAAGGCATGCACTGAACTACTAAAGATTTCGTTTTTTTAAGTTGCTTTGGCTAAAATCAGCTGTTATCGTCGTCATCATTATCATCATCATCATGATCACTACCATCTGATATCAGACTCCCCACCAGAGAGAAGCCGCTCCAGCCATCATTTTAGAGAGGACAGCATGTTATATGTGTTGAATAAGTTAGCATGACCCCTGAAGGATGCTATAAAGATTGAAATGGGCCTTGATAGGACAAAGGTTTGCCAGCTCTGCTCCAGACCTTCCCTCCATTTCAAGAGGCTCCTCCATCGTTTGTATGTCCTCCAGCTCAACCAGCTCATTTCACCTGGTGAAATTCTGCCAGTGAGCTAATTAGCTTTAGCACTTTTACAACCCTTACATTATCTTTACTGCAGCTTCTCATTATGCCACATTAACTGCCGAATAGATGCTGTCAGCTGTTCAGGAAACAGCCATAGCTACAGCTGAGCCATGGGCCCTGAGCCACTCATTGTAACTAATGACAGATAACGTCAAATAAAGCATCGTTCAATGAGATAAAGTCCAGTGCTAATTGCTCACTAATGATTGGAGCATGTTTAATGTGTAATATATATTATAAGGATATGCTATTTTGGAAAGTTTATTCACAAATTATGTTGGTTTCCTCGTTCCCAACTGATATGCATGTTACGATGTAGGAGTTTCTTATTTTTATTTAGTTGTTTCCAAAAGAAAGTGGTGGGAATCCTAGATGTCTAATAAAACATGTTGAATACATTCCCCTCATCATAAAAAATTTGCAACGGAGGCGTTTGACATTCACCTAGCATGAATGCTCATTGTTTACACCCTTGCAATCGTCTTCTTCCATGCCTTTGTTTGTCAATTGCTGCACATTACCAGCCTCAACCGTAGATCACAATATAGCATAAACACGATGGCATGAATACGCCTCGTTTCGCCTTCTTGCCACCCTTTTATTTCTTAATGCAAATTTAATCATATAAAAAAAATGCTCTAGCACAACTAGTTATCAGAAACTCAAGAGGGATCCTTTGAATACATAGTGAGAATCAAAAAAAAAAAAACATTTTAAAGAGTAACAGCAGATCTCCTTTTTTATTTAATCAATTACATGCAGTGTTGGGAGTAACGCAGTACAAAGTAACGCGTTACTGTAATTCCACTACTTTTAGCGGTAACGAGCATGTAACAAGGTATTTTTTTAAATAAAGTAACGCAGTTACAATTACTGAAATTTAAATGAGTTCGTTACTCGCGTTACTCTCTTTTGCAGAGGTGCCCAATACGTCGATCGCAATCTACCGGTCGACCGCGAAGGAAGTGTGGAACGATCGCACTGGACAAGAGGCAGTCATGAGGACGCTCCGGCGCACGTAACAGCTCTTTTTCTTTTTTTCGAAGAAACCCCAAAAAAGCTGTAAACCTAGGGGAAACACTGACAGCGTTGGCGTGTGTATTAAATCTGTCCGCTCCGTGAGAGCTACAGGCAGGTACGCAAGGTGAGCCTGATTCTCTCTCCAAAGAGGAAATAGGCTCTCAGATCATAAGTTTGAGAAGCTTCTCCTCACTTTTATTTCATTGGGCCTAATGTGGTAAAAAAAAACACTGTTAAATAACTGAGACAGTTATTTTGTATTAAGTTAAGTATTAAAAGGGATTTTTGTACTACTGCTTTATTTGAAGGCCTGTTGCCCTGTTGATTACAAAAAATATGTTTATTGTGTTTGACTGTTCAGTACTGTTCATATTCATTACATTTAAAAAGCAGACATAAAAGTAACTTAAATGTTACTTTCCCTAGTAACTAATTACTTTTGATAAACAGTAACTGGTGAAGTAACTCAATTACTTTTAAAAGAAGTAACTAGTAACTATAACTAAGTATTAATTTTCAGTAACTTGCCCAACACTGATTACATGTAGAGTCACCTTGTTACATTAGCTCTGATTGCAAGAGAATACACCCCCCCAAAAAAAAGCTTTATAAAATATTCTTTCATACCACTTCGTGGTGACAAAAATGGTTTCCATACTTGTTTCAAGTTGAAGGATACACATGTTCAATTTAAAACATGTGTTAATTTAGCCTTTGATACTGATAATATTCGTTGGTTATCCCCATATTTAAAGATGTATTCTTGAATTAGCCAGTGCCAGGGAGGGGTTATTAATGTATGATTCCAAGGAAAATATCATTCTTATGATGGAGCTAATTTTAAGCCATTTTTATGACACTTATTAAAAAAATATTTTAGAGAAATATGTCGGTTACATTTTAGTGAAATAAATATCACTGCAATAACATGAGGGGATGGAATGCAATATCAAGTGCTCCTGTTTCAGTGCCTGGAGATATTTTCTTCTGAATTCCATCCACCTTCCTTCAGCTAAGATAGAGACAGCAGAGGTCGTGTTATGAAAGCTGTGATTGTGTCTCCTTGCAGGTGGCTGGCATAAAAAATAACTACACGAGATAAAACATGAACAGATACTGTGGGAATGATTAAATATGATAAATATGTTAAAGGTTTAAAAGATGACAGAAATAAGTACTGAATGTGCAGTATAGTTTCTACCAACACAAGCTTGAATTATCTTAACGTTTATGAACATTATTTGGTATTAAATGTATGATGCTGAACAGGAAAAAAATACCATAATTACATAAATATGTGTTTGACTTAATAAATATGCTACACCTTATTAATATTAAAAAGTACAATTTGAATATTGATTCATTAGAGTCTAAACTATTTATGAAAACAACAGCCCATGTGTCAAGAAGGTAATAATAATGCATTATTCCCTGCCTACAGTAGATGATAGACAGTGAATGAAGTCTTAGCTGAATGCTTGTTGGACGCTGCTTTGATGCCAAATCAATATTGAAAAAGATAATGAGAAATGCTTGGTGCATGTAAATGTGTCTTCAGAGCAGCCAAGTTTGTTACATTTACGCGCTTGAAATCCATCTTTCTATTGAGTGATAATAATATCACAGGAATGTTAATCATGGGCCAGTGTGCCCAAATGTCACAAGCAGTAATTTGTAATCATTTTCCTCTGAGGGTATTATCACACCAGCCAATTTGGGTTCTGGATCTCTTGCCCCTCAGTATCCACTCCAGCAGCATGTGTATTTGTATCTGCCTTCACTCCTGGCTCTGCACCCCACTGCATTTCTCCAGAAGTCTGTGCATGTGTGTGCGTGTGTACACCCTTCGTGGGTCTTTATCCCCTGTTTACCGTGAGCTGGCTGAGCAAATTGATACTGCACTGGGATTCTTGGCGATCTGTAAGTCCGCTGTCACGGTGATGACACCAGCACAAAGACGGTGGCGGTGCGGTAAATGTCAGCATGTCAGCGAGGAGTGACACAGACTATCACCGTGGGTGCTGTCCGCCTCGACCCAGCACGACCATGACAAGTCTAAACTCGTAGACACAAGAATAATCCCTCCTCATATAAGCCCCGACACACATACACACACTCACACACAGGTATAAGGAAGGGAGACTCACAGACACTTAAGGATATGTATAAACATGGATTTTCACACTGTGGTGAACCAGGTGTGAGTGAATATGACAGATGTGTGTGCTTGTGTGCTCCTGAATGTGAGCATGTCTTTTTGAAGTCATTTGTATTCCCCTTGTTTCGCCTTCACTCATGCAACTCTACCTCCAGTATCAGCTTTAAGCTCTGAAATCCAAGCAATTCTTGTTTCTAAGATTGACAACACGTTTTACAGGAAGGTTAGCACCTGATTTTGGTGCCAATCCATCCATGCTAGCAGCATGGTTCTTTAGATAGCATGGTCCACCAATTTGGTCCAGACTGGAATGTCAAAATAAGTCTCAGATGTGGTGTCTTAAAATGTGATCTGTGTATCTACTGTGCACAGAGGATACATTCCTATAGATATGCTAATCCTGTGAGTTTTAGTACTTCCAGTGGGTCTGTTTTTCAGATTATGTGAACTATGTCAATGTTTGTTGTACAAACTTTGAACAAATACCTGCAGTGGTAATAACTTTTCCAT
The DNA here is from genome assembly GCF_947347685.1 of Pleuronectes platessa. Classification (NCBI taxonomy): domain Eukaryota; kingdom Metazoa; phylum Chordata; class Actinopteri; order Pleuronectiformes; family Pleuronectidae; genus Pleuronectes; species Pleuronectes platessa. Next base: position 23,764,056 of record NC_070630.1, read on the forward strand.
TGGACTCAGATTCAATTTGTGTTTAGTACTAATTATCAAATACTAACACACAGGCTCCGCCCAGCATTCAGGGCTGTAGCCTTTTTTTTTTTCTTAATGAACAGTGTTGTCTCTCAATAAAAGCAGAGGGTTTTCAAGGAAAAAACTGTGTCAGATCTTCAGTTGATTGCGTTACTATGCCAGACTCACACAGTCAGCTAGTAAACTGAAGCACTAACATCCTCCCACGCTGAGCCAGGAAAAACATGGTGTAGAGAAGTCTACATTTAACCGGTTTTAATACCTATACCACTGAGCTGGGAACTCTGGTTCAACCAGTATGCTCTTAAGTAATGATTTTCCATCCAAGTTGTTTATTCTGTCACTTTGAGTAGCTAGCCACGCTCAGTTTCTATCCATAAGAGGATTTTCCATCACGGGGACTAATAACAATGGTAAATTGTAGATAGACTGTCCATACAGCATACATGTCTCTATTTCACACCATTCATTTTCTATCAACACGTCTGTCCGGGAAGGTTTGGGGTTCAGTATCTTGTTTAATGACACTTTGAAATGCAGCCCGGAGAAGCAGGAGATCCATCACCAAGTGGAAGACCCTGTTCTCCCTCCTGAGTCACAGCTGCCCCTAATGGAGGCAGGAATCTCAACTGATGGTTAGTTGGGTTTTAGACATATGAGTGATGGCGATATTCATAAATGTGTGGTCAATCAATTCATGGTCTATTAACTATGTTTTTAAAGTTATTTAATTAGAAAGGATCTGTGCTTGGGCGATGATGGATAACTGTCCAGTCGTGCATTAGCCTGGCTGTAGACTTGTTGGGTGTTTTGCTATGGACAAATAGAGTGGATTTACACTTTTTGGTCAAGGAAACACTTTATGCCGTAGTGTCGAAGTCTGTGACTTGAGGGGGGGAAAATTGATGGAATAATTATATTAATTAAAGTATGACGCACATCATGGCATTTTTATAGGAATCACTTACAATAGGCCTGTTATGAATACATAATAGTCTGGAGCCAGGAAATCATCACAACCAAAGGGTCTTTGAAAATACCCAATAACATCGATCCACAAGGGACTGGCGTTCGCTGTTTCACTCCAGTAATACTACATTACTGTACCTCCTCTGCTGATAGCACTGCTGTCCTGAGAGGGCTGTAATAATCAGAGGAAATCACTGGATCTGTCCAGATGGTATTAGAGCTAAATTCCATTTAGACTCGCAGAAATTCTCCAGGGTATTTCGAGTGACATCCCTAGGTTGTTTTAATCCAGCATCAGGATCAACATCAAGTGGCCTATTTTATCATCCATAATAGGATCAGATGATAGTTGTTTCTGTGGCTAAAGTCATTTGATTTTGCAATAGGGGACAAATTCACTATGTTGTAAGCACTGAACTTTACAATACATCTATATTACAACACATAAATATTAAAACGTAGCACATATGAATTTATTGCACATGTAGTTCAGTGTGTCATGAGTCATAGTGTAAATGATTTATGTTTCAAGCCGTTTCAAGTTGTACAAAAGTTTCTTCAAAGTTGAGCTGGGTAGGATGTGAGAACCGGACATAATATCTTCACTTTCCAAAATGTACAAACAAACACACACACACACACACACACACACACACACAGTGTGTCATGAAAACAGGTAAGTGTGCCTCTGTTTCTTTATGATACTATGATACTTCTAAACAAGCGTATTTAATCTAACCCATCTTGATTTTTTCAACACTTTTTTCAACTGTCCAGGGTGTACCCTGCCTTTGGATATCTGTTGAAAAGAATTTGATTTAACGTCACAAGAAAGCAGAATGCAGAGTAGAAGTGTCCAAAATATATCAAAGACACTGAGAATTAAACTACATGGTCTGAAATTTGCAATGCTTGACATTTCCTCAGTCAAATACTTCAGTCAAATGTGTTATGACTCTGATAAGCCAAGCACTCTAGAGAGAAAGACTAGGAACAGAACTTCCTACTTCTGTATATTTTCTACCAAACATAACAAATATTAGACCTTAAACTATTTTGTTTTTGGTGGGAATTCCCAGTCAGATTCATTTAGGCTGAATTCTAAAAAAGATCATAGCTGGAAGTGATCAGAGCATTAAAATAGGTCAAAAACATGTAGCGTAGTTCTGAGCAAACACTGACTGACAATGCTAATGAACCCAGTGGGTAGATGAGGAGAGAGAGGAGAGGAGAGAAGCTGAATCCAAATAATCTGGTGAGGAAAGGGTTGAAAGGGAGAGTAGGAGGTGGAGACAAATTGATTGAGTTTGGGAGAGAGAGAGATGGACTAGATGAGTCAAAGAGAGAGAAGGTTGGATGGTGCAAACAAATCAGAAAGAGAGACAAAGAGATGCAGGTGGATTACAGTCTAATCCAGGCCTCCCTCAGGCCTCTGTTCTTATTACATTAGAGCAAAGTGAGAACAGCATCACGGCATGATGACCTTCTTTAACTCTATTTCATTCCACTGGATCAGACCAACTAATTTGAGCCGAGCTGCGCTGCCCTTTAAGAGGAAACACATGCTATAAACCCACTGTTGCAACACCATCATCACCTTGAGCACGGATTAACTGCTTCACACGATGGTTTCCCCTCCGTTCCAGTCTTTATGTGAGGATATGCTGACTGCCTCCTCACTGGGGCTTCATATTTAATAAACAGATATGAGGACTTCTTTTGCAAAAAAGGAAATAAGCATATGTGGAATATTTGGAAAACATTGAACTACTGTTGAAGTTATAAGGAGTCCAAAAATATCTGCTGCTGAACCTTAGGAGAGGCTTCCTACTTAAATGTGTCTTTTTGAAATGTAATGATATGATATGAGTGTTGTGTCCAAATTTATAGAAAATCAGCATTTCAAAGGTCAACATGGCTCATAACACCAAACAGTGAAAACAGTCATCGCCTGGCCAAAGCTGACATCGAGTGAACCTTTGGGGAGCTTCTATGTCAGATTAATAATATAGCTAACAACCTCTACTCAAATGTAGAAAAGGACCCTTTCAGACTAGGGAAATGGAGTTCATAAACAAACTGTGGTCTGTTCTAATTAAAGTAGCGCAGTGTTAGCTTTGGCACGAAGGGAGCGAGGTGACTTACACCTGGGTAAAGACATTACCGGGAGGGATGACATTTTGTGTCAAAAAATATTCATGTTATTTACATAGCTTTACAATTTACAACAAATGTTGACATAGCTTGATAGCTCTCTGACTACTTACAGACCCATCAGACACTGCCCCCTCGGGGCAAAGTGACACAGAGTGTGACAAAGGTTTCTTTTGCTAATTTCAAACCAGTTGACATTTCATCCAGAACCCACATTGATTAAATAGTTAATACACTTGCACCTATGTGAGCACCTCCGGGTATGTTGATCTTGAAAGGAGTTGTCTCAGGTGAATAATTTCTGCACTGCTTTACTGAGGCAGCAAAAAGCGTTAGTGTGATTGGTCAACAAAACCCTGGTCTTACGTGAGCGTTAGAGGATTTAAAGGGGAAATAAACTAGTCATGCACAAGCAGGCGAGTTCTTATTACACATTTAGATGGTTCCATTTCCTCTTAGCGAATGGGAGATGGCACCCGGAATGGTTGAACCCGAAACACAACCATGATAAATACAGAGGTTAGTAACAACCCTTGTGAATTATGTGCTTGGTGTCATCACCGCTTTTTGGATTTGGATGCAGCTTAAATGCACTGATGGCAGATGCTACGGACTATGGGTTCAGGTGTGAAGTGTTTGGTTTAGTTTTGATTTGAGTTGCAACAATCAAGCTAAGGATTAATAAGAGGAAAAAATGATGGATTGGTTTGGCCTGGTCTTTGAACGGTCTGTGTCCCTGCAAATATGCTGTACTCTTTCAGGTTTGTATAAATAGTTACAACTCATTATTGTCATAAAAATATGTATCTTTCGTCCTATTTTGTCATGCTCCACATTTAGTACACGTCTGAAATGTGCCCTTCATCTTATCGATTTTAATGAAGTGTTCACCTGCATGCTCATGATTTAGCAACCACACTGAAAGAGCAATTAATACCTCTCCACTGTTTCCTTGCTGTTAGAACACACATGCCTCACAAAGGTCAGTCCAGTTGTTTTTGAGGGTCTGATGCATGCTTTACAACTAATTCATATTCAAGTAGACACTCTTTTATTCTGTTGCTCCACAGCCTCCCAGCAAGCACCCTGGCTGCACTCTCTCCTTCACATTTTAAGCACCTCCTGCTGTTGCCTTAATATGATTTGAATTTTAAAGACTATTAGCAATACAGAGCATACGCTTTCAAAGAGCTTCCTGGAAAGCCGCTGTCCTTTTAAACCCAAGAAACATCACATCCTGGGAAACAGCCCTTCAACTGCCCCAATAGGATCCTTACAAGATTGCTCTGCCAGCCAATCAATGTGTCCACAATTAGTGTCTATCTAATTAGAAACCATTGTTCTGAGCACCGGCTGAAGCAGTTCATTCATCAATATGAAATTAAGCAGCAGACACTTAGCATGGGATTACTATCACCAGTTCATTGGTATTGAAATCAATTCATTTGTGTCGCTCGCCGCAATCACGCCACAAGTCTGCGTGCCTGTGGCGTGAGAAGTGCATGAGCGCAGTCCAAGAGGATCGCTACATCTGAGAGAAAGAGATAGAAGGCAGAGAGAGACCAGGAGGAAAAGACAGAAAGAAAGCACAAACTGTGAAATTACTACAGATTTCCTCCTGAGGAAAAGACACTTATCGCAAATCAAACTGGGTAAATGAAAGGAGCAGTGCAAATCAAATAGCCTATCTTAACCACCACCAGCCAATAAAACATCCCGTCCTCAGACCCGACCCATCATGTCGGGCTCTCACACGGTCACTTGCACTGATGTATCGTCTCAGATGTATTGTTACAAAACATGAGCTAGCTGTTGGATTTCCACAGCTATTGGTGTCCCTGCTTCTATCTTTGGCACCTCCTCCTGTCTCTTTATCTCTTTGACACACACACACACACACACACGTAATTGTGTTCAGCAGTGAACTCCACGGTCATTTCCATCTTAGATTCATGCTCTAGGGGGGGAGGAACTGCTGAATCAAAGCATTTCCCAATGTTGCAAACAGGAACAAAGCCCCAGTCGCATGCAACTCACAATGAGGGGAAATAGGCAACAACAAATTCACAGGCAGAGTGTGTATCCCACAACACATTCATGCTTTTTATACATTTTCATATAGCGGCAGGACCTTGACTCATTTTTATGACTCGGCTTTGCATTGAGAGTTGTCAAGCAGTGGTTTTGTGCAAAGCCAAAGCCATTACTCAGTTGAGGCATTTCATTTGTGCTTGTATTGTTCATGCAGTTACTGTAAATGTAAGGCAGTAGGGAGACAGAGAGAAAGAATGACCTTGATGGAAAAGAGATGGCTTGGGCACACTCACTATAGGCAGCCATCATATATCAGTGATGAGTAATGAGCCATACTCTCCTCATTGTACAGCATGTAAAACATATAATACAGTACAACGTTTCAGTTTTAGGAAATTATGAGTATGACCTTTTATATGATAATAGTGTACTGTAATAATATTCAAGAAATATTTTGGATATGTATGAAAATAAAATGTTACAGCCAACAGTCCGTCACAGAAGTAGAAGTGACTGAATTCCTTCTAAGGGTCTGACTTGTAAATCACATTAGCTTGATGAACTAATCTACAATCTGTCAGCAAACAGTTGCTTTCACAGAGTCTGTTTAAACTTAATTCAGTTAAGCTTAATGTAGAATTCTCAAGCCAAATGTAATCAAACCTGTTAGTAAGTTCTTTTTTAAACGACCATGTAGCACTCCAGACACAGATATAAAGGTATCGGGGCAAAATGTACAAGTTGTGTCTAAATACAAGGTTCTGGGTGTCTGGATTGATTCAAATCCTTCATTTAGATCTCAGGTCAAAATGATATGCCAAAGGGTTAGATGTAATTTAGATAATTTTAGATTTAGGCAATCACCCTGCAATGACATATATGAATGCCATGATTATTCCGTATTATATGTATTGTTTGACAAGCTGGGCACAGGCTAACAAATCTACAATGAAGCTTATACATGCTTATAAACACACTTATGATAGATATAGTTTTCATGACTGTCAAATATTTAAAACACATAGATTTTCTTTAAGTTGGGAAAACCTGATTAAATATAGTAACCTTTGTCAAGAGTATAGGCTATTAAACAACACTGCTCTGCCTCCACTGAAGACATTCAGGATAAGAGCGTCAGCTAAATTAAATGTAATAATAATGTTCTAACGTTTGTTGTGCAAAGAGCTGACACTCAGTTTACCATAGCTATCACACGATGGTCCAGTAACATTCCCACTGGAAGTACTGCCTTTAGTCAGTCAGTGTTCTCAGCTTATGAAATGGCTTATAGATAATCAAATATGTGACAACTGACTGCCTGCAGTTTGTCTGTGTTGGTTTTGACTTGATGTTCTTTGTCTCATATGTTGTGTTGTTACTCATTGCTATGCATTGCACCTATATATTAGTCTGTATATATTGCACGTATGTGTTGACTTTATCAAATCATTATATAAACATTTTAGGTTACCATTTAAAAACTGGCCAGGGACTACAGATGGAAATAAGCCATTTCAGTTTACTCTGGCTCATTTAGAGTCATTTTGCCGTTTTGTAATGGGTATGGTCCCTGTCACATAAATAATAAATAATAAATAAATAAATGAAATGAAATGAAAAACAATATTCGACCAGGATAATCTCCTAAGGCTCTTCATCAATAAATGAGGGCCCCAAAAACTATTTTCCTCAAAGGTAATTTAACACGTTGCGGACAACAAGATTCTAATCGACACATATTTAAGTGTTTTAACATTTAATAGCAAAAATCTGTAACCATTCAACCAAGCAAAATCCTAGACACAAATATCTGTGGTAAATAATGCGGTCACACATTTTTTCCTTATGATACTTGACACAACATACAAATTACAACCAAACGAAAAAGAAGGCTGCACCTTTCTGCTACTTCTGAAGGACTTTAAAAAATGGGACAGGAGTTGTCAGACTCTTATGAAATATTTGGTCTAGAAAAAAACCTGCGTGGGAGAAACGAACCTCTGAGCTGGGACACAGCGTCCGACACACTTCTGCATCACTGTGGCAAGGTGAGAACTTTAACTCAAAGAGATGAAGTTGACAGTAAAGGTGGTGTAGAAACATTTCAATGACAACAGTTTTTCCACTCCATGTTAGCCAATCAGTAATGGGTTGCTCTCATTTAACCACCACATAAAACAACCCCCTGCCATGTTGGTTCAGTGGTTCGCGCCATCCACTCAAGAATTAGAATCCTGGTCTTTCTGTGTGAAGTGTGCATGTTCTCCACATGGGTTTTCTCTGGGTACTCTAGCTTTCTTCTCCAAAGGCATACATTAGGATTAGGTTAATTAGAGACTGTGTCTGTAGGTGTGAATGTGATTGGGAGTGGTAAATACGCTGACCGCCTCTTGCTCAATGGCAGCTGGGATGGGCTTCAGATTACTGTCAGTGACCCTCAAAGGATAAGCGGTATAGATAATGGATGGAAAGATGAAGAGTTACCACCCTGTCTTTATACTGAGTTGTTGCCGAAAATACTACAAATTTTGCATGACCAGACAGTGTGGCCAATTCATTTTCTATCGCACACAATAGATCAGAAAAATCCTTCTTGTTTTTGTGAGAGCATTTAATGCTTACTTGTGTAATCTGCTTACCAGAGTTCAGGCTCATCCCAAAACATTGTCGGACTTTGTGCGAAGCCCCAGAATGAAGAAAAGAATAAAGCTCTTTGTGTAAGGCAGTCAGCAGGCTGCGGGTCTGTCAAGCTAAATTTGATTTCTATTACAGGGGGCAGGAAGTGCTAGATGGCCCTCGGACATGAGGCTTAGAGGATTGACAAATTGACTCACAAAATGCTCGCTTTGAGCGATGGTACAATTTTGCGATCGACAGTCCACCGAGACCTAAGTCACCCTGACAACAGCAGCTTTGGTTCCATGGCTGGCAGCGAAAGCCTTTCACTTCTACACAGAAATATGGAGTCATGTACAAACACATGTGCATGTTCCCCAAAGAGCACAAGCTACAAAATCTCAACATCCCATTCCTTCAAATCTTAGTCGGGGTTCCCTGCTCGGCATCTTCTCCTGCTCTCTTTTCTCTTGCCAAGGCCGACTGCGTTTCACAGTCTTCACAAGCTGTTATGATCCACGTGTGACACCCAACTCAACATCCGGGTATATCATCTATCTTTTTATAATGCAAGAATGCTTTTAGTCAGGAGCAATAATACCTTAACATTCCCTCCCTCACACTAAACTTTTATTTTTAACTGTAACTTTACTCTAAGCTCCAAAGTTCTGACTTTGAGGCTTGATCAGACGTATGCAAATGATAACATGTTGACTGCTACAACAGTTGGTAATAACCGCTTTGAGTGATAATTAAAATCCCCAAATAAGCGTGGACACTTATAATAACACCCTGCTAATGTGTTTGCATTCATCCCCTTTGTTGTTGTTATTATTGCAGTTCTTTGCCGCCTTACGTCTGACTTGTCGAATTCAAAGCCTGTCATAGCTGAGGCCCTTCCATAATCCTATCAGCAGATTCTAATTACTACGGCGTCTTATGCAAATTTGTCTGCAGCTAAATGATGCTTTTCATCCAGAAAATTACCAAAAATCTTAACAGCATTATTAGCGCTTTAGCACCACTCCCCAGGCGACCCTCCATTTCTCTTTGCTTTATTGTTTTTATCCTCTCCCCCAGCACATGCGCGTGCTCCTCCATCTATGACAGTTTGCTACTGTGCACAGTTGGTGGCTCCCCCATCTTTGTAAAAGGCATAGTCTTCAAGCATGTCTATTTCAGTCACTCTCTGTGCTTTAGTGAGATATTATGTGGTTACAATGTGAAATTCACTTGTTGTTTTTGTAAAGCGAAAGTTTTAATCTGTTAAGGCTTACATGAAAACAGTTCAGTGTGTGTTAATGACTCTGCTAATTGTAACTTGGACTAATTTCGTGGTCTCATCTCGACAGCCAGCAGGGGTCTGGTCACCAAGTGGCCAATGAAATGGATTATTAACTCCCCGAAGATAAGCTCTAGTCTTCCACCCCCTTAGATACTTGGTCGGTGTTTATGTGTATGGCTTGTATTTTTTAATCTTGTTACCTAGAGAATTGGAAGTCAATTGAAAGGCACTGTACTGTCTTGGCCACTCTTCACTGAGGTTTCTGAATTCTATACTAATATCTATTTGATCTATTAATTTTTTTTTCTTTTTCTCATTCATGCAGTCATATAACCTGCCCGGTGACCTCTGGGTTCAGGTTTTGTGTCTCTGCTTTGTTCGGCCTTGTTTTTATGAACTGGGATGTAAAATAAATAGGTTTATGGGAGCATCAACTGACATTCTCATCTTCCTACAGTGTCAAAGGGCAAAGCAGGAGAGAAAATGAAAGAATAAGGGAAAATTAAAAAATCTGGACGGGGAGAAATTTCAAAGCAATCCGTGTCCCTCACTCCATACCACAGCTGAAGTGCTCTTGAGCAAGGCACTTTGATAGGCCCTAATCTTCTAAAGGTTTGCCCGTGTAAAAACTTGTGCAAACCTGATTTCACGCACACAAAAAAACATGCAAGCTGAATTGCTACCGGTTCACACTGAGGATTGCGTGTGTAAATTTAGCACACGCAATGTGATTTAAGAAAAAATCCTGAAAATAATTGCTGTGATTGTGACTGCGTCTGTATTTAGTACGTTTGAAAGGTAGGTGCTAATCGGAACAGTGGTGCGCACAGATGGCTGCAGTTATTGTGGTGAGGAGGAGACGGCATGAGAGAAGATGGACAAAAACGTTTTTTGCTCGTGCTTACATGTTTGGATTGACAGAAGCATCTTCTCTTAATTTCTTCGGTTGTTCTTTTTGTTTTACCCAAGGCATTAACTTTCTCGCCGATACTCTCCCATATTGCGTTTCTTTGAGTATATTAATATTTCTTTGCTGTAGCCCAACAAAATGTTTGTTTTTCTCTTACACTAACACCTTCAATTCCATGGCATTAAATTTCGCTAGCAGTTACTGTCACTCTGCTCTCCGTAATGCTCCAAGGTCAGAAACCAGTGGCGCACACAAAACACTCATTAAAATACTACTGCCTCTACCATGTTTGCACCTGTTATCATTACGCATTTATTTTTAGTAGATCATCCGCAAAATGCCCACAAACCAATCGTGCAATCTGTTATAATGCATATGCAATTTAGAACTCTTTATTTGGGCCCTTATTATTATGGCACCTGCCAGCAGTAAATGTGTTGTACTGTACATGTGGAATCATTTACCAGGAAATTATCTTAAGCACTTTGTGTAGGAGTAAAACTGAAAGTCAGCAAACCTGTGATGCTGTTAACGATGCCTCACTGCACCAGTAAACTGAGTGCACAACTACACTACTGTGCAGTTTATCGCTGATCACAGCAATTTTCGGAAAATAAGGATTTTATTATTAATACTGATTAAAAAAAATTGCAAAATTATAAGAAAAGCTTTATTTACAAACTGAGCTGTAAAGAAACAGACAGACATACATTTTACTACAGTTACACCTGTCTACTTATATGTATATATACATATAATCTGCTGTCTATATTTACTGGCCACCCACCACTGGACCAAGCAAAGAAGAGGAAGAAGAAGTTACCAAGTAGATCCAGTAGTTGGCGATGCTGTGCCTTGGCATTGGTTGCCACCGAACTGAAGAAGAAGTTACCATGGTGAATGGTTTGTGGTAATGCACCTTGCAAGAGGAGCACCGAGGCGGGTTCGGGGATGTGTAGTTATGAAAAGGGAAAGAGAAGTACAGCAGTAGATGGCGTGACAGAGCAGGTAAGAAGAACACTGAAGCAGGATGCGTTATATACAGTAGATGGAGGTAATGCTCCTTGACCTTGGCTGCCACCCGCCGATAAACCGAACAAAGAAGAATAAATATGTGGTTGTAGTGAATTCTTACGTCAACATGCTCTTGGGTGTTATGTTGAACATGTAAACTGTATTAGTTAAGCGTCAGCATGGGTGAACCGTGTAGACCTTCAGAGAAGGACAAACATATTTCAGATTTTATATCTAATCTCTTTCATTTATTTATTGACTATTATTTTCTCTGCAGTTTTCTCCAGAAAAGAAAGGGCTGCTGTCCTACAGCCATGGAAGTAGAGATGTCCCATCAGATTTCATTTAGCTTTTTGTCTAGGTAAAGACAAATTTAGAGTGGTTCTTTAATTGGTTAGGACTCCATTACCAGCACAGAAGGGCTGAAGTCCCTATGACTGGGTGTTTGTTTTGACTGGAGAATTTACCAATCACATTTTGATTCATAGTGGGTGGGACCAAACTCCATTGCCCCAGGCTTTTCCTGCAGGCTCAAGGCCACAGTTTACTCAGGGGTTTACCTTTTTTTTCTTTCCAGGGTTTTGAATTTAATCAGTCAGTCAGACGGCACAGATGGACAAGTGGAAGGAAACAAAAATAAGGCCAGAAACTAAACCAACAGATTCAACCATGGAATCAAAATTGATATTTTGCTTCAAATACATTTCCATTTTTTAAATAATTATATTTGTCATGCAAGATAGTTTTCAGCAGGGAGCCTCCAATCTCTGGTAAACAAGCTGGCAAGCAATTGTCCAGGGATGTGATTGTTCCAGATTCATTTTGCAGGAAGTGAAGAACACCAGACAGTTTGCAATGGATTTTACAACAGTATTCACAACATGGAATAGTTTTATGCAAAAAAAACGTTTGATTATTTTGATCAGTGGACCCTTATGGACTAAAGGATATAAATAATCCAGGAATGGACAATGAGACTGCAGGTTGGATTCAAAGACAGGGAGTCGCCACAGTTTCAGCGTCTTTCTGCTTGACACTGCTGGTAAATCTGGATAAATTATACTTTCTAATGGTTTCAGAAAGATGAACTGATTTTAGACCTAGCTCTGATATATGTGCTGTGGCGAGGTGTGTAACCTTGCTGCCTGCTACTCCTAAAGCTGTGCTACTAGCATGACAAAATATCAGCCTTCGGAAACCCTCCGTGCTCCGACCTTCGCCTAAATCTCTTTCACCCTCAAACCTGGAGTCTGAACCCACATCCGAACCCTAAAAGCTGTTATTCAAGTGACAGACAATGCACAGTGCACGGCAGAGAGGAAGTTTCCTTCATTACTACTGCAGGTACACTCCTGACTGCTCTCGCTGTCGTAGGTCCAGCAGTGTCCCTGCCCGCCAGCTGCTGGCTCGGCTCCAGGCTGCCTGTCACAGGGTCAGCTCAGAGAGACGACCATTCACAGCCTGTAAAACAGTGCTGATGGCTAAAACACTCACACCATCCATCATGCAGGTGCAAAGACTCTACTTATTCCCGAGGGGCTTCACACACACAGAGGTGGGTACATGCACACACAGTAGCACGCAAACATACATTGCTTCGAGCCATCGTTTAGTGGAAGTTATCGATTAGTCGGCTGCAATTAACACATACTCCCACAGGGAAGAGACCAGTGCTGATGAATCACTTGTTTTGGTGGTGGAAGTGTGTCTATGTGTGTATAAAGAGTGTGCGTGTGTTTGCGGGAGTGTGTGAGTGTGTAAGTTATTGGGTCATTAAGGTTGAAGTAAGGCCCTGAGGTGAGCTGCACTAAAGGTCCCCCAGTCGACGGTATAAAACTGCGGCTGCACTGTAGACTGACAGAGACGTTTAAAAAGCACAAGCCACAGAGACCCAATCTCTCACAGGAAAAGAAGAAAAGAGGCAGGAACTAATGAGAAGACCCAATCAGTAAGTCCTACACCAAGTTTCATGGCCAAAACACACAATACTTACATTTTTTTATTTTAGATGATAAGGGTTGACAGGAAACAGATGGCACCACATGCTGTATATTATACACAATTTTGTATACAAGGAAATAGTATTTCCTTATTTATGGCCATTTTCAAGGCCAAACATATGCAAAAACATTGTGCTGGCAGTATCAACTCTTCTGCAAGACCTATTGTTGAACTGAGAAGCCCAATATTGCGCATTGAACAGATTCTGTAAATATGAATTGATATTGATGTGAATATTGTGCATTGAATAGATAAAGATGCATAACTGCCTTTCTTTGTGTATATCTATGCTCTTCAATTGCACCTTGGTAGATCTCAGCTAACATTTGGTATTAAAAAGTGACCTTGGGCTTGAGAAGGTTGGTGAGCACTTCTGTATAAAATTACATTTGTCCAAAAGTCAACAATAAAGCAAACCCTTGGGTTGGGTCAGACAGACAACAGGACCACTGCTACTCTTACAGAGAGGACCTCCTCCAGATGTTGTAACAGAAGCTACTTGTGCTCTGCTCAGTGTTTTGCTGTTCCATGGCAGCCGCAGCGCTGCTTATCTGAGCACTGTAACAGCTGCATTTACTTGCTGTCAGGACTGCTGCTACTCCAACTGCAGAGACAGCATTTCATAAGCCCCATTTCCACCCTGGTAACCACCTATGGGCTCCGAGCCTTAGTCGCCCGGGGGAGGTAACGATCGTCACTCCCCGATCCTTGCTGCACTTTGCTCGCTGTTTTCTAGTGGAGAACGACAAGCAGAGATTACACATAAAATACTGACTATCTGCCCTCCACCTTAGGTGGCCAGCTGAACTATTCATACACGCAACCATCCATTAGGTATACCTCTTATCCTTGAAGGTTGCTGAAGGCAAATGAATAATAGGGCATAATGAAACTAATCAAGTAGTTACCAAAACTAATCAGATATGTCTGACTGCCAGAAAATGACTAACAGTATCAGGGTGAGGTTGGGTGTGAAAAAGGCAATCTCCCAAATAAAGTTAGTTTTATCTCTCTATGGAAGACTGGCCATCAATTGAAAGTTAAAAATGCAATATAAATAAAACTTACTACAACTAGTAATAATAATTATAGTCATAATAATATTTATAATAAGAACAGTCACAATATTGATAATAGTAGCAGTAGCAGGAAAAAGTATTATTAACTCTCTATATAACTTTAATACAAATAGAGACATATTTGAATGCCACAGAACAGATCTCTCATTGTCAGTGTTGTGATACACATGAGCCATGAATTTACTCACATTTTATTCAAGTTATTAGAATAAGCAGGATATAAACACTGGAATATTTTACATGTGTTTACATGGTGCCGCTTTTACTAGAACATTTAGTTATCATTTAAGTTTACTCTATTTAATTTCCTGTGCTTTCAATCTATTCTCGTCTGTTCATACTGGCAAGCGTGAACAATGCCAGTGCAGTACAATACACGATCATGATTTAATCCGTATAGATTTGAAGAAGGAAACCTGAATAAAAAGCCTTTACACTGCCTGAGAGCTCAGTGGCAAACAAACCTGTGTGTCTCATTCCATTTTACGAGCGACCTGAGTTGTTCACAATTTCTAATTCTGCCTGTCACTGTAAGCCTCCTCTTGCTTTCGGCTCTAACACGGACGGCACGAGCAGTGAAGAAACTAAATCTTGCGCAGACAATTTCATTATACCCAATACAGCTTTATTTTATTACACATGCAGGAATCCATTTACATTCCTAATATAATCAGCCGGTCTTTTATTAGCCCATTCATATATTTTTTGTCAGTGTTCTCCCCTCAGTGTCTGACTGCTTGTTGGGAACTGAACCGAATGCAGAGCATGGGGACCCTTATTTTCTGATATGGAGTTATAAAGGTCAAGTAGAAAATGGGGCTTTGGATAATATATGCTGTCAATTTGCAGTTCATTTTCACTCGGCCTGACCATTGTCTATCTTCCCCTGCAGCTTAAGGTGCCATTTTAGTGACGGAATATATGTTTGACAGGCAGCATGGTGGGCATCATTGGGATCTACATCCAAGGCCAAGAAAACGTACGGCTCTGCTTAAGATTCCAGTCTATTTATTAATTAATCCATTTAAAAATTCTGTTGAAGGAATACGAATCTGTTCTGAATTACAAGAGCACACTTGTAGTGCAAAGTATAATCTTAATGAAAAACTAACCAAATAGATCAAATAGGTTTATCTGACAAAATTGGAAGGTGCTATCTATAAAATAGAAGCATCTTTGGCGAAGCTCAGGTTGATTGTACCAAGGAGCAACTTGTCATGATTTTACTGTGAATGTTATTTTTATTTGAATAAACCACAGTTTCTTGTGTTTACTTTCCTTTTTAATCCTGTGGGTGTTTGATTTGATTTCACAGACGCCCCATATAAAACTGTAACCACACAAGTCAAATTAAATAATGACAAGATTTATTTTTTTGTCTTTTTCCTTATTTAAAAATGTTAAAACTACATGATAAAATTTAACACAAGTTAAAGACGTGCATTGCCCTTTCATTTGGAAGTCTCTTCATCTTGTTTCAAGTGACACACCAAACAGCAGAAACTAACAGAACTCAAGTTAAAACACTAAAAGTATCAGATTGTCCATTGAAAGACCCTTAACATTATAATCAACACAAAACTAATCAAAGACAATTATTTTGTAAGCCTCTTTGTCATCTTGACCCTCAGTCAGTCTCTAAATCTGTTCATGGGACATTAAATTCCCAAACAAAGGACACAAAACCGAAAACCGAAAACCACTTCATGCCGACACATTTTACATTTTTATCAATGTTGCCATTGCTTTTTAAAACTTTTTGAAAAGCTATGAATCCAGACAAGAAATACAAATTTGAAATGAAATTATTTCAATGAAACTTTATGTCCAAACATTATACACAATCTATAAAACCAAACCATATAAAGCAGAATTAAAATGATGTATCAGCCTATAAATCTGAAACAAATAATATAATCAGCATCACCAAAAAGATGAAGATCAGCTACGATAACTCCACATCCAAACATCTAAAAGTATTTCACGGAACATTTCGTAAACACCATCTCTCTAAGTTCCCTAGGGGAATGTTGATTGACACTCCGTAGTCCCTCCTGCTCTGAGTTTGGCTTATTGTTGTTTGGAGTGACAACAACAGAGACACCAAATATCACCTGTATATTTCGTTTTGCATTCACACAATAATCAACTCAACTTTAGGTGGTTGACTGAATGATTTAAGCAGGAATCTTTGTTTAAAAAACAAAACATAAGCATCGTCTCACTGCCGTTCAGATCGTTCTCATGGATGCTCCGGGCAAAGCACAACCCCGGTGTGATGCATCCCTGAAACCAGTCGTGAGTGGCAGCACATCAAGGATGATTTAGAAAGAAAACATACTGCTGTTGTCAGTGCAGTGACAATGAGATCTCCCAGAAACCACCCAGAGCCACTTCTGTTGATTGCTGCATTTCCATTGAGCTTTCTCAAGGCTAAATAGGCTGTTGGATGAGTGCGGCTGGCAGAGTGTCCCACCGGAACAGCTCTATCCTTTAACACTCTGATTGATCACATTACAGTTAATTAAATATTGGCAATTTGCTCCCATCCAAGGTTGGGCCATTAAAGTTTACACCCCAGCCCCATTCATCACTTTCCACAACTGTTTTATCACCATCGCTTGTCACCTCCTGTGTGTCAAGTGGATGATGATAAACGCCCAAACCCTTCATTTCGCTCACTCGTACATTTTTACCTCCTTATTCTTTTTTTTGGTTCTGCCTCTTACGCTTTCCACTGGCTTTTCATTTCAATGAAGTATGACAGCTGCAATGAAGGAGCGCACCGCAGTGAGTCTTTTCCATATTGCACGGTCTGTGTGTAACTGTCACTATCTCAAAGGGGATCGGGCAGGGTGAAAATGACAGGTAAGAGCTAGGAGATGAAAATGACAGTATCGGGCAAAAGCAGACGTAAAACACAATTGTTCAGCTGTCACCTAGGGTGCTGCCCTAATAAACTACAATAATACTGATGGGCAGGATTATGTGGCACGTCTGACACACATATGTTATTAAGACGGCTCTTATCCTCCCTGACGATGAAGTATGAGCAGCCCATTCCCATTTTCAATAAGAGAATGGTCTCTTCGGGAAATCCCTCAGGTATCACATAAGGGTTGTGAAGAGACAGAGTTAGCAGATAGGGATGGACAAATTGTTGTCCACTTGGGTATGGTGATTCATTACTAATGCATCCAGTTTACAGGCCTGAGGGGAAGTGAAGACAGCATCTCACGTCTGATAAGCCACAAGGCCCTCCTTGAAAATGAGCCATCCCTTTTATTTGGGAGGGGGCTGAGTGGTAAAGGAGGATCCGGTCTGTAAAGCGCAAGCCTGTGATTAAATGCACAAGATAAAATCCTCAGACACTTGACAATTACTTATCAAGAGCTGGCCAACCCTGTAAATGAGTCTGATAAAGGCTGTGGCAATGTGGTTTTGCATGGTGAAACAGAGTAGGGGGTTATGGGTTAACTGTAACTCACACAGGCAGAGAGGCTAATGTGGACGCGTCCGAAATCTCAATCTCACATTGTGTGTGTCTGCAGTCTTATTTGTAAAATCATTAAATGTGCGCAGAGGGATATCTTGCAAGACAGGGTCAACGAGAAAAGTTTTCTAATTTGTATTTGTTCTTTTCGAAGCTGAAGTTATATTTCCGAGGCATTTTAATTTGTCAAAAGTAATAAGCTCTAAGTCAAAGTGTGTTGGCAGATGCATTAAGTCTGCACACAGTGTCACAGAACATGTGTCAGGCTTCAGACAAAAGAGAGCAAGCTCTGACTGTGATTCTCGGCTGTTCTCTCAACGTACCAAAAGGGTCGTTCAAGTCTTCTTTAAAGCTAGATTTTGCAATGTATCATCAACCATGTCTGAAGTCCAAACTTTTTATACCTTTTCCAAAATGCCATTTTAAAAGCCTGAGGCAATGAATAGTATTCATGGGGAAAAGCATGCCGACTTTTGGACAGTCTTGCCTTTAAGAGATTTGTAGTGTTGAATCCAAAGGTAGTTTTTTGTTGAAGAAGAGAGCTTTAAGGGAAGTTCAAATCCGACATACTTCCTAAAGTCTGCACACCAATCGATGCATGAAATGGGCATGCTGGTTGGATGTCAGCTTTGGACAGCTACCGACATTTTTGGAAGCAGCCTTCTCCATCCCAATGTCAAAAAAGTGTCAGCGTGCTACCATGCAAGGCCTGACCACTGGGAGCTAGTCGGAGTTTGGTGTCACACTCAAGATCAGCTCGGCATTTGGGCTAAAGGAGGCGGGATTCACACCAACAACCCTGTGATCAGAAGATGAATAATTCTATGTGCCATCCACATGATTATGTAAAACGGGACATACGACTGCTGTGAGATGATCTGAAAGTACTCTGAAGCATAATGGAGCCCAAAAACAGGTGCCAGATTACAGACAGGATTCATTTAAGTGGTTCCAAAAGCCTTATAGTAATTTATTCTTGAAGAGTAATCATACTGGCAGTTCATCTTCACCTTCCTTGAGGGAAGGTCTTAAGAGGCAAATATTCATTCAAGATTCATGCATGGTATCAAACACTCCATGTTGGATGAACATTTTAGCCCCTTTTCTACAAGTCAAAACCCACTAACACCCTCTATCATCGAGCTCATGTCTGCAATTGGGATGGATACAATCAGCAATCACTCCCAGGGCAAATGCAAAGACGCAAACTGATAGCATCCTGTAATATGCTCATCCAGTGAGGCCACTGCTCTGACATTAAGTAGTGAGTAAATTGCATGCAGACATTGGGACATGGCATTGCCGAGAAACACTCGCTGTATATTGCAGAACCTCATCCGCTACCCCGAACTCTCCACCTCTTTATCTGAGTGTTTCTCCTTCATATGTTAATGTATGTTATTCTGGCACAATCTCAGTCAGCTCTACATCATCTCAGTGCCAAAGCTAGCCAGGCTCGCCACTACTGAGGACATGACCTAAATGTGATAAGATTAGTGGAGGGTGTAGATTTAAAGTAACAACTGAGTTAATCATGTTGAGTGGTTCAACTGGCCACCTTCTTGGCTGCTGGAGACATAGATAGGTTACTGTACAGGAGACAATTTTGATAAATTCACTGTTCTTCAGTAAAATTGTGTGTGTTTGTCTTGCAGTAGCACGCTTATTCCGTGCTACTGCCAGGCAAACACACACAATTCTGCAAAAATACAGACAAGCATTGTGTCTCTGCTCTCGGTTCATGACAGAAAGGTGAAAGGTTTTCTAAATAGTGGTTTTGGGTGAACATAAGTTTGGAGTTAGGCCACTAAAACCCCTAAAACCCAGCAAGGACTGTGGTTTGAGTTCATTGCGGGTACCTGAACTGCAACTCTGTCGCCCATGAAAGATTAAGTGCACATTTATGACGCTCAAAAAATGTCAATGGAATGGTGTGTAACTGAATTAACTTTAACGATTTAAGAGTTTGAAGATAAAACACTCTAGAATACAGGAAAACAATATGTCAGTGGATGAAAGGCCACCTTTGTGTACCACTGATAAAATAATGGGCATGTGATGAAGCAGAAAATTGATAACATCAGTGCCCCTGAAGGCGAGTGCTGTGCGGTCGTGCACTCTACTTCACCTCTGATGCAGTAAACTTACAGCAACCTGTGAGTCACTGTGGACATCAATAACTTACAGTGTGGAGGAGACTAGGATTGGCTACTGCATCTGGTCTACTGCCACAAAAGCTACGTGCCAAACTGTTCAAACAGTAAAAGCATGTTTACACCTCGATGAAAAACGTATTTTTCTCTCTTAACAAATTTATTTGAAGAATATACCATCATCCTTATATTATATGGTAGTGTTTTTCTTTTTAACCTGTAGCCACTGTCCGGCTCTAAGATCCAACCTGAACCATCCAGCCATCCAAAATGTGTATTATATATGTATTATTAAACCAGACCCGACACGCAAACCTCCCGCTTTTAACTGTCTCTCTTTCTCTCTCTGTGGCTTTCAGAATAGGTTCCTTTTATTAACATGTCCAGAAACAACAGATGAAATATTTATAAAGCACTTGTTTTCTTTCTTATTCTATATTATGCATATTAATACAAAATATGTAAAACGAGAATAAGTAAAAATATGAAAAGTAGCTGCTGATGCCTGCTGTGTGTTTTTCAGCACCAGCGAGACGTGGAGAGCGGTGGGATGAAGAGAGAGCGAGAGAGAGGGAAACACTATTTTCTGTTACTATTTCTGTAAGAACTGTAATACACTTTATAGCTGACAAAGAAAGACACAGAAAGAGAGAGAGGCATTGTTTTACAAATCCAAAAAGTGGAATATGCGTGCCTTTGCAATAGTGAGTGCTTCAAATGTTTGTCAGTTGAAGCTCCACACAGGTATTAAAAACCTCCGGTGAATGATGTTCGATAAGTGTTTGCTGTCAATAGCAGAGGTAACCAACCATGTGTTTTCAAACTCCCATTCCTAACAAATGTGTTACAGGTCCTCTCTGGTCAAGTTAGCCCAGGACAGAGAAGCAGGTGAAGTTCACAGCATCATCATCAGCCTCTTCCTCTGTCGACACATCGGTATGCTGATTACAAAAAAGAGGAATTCAAAATGCAGATTTGGTGCACAGAATGACTGGGGAATTTTGTCCTTCTCCTGTTTTATTTTACAGCTGTGAGACAGAGCGTGTCGTCCACTAACCAGGAGGTCGGTGGATTGATCCCCAGCTCCGCAGGCCAAAGTGACCTTGGGAAAGATACTGAACCCGAAAATCGCCTCTGACGGCTGTGCCCACAGTGTGGGATCGGCAAAGCGATGTGAATAGAAGCACTGTATGAATGTGTGTGTGAATCGGTGAAAAGTGCTGTGAGTGGTCATTACGACTGGAAAAACACATATTCCAGTTACCGTTCACGACAGCTGGTATCAAGAAGGTTTATTGTGATATTGAGCATACAATATTGTGTCGCCAGGTCTCTATGGTGATTGCACAAATAGCACGCAAGCTGGTGTCTTTATTAAAGTGAATTAGTGATGAATCACCATCATGTATGAATCTTACATCGATCAAATCCTTCCTTCAAGCATCACCAACTGCTATAGGGAAAAAAAACACTGGATTGTTTGTACTTTCTTTGAATCCACAATCATCCTGGGCCGCACTATGCCCAGGGTGCAGCTACCGTGTCCCAGCAGAAGAGTGTCAGGGGAACAGCTGCATGTGAGGATCTCTTTCATTAAAGCAGATAATTCCCTGCAAAAAGAATTGCCCAAAAATATACTGTCAAAAAACGTAACGTCTAATGTGCGATTGAAAAATGTTTACTAAACCATTTATTGTGTAAGTTGCTGGGTCAGAGGCGTTTGGGCATTTTTAAAACAGTAACAGGCAGCACAACCTGTGGGACTCCTGGGTCATCACCTCAAAATGGCACAGTGCTATTCCTTCATCTCTTTTAAGGCAATTAAAACAGCCACAATTCAACAATTCACACAGTGAGAGTAATACATATGTAATTCCAACCCCCCTGACACATAAGTACAAAAGATAGAAGTCGGGGCAGAATGGGGTTGATGTCAACCCGAGGAGAAACAGACGGAGAAGAAACAATATAATGTGACCTGTATGTACAGCCTGCAGTCATACCATGGAAGAGCTTGGCTCCGTCTCTCACCTGACAGACACCCTTACATGTGCTCTACCACCTGTGGGCTGTGCCTCCATGACGCAAGGCCAACACCACACACATGCCCGGGGCAAAGATAAGGGGGAGAGCGAGAAAGATAAAAGGCTGGTTTCATGGAGCACAATGGAATGAGTTCACTGTGTGAGGCTGAAAAAGATCTACCTTTGCTCTTGGTAATCGAGCATTTTATAACTACAATCCACACCCATGCCGATAAAATGTTCATATCTGCTAAATGGAGAAAAAAAAAACAGCACAAGCGTGTCTAGAGAAAGCACGAGGTTGAGTTGGAGGGATTAAAGAGTAAGAAAAGACGGGAAGCTTCCAGAGGAAATAAAGAGACATTAAATAAAACAGGGGATGAAAGTATTAGAAGAGTAAAAAGGCAGTTGACAATAGAAGGAAGACAGATGAGTGGGTGGAATGAGAATAGGGAATATTTACACTATGTAAGCTGTAAAATCAGCTCTTCTCCTTTTTTCCCCCTCACTCCCCACACGTACTTCTCCATAGTCTATACGAGTACCGATCAACGCTATCTCCTCATGAGTTGCACCTCCATTTTATGCTCCAGCGGATGACAATAATTTAAGCCTCCCGATATGCAAATGTCCTTAATTGGACTGTCACAAGTTCCGAAGCGTCGTCAACTTTACAAAATGACTGAGGCTGGAAACAGATTGGATTTTGGTGGCCAATCTTGTACACTTAATTTTCAGTAATTTTGCAAGCGTCTCACCGTAGGCTCCTGCGACATACCATTTACAAGAATATATATACCAGATGGAAGCGCTCTTGTCATCTTCATTCTCTGCCTCACTCCTCTTTTCTCTCTCTATACCCAATTACCCCCATCTCTGTCAGACCCTTCAATACTCATGCTCTCGTCTTGTTTGTACCTTTTAAAACCTGTACGACTGTACGACCCCCCCGGAGGTTCTGCTGTTCCCAATCATATAATTATAGGTTGTTCTGCACTCAAAACTCAGCCACGTTTTCTCTGCAAAGCAAACATGTACTGTCATTGTTTGTGAAGACTCGGAGCAAACACGCATGAGTGTCTGAAGACAGCCACCACAGCAACACACTGCCTTTCATGAGGAGAGGGACCAAATGCGAAACCAGCTCATGTAATATAAACCTAATGCATTCAAGGTATTCTCCTTGCAGGTAAGTGACCTTGACGTGCTGCCTCACAGATATTATTTGTCATGTCGGAGGATCGAAGGCTATTAATTATCTTGAATGTTTTGTGGTCATGTTGTTGTATAATCGTTGTTTATTTAAAACATCCATTTTTTTTCCAACGTTTGCTCGAGGTCCTCCATCAATTACTGAGCAAGAGGGTTCAGCGTGAAGTCGGTGCGTGTATTTCATCATAATGCAGGAAGGAAAAACCTGCCTTATATATAACTTCCACCTCCACAAGCTATGTTAAGTCATATTTTGACACAAAAACACAGTCTCAATTATGATGATGGATTGTTAAATCATGTTCTATTAAAGGAACTTTCTTGATGTTTTGCAATTAGTCATAATTTAGTATTTACTTTCTTAAGCAATTATTTTTCTCCTGGTGCGCCCACCCACGCCTCTACTCACCCACCCATCCAGCCTTCTCACAGTTAATTGAGTGAACATGCGGAAATCGTATTAGCCATAATGACATGTAGAGAAAAATAGATAAAACACCAGAGCGGGGGAATGAAGCCGAGCCGGATGAGGCTAAAGCGACATCTGATTGCCAGCATACCTGCAAATTCCCTGTAGACGTGGTTGCCTAAATCCCCAAATACCTCATCTCACTTTGAAAAATTTGTACTATCCATCGAATATATAATAGAGGAGAAGGGAACAGATGATTTCTGTGGTGATCTCACTGTCAGGTGATTAAAGCTGCGAGACATTTGGAGGAACGATGTTTTAATAACCTCTGTGCTGTGGAACACAGCTACAGGTCCAAGGCAATCCAGGAATTAACTACATGGATGTGGGCGCGGGATTAGTATTAAATATAAAGCTCTGACTGTCTGTTATGTTTCCATCAAAAGGAGATTTTCTTTTATTTCTCCATGCTCTGCCGGGTGGGCTTTAATAACGGCAGTTCACTGCTTATTTATTCAGTGTGACAGACAATTTCTTGCCCTTGTATGAAGATTGTACCCATTTAATAAAAGTGTAAAGGGAATGAAAGAGTGAGGGATTAATAAATCACTACCAAGGTAAATGCAGGGGTGGAGGGAAATTATGTGCTGCTGTGGTAAAAGCTTTGCATTTTCCCTGTCTCTTGACAGAGGTCTACAGCCCATATGTGTATTTGTATCTACAGCAATTCAACTGAAGTTGTTTTTGTGCTCTCACCTTGTTTGGTGAGGACCTCCAGACTTTTGACCACTGCTTCAAGATGGAGAAGAAGAAAAGAAGACACGTCCCCTACCCAGGAATTTTAAATTAAATAATTTTTGGGACAGGGAGTCAGGATAGGGGCTTGATCTGTCCACGCAACACATTGACCTGGTATTGCAGTACCTCCAGGAATGGTGCACTGACAAATTAGATGGCGGTTTTGCACCTGGACGTTGGTTGCCACCCGCCAATAAGCCACAAGAAGAAGAAGAAGAAGAAGAAGAAGAAGAAGAAGAAGAAGAAGAAGAAGAAGAAGTATTTGTGTTTTGAAGATATCAAGAGGTCTGGGCTGAGATCCTGATTTGCAAGACTACAGCTACCTTGCTGTGTTGACAACCAGTCAGCGCTGATCACTTACAGGAGTACTTTATATCACAAGCTAAAGATTAATCCCGGTATAGATTCATTATCCTAAATACCATTAAACAAGACGTATAAAGTCCAAGGAAAATGAGAACCAGTGAGTATAATTTCTAGAAAACTACAAATCTAAAATTCAAAAATCCAAAAACCTGCTATTCTCCAAAACCGGAATAGCAATGTGACACCCGGGGACTCAATCGATCACTTCAGGGTCTTCCTCAGTTTAGGATGTATAGTGATAATGGCCGAAACACTCTATGATCCAAGATCTGCTCCTCGCTGAAAGCTATAGAAATAAGCCTCCCTAGTATATGTGATAATAGTGTGAATAAAAATTTAACAGGTGTGAAAGGTGCCTTTCCTTTTCCTTCAAATGGAAAGAACAGCATTTGAAATGTACTTTATTCAGGAAACATAGGAATTACATTGGCCAAATTGACAACACCCCTGTTTAATAACCAATCAATGTCAATTCTAGGTCGACACAGTCGACATAGGGGATGATGATGATGCCTTTGTGTCCTTCACTACAAAGTCATATAATAAAAAGTGCCGTTTTCTGTCTGACCCACTCTCTCATGTGGCCAATGGGACAACAGGAAGCTGTCGGATTTTTAAGACAAATGGAGGTCAGACAGGATGAATTGGAGATAGGCCTGGTTGCCAGATCATAGATACCGCAATAAAAAACACAGGAATTCAAGGTTGCACAGGAGGAACCTCGAAATTAAAGTTATACATCAAAAGCGGGGTTGAACTCTTTAAAGTGCAGCAGTGATGTAGTGTCAGTTGATGATGTGGTATTGACAACTTCTAATAAACGATGGGTCTCGTTGAGTACTTCTTCAAGAGTTGAACTTCGGTGGGAAGACTTTGAAACAACATCCTTCTCCGTCAGATTGTGACGACTCACAGCAGATTTATGTTTGCCTCCCAGGAAAAGCACTCATGACAGTTTGCTTGCAGTTTAATTGGATGCCTTGATACTTGAATACTAATCATCATCAAACACACACACGCCAGTGCATCTCACTCTACTCTGCACAATCTTCTACACATGTGCTTCTTCTATTTGTTACTCAAGAGATGCAGATAGATGTAGTGATGTAAACAGCCAGCTTGTGTTGGGTAGTTTCACACCCAAACTGCTGTGGCAAGCAACATTAAAAACCTAAATGGGTTCACTTGCATACACTTTTTACTCACAGAATAGAGTTGTATTCCACAGATGCAGAGATACCTTGTTTGGCTTGAGCCACAGGTAACAGGCATCAAAAATGTTAATTGTTAGAGAAACATTACCCTGCAGTTTTAATGGTCCGAGGATAAGTTGGTTTTATCTTTCAAGACAGAGTGATAAATCATCACCAATCAAAGTGCTTTACAGTACAAGTCACTTGGGGTCCAGTATCTTGGCCGAGGTCACAGAGGACTTTGAAGTTTTTGATCATGTGTAAGAACAAAGTTCTGTTCTGTTAAATTAATTCCACCAAATATTCCTTGAAAAACTGAATTTTTGGCAAAACAAGACTATAGGGGCACTCGTTTAGAAGAACGAAGAAGAAGTTGACAGAGTAGATGACGGTAATGCACCTCGGCTTTGTTTGCCACCCGCAAATAAACAGTACAATGAAGAAGAGGAAGAAGCAGAAGAAGAAATCCACAGAAGTAAATACACGTATGATGAAACACTTCAGCGGTAACGTATGCCTCAGTAAGAAAGCAGCTACAACAGTCCATCATCTCCGCTTCTCCGTGGGATGAGTCGGCAGTTGACTGGAAATTCTGATTAATGACGTTCAGGAGAACCTAACATGTGTTCCTTTTCGCTTCCTTTTGAAAGAACAAAGGAGGAAGACATGGCACTGACTCCACTTGCTCCCCTCTGCCAGTCCTGTAACTCATCAAAAGATAAAAAGCTAAAGAGCCTGAATAAAAAAAAATCTCATTACAAAGACTATTTCCCTCATCTGTGTGGTTCAGTGAGGAGGCAGATTGTATTTCAGTACTTCATTAATAAATAAGTATGTGAACAATAGCAAATAGATGGCTCCATTGTCTTGAAGCCCAAGACTAAAGCTCTCAGAATGCCAGAAGCAACACAGTCATTACGCCGCCTGTGCTCTTCAGCTCAAAATCGGATATAAATTTGTGTGGATTAACATCATCGCTGATTAAATTGTGCTTGAGTTTGACACCACGCGATTTTTTTATTAGCATTTAAATTTAATCTATGATTTGTTAAAATTGGCCCCTCAAACAATGTATAAAAATAGGCATCATTTTGTTGAAATATTCCAAAGAGAACAAGCTTTCGACTGTGAGAAAACGATGTATCTGCTGTGGGCTGGTTGAGTCTGGGGGAGGAGAGAGGACGTCACTCTATACCTTGAAAGCAAAGAAATCTGGCAGGTGGAAATGATTTGGGCCGAGATGAAAAAAGAATGCACGTCCACTGAAAGAGGGAAGGAAGTGAGTCCTTGTTCTCGGTCAGAATACAAGCAAAACGACTAATAAGCGAAGCAGGAGCTGGTTTGCGGTGGGAGGAAAGCCTGAACGGATAACACCCATGGATTAGAGGAATCTGACAGCGGTGGAAAGAGGATTCTTATTTTCTTTTCTGCAAAATTATTTGAATCTGTTACTTTTTAATCATGGTTTAGAGCAACAGCTTTGAAGTGGGGGATTTAGAGGGAATTGAGACGGCGGTACCTGTTGGAAAAACTGTTGCCTTATTAAAAGCAGCCCCCTGGCCCCTCCAGTTTTTCCTTTAAAACTCATTTCACGAGCTTTAAAAGGCATTAAAGGGTCTTCTATCAGAAAGCTCCTTCTTTAATTTCACATCTGTACTTTTGCAGGCCTCTGTGAAAGTGACCTGCAGTTTCCATTTATACAGTCTGACAAAGGATATGTTTATTTCTGGCTTAACATTCATCGATCACGATGGAGAATGCGAGGGAATTTAACTGTCGGACGCTGAGTTTAAACACTGTGACGGCTTAACTACAACAGGTAATGATTCACAGACCTGTGACCTAAAATTCCCTTTATCATATTAAAACAGACTGTTTGACTAACTTGTCAACAGGCATTCAAGACAATGAATCAAGAGAGACACTGACTGGATCCTCAACCTTTGTCCTCTCTACTCATGATGCACTTTCTCTCTTTTTAACACATTAATTCCAGCTCAGAGTCACACACATATTATTTCACCTTTCAAAGAAACCTTTTTCAAATCTCTCCTTCTAATAAACGCATTGCAGTGTTCATTCCTTATCACATACTACTGTACTGAGCTCACTGCTACTGTGCTAATGAGATACTTTTCATAATTAGCTTGAGATCTGTTACCCAATCAGACAGGCAGTGAGCGGCTAATTAATTAGAGAAGATTAGCCAGGGTCTATGTTTACTCATGTCTATTTACCTTGTGTTATAGCAGTGAATGATTATATGATATCGCCTGCTGTTTGGAGCAATTGGGAAGCTGTTGGATTCGCAGAAGAAAGCCAAGGTCAGAGATAATTGATTTTTAGTAATGCCTTGAGAGGTGCAGTTTTGCGATGCAGTACAATTTGAATTCAAAAACCTTGTTTGCTCAGACACCAGACAAGAGCAGGAGCAGGCTGATTCCTGCAGCCAGTCAGAGCACACACACAAAAAATGAAAAGTAAGTGCTCCCTTATTCAGAGTTGGAGAAAAGGCAAACCACATACGACACATCCGAGACAACAGAGAGGGGTTTGACATGATTTATGCAGAATGAATGTGTGTGTGTGAGTGGCAGACAGAGGTTTAGTGAACCTGTCTTACCTACCCGTACTGAAGATTGAGCAGCAAATGCGTACGCGGGTCACTGGTGAGACTTAAGCGTGGCGTTCAAACAAAAGCCGCAGGGCTTTGGGGTGCAGAGAACTTGACAGCTATACACAGGAATTGTATGTAATGACAGGAACAAATGTGTGGGTTTCTGTGTATGTGTTTTGCCGGCAACACAACAGAGGCAGTGACTGACAACCAACTAACCTGTGTCACATAGCGGTAGTCAGCAAAGCATTTGCCCATTAACCTTGCTCATCCCATCACTTGAGAAGCCATCTCAGTACAGTGGTATTCGTCTTCTATAAAAGCCACTACAGCTTGATAACCTACATTGTTTTGACTTCACAGATCAGACATTTGGGTGATACCTGTTGTACATTAGGAGGGACCTATATGATTTCATTCACACCAGTTTAGAGTCTCCACTAAACCTTACCCATGATAAGCATGTTTTTTAAACTATGGGAGTACCCAGAGAAAACCCACACAGTCACAGAGCTTGGATTTGAACCTGAAACGATCTTGCTGTAAGGCGACAACCATTCTGCCCTCAGCATTCTTTAGCTTGTCCTGATGTTTACACTCACGATGAAAAGCCTGCTGTCATATATAGAAGGACAAATTGCCTAAATGTGAAGATAATAGCACAGTCTTTTGGACAGTCTGTCGAGGGGGTGGGCATTCATGGTGTAACACCAAAAGTGATGGAAATAGTCGTGTAAAGAATAAATACAGAAGGCTCGGGAGGCAAGTTAAAACCCCCCCTTAAGCTTCTCTGCTCACCACACCAGGTCAGTGACTGTCAGACTGTTTGAACATTCAACAAGCACTTGCTACTTAGGGTTGAGGTAATTGTTCCGCTGGATGGACGTCTCACACTGAACACTGGAATTTGAGCGTTCAGAAACAGCACCATTAAACCTAATATAGGGCTCTGCTTTCGTCCATTAGTCCAGTATCCACACTCTGTAAAATGACAGGTTTGTTTCTATATACTTAAGGCCACTACCTATCATCACGCTGGGATTTTTCCAGCAAAGCTATTGGAACACTAAGGGCAATTACTGCAGTATTGTTGTACAGTAGAGACCGTTGGGTCTAGGATCAAAAGATTAATATGGGGATCGAACTGAGAATTTCGGCTTTTATTTCCTGGTATTTAGGCCTAGGCTTTTCACAACACACGTGGCCTCGGGCTAACAGCTCCCTTAGCCCAAGGCCTTCATACTGGTACAGCCCTGGCACATTCCAAAGTGGGATAACCCCAACTTTAGCCTAAGGCTGACTGGTCCTGCTCCAGAGCAGCCTTTGTCTAGAATGTGCAGGGTAATGCCCCGGAAGTGAACTAAACACAGGGCTAAGAGATACATGTGTTTCTCTTAGGTATTTTCTTTCACGTTGGTACAGACACCCCGTGGTCTCATGAGTTCATATAAGATCTCTAATTATTTTTCAGCGGATGAGTGGTCTGCATCTTGTAGTGTGGGCTCTATGTATCTTAACAGCTTTTTCAAATGGTGGATTCGGATTCCTTCGCCCTTGCCCTGAGGACGGTCAGTGCTGCTGTTTTTCTTCACAGCTCTCACAATGATCAACTTATCAGCAGCTGCCGTTGTCGTCCTTGTTCGACCTGTTCAATGTCTGGTGCTCATCACAACAGTAGTTTCTTTCCTTTTCAGGAGATACCAAATTGGTGTAATGGCGTTGCCCAGTGTTTGTGAAATGGCTCTGATAAATTTTCTCTCTTTTCTCAGCCATCAAATGACTTGTTTTCCTCCCATTTAAAGCTGTCAGGTCGTCATGCTGTTTCATCCTTTGGAACAACAAATTCAGCCTTGACAGGAGAAACAGGAGGCTAGAAGAGATTCGGTGCTAATGTCTTTAGGTACAGATCCGCTTGGCCTTACCAGTAGTTTTGAAGGGAGCGGTACATGAAACGGAAAAACTCAGTGTTGATGACTTACTTCGGCACTTGTGAACTAATTCAATCATATGTCGTGAAAGACTCGACACATATGCTTCTGACAAGATATGTTCAAACACGTGCAACTCACGAATAAAAATAGTAGGTGTACCAAGAATCTAAAGATGTGCACGACATTTTTTTATTTCTAGCCTTTGGCTGTTTGTGTCACCTACCTTTTTTGTCATTTTTGTTTCTCAGAAGAAGGCAACTGCAGTTTGTCAGGCAGAGTCATGCATTCATGCATAAAACAATACGTATATCTAAACCTGTGCTTTTCACTCTTTCTGACAAGCTGTTTGTGTGATTTTTAAGTCGTGAGCTGTTGTTACGACACAGTGGTGTCTGATGTCTTAGCCAGCTGTCAGGCTCAGCGGTGCCACATCTCCTGTTGTTCCAGACCAGTGAGTGTGGTGACGGTTGCACCCTGCTCAGCAGTCCGAGGCGATCACTCGACAAGCTTGGAGTGACGTAAAAGACGAGCACGGAAATGATGCAGCCTTATTTTTCTGCTGAATTAAACTGGACGGTGAGCTGCTTTCAGTTAAACACAGATGGAAATTGTGTGTTTTCAAATCATGCATATTAACAAATATTCAGCTTTAAAATATTCTTCGGACATTCATGTGCATAAAAAACCTTGCTAAATGTGTAGAGTTGTATCTGCTGAAGCAGGTGGTTATTTTATGAGCTAATAAATGAGTATCTGTGTATTTACTGTTCTTGCCTTCACCCATTGAGCAGCTCGAACCCAGTGAGTCAGACATCACTTGTATTTAAAACCTGGCTGGCCTAATAAATGAGGCTTAACAGCGACCTGAGCGTGGCCCTGCCACTTTGCCCCAGTCGTTTGGTGGAGGAGGGCAGGATTCGCCTCAGCTAATTACTGGACAACTGTTGCTGGCCTGAACTGTACCTGTCTGGTTGTGGAGCACTGTTTTGGAAGGGGAGAAAAGAGGCGGATTGGTGCAATGTGATTTTTCATTCTGACTGACAATCAACGCTCGTTAAACAATTATGAATCTCTATTCTGCTTGTATATGTCTTCTGATTTCTGTTTCTATTTGGACCAATCACATTTGACCAGGTAGAAAACCTTGAATGAAAAGCATCTGCTGGCTTTTGTGTGATAAAATGAACTAGTCGGATTGTAATCAGTGTATACAGATATTTGCCTTTGCCCCCAGAGGCTAATTGCCCGTCAGATAGCCAATGGGCTCCTAGATTGAAAGATGATTACTTATTATTAATGACAAGATCAAATCATTCAGTCTCAGACATTCGAAAATACCAATGCAATGTTATTTTCGATGCAGAATAAAAAGTAGGAATATAGGGTTTTCTCATCATTATACACCTGAAGTGCTTCTTTATACACACACACACACACACACACACACACACACACACACACACACACACACACACACACACACACACACACACACACACACACACACACACACCATAGCTCTCAGTTTTTTAAATCTTAGACAGGCAGATGTCAGTGTGCCTGTTTATGTGACAGGCGTCACTAAATTGTGTACATGATGCACTAAAGAGTGTGTGAGTCTGTGGGAAGTGGAGATTAGAGGAAACACGAGAGTGGCAATGAGACCGGATAGATACAGCAGGAAAAGACGACTGAGTCAGCAGGACAGAGCAGTGATGTTAATGTTGTTGTTTATTATAAAATGTGTGAAAAAATCTCTCGCAGCTACCTCACCCAGAAGAAGCAAGAAAGTGCATGTTTTCTGGCTGCTGTGTGTGTGTATGCAAGTATTCTTGTTGTGTGGCTGTCAGTCTATTGAGGGCCAGAGGACATATGCTGGTCAGCCAGCTACCCTCCTTACTGTCTCATCATTTTCTCTGTTTCTCCCTGTAGGGTGGCCATTATAGTGAGTCCCCTCAGGCCATGCCACAGCACACACAACACACACACACCCTCACACACACTATAGCAAACAATGAAAAATATTTTAGCAAGCATACACACATGCACGCACAGAAGCACAAACGCTCTTCCTCTCCATCCATCCATCGATCCAGCCCAGCTCGAGGGCCTTGGTGAGTGGGCTCCAGCCCTGTGCTGCAGCCCCATGCTAGGGCCTTGGCCACATTAGCAGCCTAGCAGGAGACTGGCTGCTTGTGCTCGCCAACAGCCTCCAGCTAACGTCCTCCCACAAGAGCTGGCACCCTTTAGATGAGCTGGAATGGTCACAAAGTGGGAAGAATCTAATCCGGTTTGACTCCTCTGCAGTGTCCTCAGCCACCATGGGCCTTATTTGTGCCACTTTCCACTCCAAATAAATGTGAAATATGAGTCCTGTGTGTCATGTGTGCTTCGTGGGAAATATTGGATTAAATGGTTGCAGCGCAGAGCAGCAACACTGTAAAAGAAAAAGCTGTGATGCAGCTGCTATGTTACATGAATCCAGTATAAGCTCCTTCGCCGTGATATCACACCACATCACATAAATGGTTTAAATCCTTCGTGTAAGTACATCCTGCAGCTATGCTTACCTGAGCGGATTAACACCTTCATAATTGTGAGCTGCCTTCACTTGGTCTAAGTTATTCTGCCTTTACCTCTGCTGCTACGTCCATGCTCTGGTTCACCACCATTAGTTTTCAGATGTACTATACCTGCATAGGGGATGGGAGCGTCTTTGTCCAGGGCCACCAGAGGAGGATCCAGCAGAACGATGTCAGTGTTTTCAGTGATCACTCCGTGGTATGATGTCTCAATCCACGGCTTGTGTTTATTCACTGTGGAGAGAGAACGCAGAGTGTGAGATGTCAGTGAAACACTTCAGCTACAACAGAGGTGTCAGTCGGGACACGCTGCAGATCCACATCTTCAATTGCAGTTCACCTTAAAAAGCCGTCCACCGGTAAACAATTTAACTTTGAAGCGAGCACACAGACAGCTACGGTGTACAGCACCAACACTGCATGGACATTTTAATCTGTTCTTGGCAAAGCTCATCCAGCCTTGGTTTCTTCAACACATTGGTAATATGCTAATCTCCCCTCCAACCTCTTTCTTTCTTTCTGTTTTCTGCTTTCAAACGTTCCCTGCAGGTTTCAAAGCACATTGCCATGCTTGATCAATGACCAGTACTGTGCTGCCAGCGGAAAACTGTATCCAAGGCCGAGTCAAAACAAAGTTCATGAGCTGAGGGCCAGATTAAGAGCTCTAATTGATTATCGGCCCCCTGGGCTGTGTGCGAAACCATGCCGACCCAACTTGCCATTTCTTTCCAATGTCACAGAGAAAAAGAAGAAGGGGAAGAACTCAGGGCCCTTTTTTTATCATAGAAAAACATTTCATTTTGTCTGCTTTTTAAAGTTCAAGTTCAAGTTGATTGACAATTACACAATGCAAGGCTGTAATTTAAGCTCCCCTGAGAACCAGTGCTTAAAGAAATCTAGAATTCCAGCACTGCGATTGTATGCCTCATCCAATCAGTGCAGTTTTTGTGTACATACTTCTAAAAACTTTCCCCCAGATATATATGAGGTCACTGTGACCTTTGACCGCTGAAACGTAATCACTTTATCTAAAAACCTTAGTCCAAGTGACAACAGTCCTGAGATACCACATTCAAGAGCCCAAAAAACACGTTCCTTAGGCCAGTGATTTTCAACCAGTGTGCCGCGGCACACTAGTGTGCCGTGAGAGATCATCAGGTGTGCCGTGGGAAATTATCTAATATCTAGTGTTGCACCGAAGATGTTTACCGACATCTGCACATCGGTAATAAACTTGACTTTCACCGATATCATTGGTATTTGTGGTTAAACCGCTGGGCACGTGCCGCGGCTGGGGGAGCAGTCGCCCCGTCGCCCTCCTCTCCACGCCTCCGTAGACCCGGCGTGAGGCACGCCTCGACGTTTTTTTTGGGGGGGGGGGGGTCCTCTTCTGCGGTACCTCACGGCGTCAGTGGTGCGGGGTGCTTTCTTTCTCTTGGACCGCGGGGCGGTGTCCGTCGCCGGTGCGGAAGGCGGGCCGTTGGAGGGGACCGGGTACGGCGGTCGGCGGCGGCGACTCTGGACGCGTGTCGGTCCCTTCTCGCGGATCACCTCAGCTATGGCGCCCGCTGGGGGAACCCTCCGTTCGCGCGGGGGGCCCCTTCCGGCGGTGCGCCTCGGCTGGCGCCTAGCAGCTGACTTAGAACTGGTGCGGACCAGGGGAATCCGACTGTTTAATTAAAACAAAGCATCGCGAAGGCCCACGGTGGGTGTTGACGCGATGTGGTTTCTGCCCAGTGCTCTGAATGTCAAAGTGAAGAAATTCAATGAAGCGCGGGTAAACGGCGGGAGTAACTATTGGCACTCAAAACAGGTCAATCTGTTTTAGACAGGGTTAAAAGGTCCTGTTTTAAATTATCCTTGTGGTATTTTGACCAAAATATGTTACAGACATTTCATTAAGACCCCAAGGAACCATATCAACTGTGATAAAATGGGTATAATATGTCTCCGTTATATAAAGTTTAGTTAAATCAAAGATTGTTTCATAAATCTGATTCAATACCTCATTAAAAGGTAAGAGTAATAAAGGGCTGAAATAATTTAAAATAGTGCTTTTTAATACATTTAGAAACTATATTACTAATTATATGTATTATATGTACTGTGTTAGGCCATAGAGTGTCATTTTGTGTCATTTTGGTTGGTGGTGTGCCCCAGGATTTTGTAAATGTAAAAAATGTGCCGCGGCTCAAAAAAGGTTGAAAATCACTGCCTTAGGCCACTGCGACCTGACCTCTTATCCCCAAACAACAAAATCTCAGTCAGTCAGTTCATCTTCGAGTCCAAGTGAATATTTCTACCAAATTTGAAGACATTCCCTAATGCTGGGTTGTCAAGAAAAACATAAACATGCCTCAAGAGGCCACAGTGACCTTGACCTTTGGCTACCAAAATGGAAGCCCAGTTCAACTGAATGGTTTTCCGAATGTGAGTGAATTCTCTTGAGGTGTTCTGAAGATATTGCATTCACAAGCTTGAAAATGTCCTTAATGAGGTCACCTTGCCCTTTGACCTTTGACCACCAAAATCTATCGGTTTATTCTTGAGTCCAAGTTTATATTAATACCAAATTTGAAGAAATTCCCCCAAGGCATGCTGGAAATATTGTGTTCATGGCCTGCGCAAAGGCACTAAAAGCACAATACACATTTAAAGGGGAATGAAGCACATGAGCAACAATTACTCTCCATTCAACGAAAGGCAGGGAAAAAAGGAGAACTATTTGTATGTGCTAATCGAGCATCCATTGTTGCAGACTACTTCAATTATTCACTGAATGCCAGTTAGAGGCTCTTGGCCTTGTTGAAGATATGTTTTTTTCCC
This sequence comes from Pleuronectes platessa, assembly GCF_947347685.1. Taxonomy (NCBI): domain Eukaryota; kingdom Metazoa; phylum Chordata; class Actinopteri; order Pleuronectiformes; family Pleuronectidae; genus Pleuronectes; species Pleuronectes platessa. Next base: position 23,799,746 of record NC_070630.1, read on the forward strand.
CAAACAACCCTAACAGAGAAAAAACGAGCAGCTACATTTAATTAGATTTTCATTATTTCCATACAACCTGATGGACTGCTTTCACTCAAATGTGATCAGGTAGTACAACATGACTTCTAAAGAGTGAGTAACAAGTGACTAACATCAGCCGTACATGATGCAGATAGGGAGTAGGAGCAGTTGCCAGGGGTTACATGAAAGGATCATTCATAGAAATATGTGTATATTGATATGCTTGTGTTCAGAGGGAAAACCTGCTTTCAAATATAGCACCAACTAAATCAGTCTAATATTGTAGTGCTCAAATAAATTTACTGTCACAATATCTTGTAGGCAATATATCTTCAAGACTGACTCTCCTGCCAGCCCCCTCATGAAATGAATGTACAATGTCTGAGTGAGCTCATGAGAAAATACTGCAGGAAAATGTTGTGAGCATTTCTAACACATGACAAATGCAAAATCTAAATGAATAAACTAAAAAAATTACTCAAATATTTCAGGATAAAAGGAAGATGCACTTGGAGAACATTTGACGAGAAGCGCTGATGCCGGTGTTTATGAGCCGTGATCACAAACAGTGTGATTTCTACATTGGAGTTCATACGTATGTCATGTCTCCTTCATGCTTTACCCAGACACTACCCCTCACCTGAATTTCACAGACTTTTTCCTGTTTTTGTGGACGCGTCTGACCTGGACAATCTCCTGCTGCACCAATCACATGTGCAAACTCCAGATATTTTCTGGAGTTCATGTCTTAAAGCAGCTTAAGTTAGCAGCTAATTTTAGGATGAATAGTCAGCTAAAACTAAAGTTACACTAAAGTCAGTGTTGTTTGTCATCCTTTTTTGGAAATGCCAACCGTCAACAACAGGATATTTAATTGATAAATGCATCAAATATAGTTTGAAAGTTGAGTAACTGCCATTTTTAGTTTATATAAAAATGTAGTGGATATCAAACTGGCCAATAACTGGTATGAAAACTAGACATCCACTTAAAATACAACGGAAAGAAACACATTTAGAACATGTCCGATGGTTTTCGAGAAAAAGAAAAACAAACGATTACTCGTTTGTATAACAACAATAACAAGGTTCATATAACAACAGCAACCTACAGGAAATGTATGGCAACGCTTTAAGATATTGTGGAACAGCTCATGGACCAAACTTGATTGTTTAGTAATTATGTTTTTGAGGACTCTGGGTTGCATCAAGAAGTGAATGAGACCTGGGGGAAACACGCTGCACTCCAGAGATGCATATTCATGAGTGTCAGCCCAGAAAGCATGGCTAACGGCCCTGATACAGTCAGAGGAGATCATTTACAGGGGAAGAGAGATAGGAGCCCATTAGTCTATTAGGACGTGATAAATATGCATGAGTTTGCTGCAACAGTGAGGGGTAGAATGATGCTGGATCTCAACTTTAAATGCCAAACCATGTCATTTTGAGAATGAATGGCTTGCTGATGCTGCTGTACATGAATTTCAAGGGGAAAACATGATGTGCGTGCGTCATCCCTGCCAAAGAGAGATAAACCTGTCGAAAATGGATCTTCTGGGCGTATTTCATCGAGGATGTTGTGATGCAGACACGCAACAATTAGCCCACTGGTGCTTAATTCAGACTTGGCTGGGAAACCATCAACTCTGTCAGCAGGAAACTTGAAGTGTGCTATCATAAAGAAATAAAAGTAGAGGGAAAAAGCTAATCTGGTGCACTTACTTTGGACACGTACACAATCCCAATAAATGTGTAATACAGGGTATAACACGACCCGAGCTCAGTGCTTGACAGCTAATGAGGAAACTGGAGAATTGGAGGCACTTGTCCTCCGCTACATATTCGGTCTTGTTGCAGCTTAGGCGCCCTCTTGACCTCTAAATCCTCGACGCCTTATTGCTGCTCACCATCACTACTTAACAGTGTCAGGCTGATCTAAATGCTCTGCTCTCAGCATGAACCCCGAAACCCTTCCACTGTCAGAGGGCAACGTGATCCTGCTGCAGTGCCTCGTTACAGCGCAAAAAACAAAATGAATCTTTCTCGCGTCATGAGAAACACAACATAAAACAGATGGCGGACAACCGAACATCACAATTTATTCTGATTGTCCGGTGACCTTTATGACACCGCAAGTGAATACGATGGAGTGCATGTCTCCGTCAGCCGGCGTGGGCAAGCTACGGTGATAATGACATCGCAAACCATCGCCGGCCTCCCTGCCTGTGTGTATGTGTGTGGGATGGAATGGTTTTTTCGCCAGGAGTGATGAGGACATTAAAAGAGCATCCACCCTCGGTAATCGCTGCATTATCTCGATGGAGTGCCACCTACATGTCAACGCCAACCCCCCCCCCCCCCCCCCCCCCCCCCCCCCCCCCCCAAACCCACAGTCGCGGCTCATGCAATCACAGGTAGGAAATACATTGCTGAGGCGAGTTAATGGCATGGGGCCTGTGTACTGACAGCTAGAGACATGCTCCTGCAGAGTCATTATCACCAAGTGGATGGATATGTGCCACTCTTCTTGCAAATAATGTGGCCTATCATAGGATGAAGATGTGTGAAGAGGAGGGCGGGTGTAAGGATATGAGCCGGACCATCAGTGCCAGAGATTCCAAGGGGAAAAACTGCACGGCCACCTCAACTAAACACATCTAATGTAATAGTCGATATGAGGGAAACATGGCATCACACACACACACACACACTCAAATGTGTCTGCATCATTTCACTTGGCAGCTGGAGTCAGAGAGAAGAACTTCTCAGAGTTGCTCCTTGTGCTAAAAGTCCTTACGTCTCTGTGGTAGCAACACACACCAATGAGAAGATTTGTCCTTTTGACATTTTGATTGAACCGTGCAGTGCTCATCTACGACTCAGCCTCCAGGCCCTGCACAGCCGCTAATAGGGTGTGTGCTTAAAGTCAGCAAACACATGCACACACACGCACGCACGGAAAGACTAAAGGCCTGCACTTCACTCCGAGCGACCCCAATTTTTAAAGGCAAACACCTTCATTGGCTTCTAACAGCCCTCAGTAAATGGCATGAGATAACCCCTGTTTGTGAATGAAGGGAGGTCGACTCACCGGCCTCTTATGAGAAGTTGCGAACATGACGGGCTCGGACAAAGGGACTTTTGATATCTTAAGGACAGAGCTGAAAAACAACACACTATTTCCCCGTCATGTGTTTAACAAGCAGAGGAAATCTCCTGCAAGGCGTCTGTGGTGTTTTCTTATTTGGTCCTGAGCTAGGATTTAAATGCCATGACCTTTAGCGATGTGTGGCACTGGGGAAAAGCAGCTTGATGAATTTTGTTAACTTGCATAAAGGCAGACGAGACAAAATGATTTGACTTCAAAAAATATCTGTCAGAACGCCCGTAATCGTATTCCACACTCTAACTTTACATTTCTGTGACTCCAACTTTTACCACCATCAGCTACTCTATATTCTCTGCTCTAGCAGCTGAATTAATAAAACCTATTACACATACGTTTCAATAATGATCACTTCATTGAAATTGTGTCTCTTCACAAATGAGGCCACTGAACCATTTTTGTTCTTCAAATCAATTTAATTAGAGGGTTTGAGGGATTCAGTTATCACCTCTGTCCAGGCTAATATAATCAGCTTGTGTGACAGCAGAAAGGTGAGCGCTGGCACTCAACTGCCCTTTACCGCTCGCAGCAGGTCAGCACGACTATCTGCCGACGCCATTTCACTCTCAATTAAACCAAGAGTCGTGGATTTGACTTGAGGCTCCGAGCATGGCAGAGGCGCTGTATTGGATGATTAATCCCATACAGGCCGACGGTGGGCCAGCATAACAGTGCTGACCGGGGCCACCTCTAAACGGTTGGGGGCTGCAATCTGAACAGGTCCCAGGGGAACAAAGCTGTCGTGCCTGACTCGCAGACTCTTAATAATAGGGCAAAGCAATGTGAGTTGGAACTGCAGGATAAAAAAAATATTTCACTTTTTGCATATTTTAAGTGTTCATCATGCATCGTTCTTTTAAGAGAACTTCAATGTGGCACGACACACTAATGGCCCATATTCTGTGTTATTCGAACAGGCCTATGTCGACATACACGGTTTAACACCATCTTTTCATTGGACAATGGGGAACTTTGTGTTAATGGGACCAATTGTTTTCAATGTATGCTTCACTTGATATTTGATATTGTTCCTAGATAAAACTTTCCTGAATTATCAAAATCATTTTGATAAATTTGGTTCATAATGGACTATAAATTCTATGTACAGAGTTTTGTGTGGATCGGACTCGCAAGCCTAGGAACTCTTGAAAAGAGGATGCTTGAATCAGGGAGTGTGCACAAATTTTGAATGGGGGAATAACGGCCAGGACGCCTGTACCGTGATTGTTTAGTATCTTTAAAGGTGTAAACTGCAAAACCACTTTTACCAACTGAAAAATATTAAGGGGACTTGGAAACATAAAACATAAATATATTACGGACGCCGGCACTGCTCAAACTGGGAGCCACGCTTTGCATGCTTGGAAGCATACTTCGGGCCCTAATTAAAAAGAAATTTGTAGGATATTAAACTCTGATTGATAAGGTCAACAAAAGGGGCCGTGATGAATACATCAGCATAATGAAAAGTAAACGCAGCAGAGACAGTCCGCCATCACTGCAACCAACAGGCAATTACAAGCAGCGAGCTCATGCCAGTTCGGAGAGGCTCAGAGACGTCCATCAACGAGTCACTGCAAATTATTGAGAAACATCCCTCTGCCAGCATTGAGCTGCGTGTCTCAGCTCCCTTTTTTTTCTCTTTCCACTCAACCACGTCATCGTTGCAGTGATCCGTGTCTTCTCTGAACCTTGGAGATCTTTGAAAACTTTAATCTTCCTCACACCCGGTGCACTGGCTTCACGCTTCACAGAGTAAACTATGGCAGCCATGTGCCAGGAGAGGACTTCATCAAATATGAAAGCCTCTAAGTAGATACACATGGGTCCACGAGTTGCTAACACTGATTTGGGTTTTAGATCAGATAGATTGGATCAGATACATTGGAGCAACACATGAAGCTAATAATACTGACACTGCATATGCACTTGTGATTCACCGTTGCACTTCCAAGTACTGCAGCATCATCGAGCATGGGCTTTGTTCTCTGCTATTCACTTGACACCTAATGTATTTACTTGTTCTCCTTTCCCCACGTGTTACATTACATGACCAGAAATAACAAAGAAGTCAGGATTTTCTCTCAATCAGATAAATTGAGGGGAATTTAAAAGAACAGATTCCGATTTTTTGATTCAAGTAGAGGCAGAGTAACAGCAAAGACAGATTGCAATACAGTGGAAACAGCTCATAGTTATCATGTTTGACCCGGGCCGAATTATTAAGTGGTTGATTACTATAACTAAATTGCTTAGTTTCTGTATGATAATCCTGGAACTTGAGGGAAAGGTATCAATGTTTTTAAGATAAGGACGACAACACATTGCGAAAACGCGTATATACACATGGGCACACGGACTCCACAGCACACTTTTCTCTCTCAGCTGACGTATCGGACACATGTGTAAACTCAAGCTGAGTTGTAGGAAAAAGCCCCAAATGACCACTGTAAGCAAATTACTTGATAACCATAACCAAATAATTGTAACTGCTTTTGTAGAGGAATTATTCTGACCCAAGCTTTTTGATATATATACAGTATATATACCCGGTTGATCACTATATATGTGATGAAAGGAATGAAAACATGGCACATCAAGTCAATGGCTTTACTCACTACAGCAGAATCTTAGAAGCAGATTAGGAGTCACGCCGTCACACCAATGTTTAAAAAAGAAGAAAAGCGAAGATCAAACCGCAGCAGATGTCGAACACAAGTGGGTTCATTACTCAGTCAGCGCATACAGCCGAGAAAACGGTGTTCCTGCCAAAACATCTGGGTCACACTGGAGCCCCCCCTCCCCCCCCACAGTCCCTCTCAGACGCCGACACCCTGACCTCTGCTGTGTTTGATACAGAGCTCCATCTGCTCCTCTCTCATCTCAGAACAATGTCTGGACTCGAGACACAATGGAAATCTTACTTCTCACTTTCATGCCATTGATAAAAAAACACACACACACATACACACACCTCATGTTTTCCTTTGGGATACAATTGAAAATCTTGTCCTGGCCTGGAAAGAATTCACCTGCTGTTCCCTGTTGGACATTTAACTTGGATTTGGTTTGGGGAGACTATGAGCTGTTGGGAGGCCTGAGCAGGATCACATTGTGCTTTTTGGAATTTTTAGACTCACCATGCATAAGTGTGTGTAAGTCTGTCGACGTGTCAAACCTAAAATACAAGCCTGTGTGTGAGCATGATGTATATGTGGCCTATGGCAGGTTGTTTATGCTGGCTGTGATTCAAGGGTGTCTTGCCTGGTGTGTGTGTGACTGTGTGTGTATGTGTGTGTGTGTGTGTGTGTGTGTGTGTGTGTGTGCGTGTGTGTGTGTGTGTGTGTGAGCCCCACAGAGTCTGAGACCAAACAAAACCAAAAGCAGTGATTGCAGACACCACCGGTAATGAAAACACACAAACAGCGAAGCTTGAAGGTTTGTAGATGAGCAGTAAAAACTCACAAAAAACTCATGGTTTTGCCAAGAAGTCCTGAATGACAATAGGTTGTGTGTCCGCAGGAGTGTCTCCTGTGTGTACTGCACCTTCACCATCATGGTTACAATAACACACAAGCTTAGATGTGGAAACAAAATAGACAAACCAGTGGCGGCCTAATCATATGTCTAACAACCGTGTACAACCTGATACATTAAGGTGCACATTGAAATAATAATTGTAGCTTCATAGCTTTGGGCAAATCTTAACAAATTGCCATATCTATTGTTAGTATTGTTCGGAAGTGATTAGTTTATAAAAAAAGAAATATGACATGACGGGGTACAATCGTTTTTCAGCTCAGGCCATTGTCCCCCTGGTCCTGGACCCTGGATGCGCCCCTGGGACAAACAGACTTTATCATTCTTTATACAGCCTCACCAGACTCGATCCTTCGCCACTGTCATCATGACTCCTGCCACTAGAGGTCACCTACCAATAAAATGTAACGGGGTTGTAATAAACTGCAGGACAGACAAACTGAGGACGTGTCTTTAAAGGGAGGACAGTCTCAGTTCTTCACTCCACACAGAGAGGAGGCGAGCGCCGCCACACATATCAACGTCCAGCTTTGTTTGCACCTCGCTGAACATCGGCATTTGTTTTTGTATTGTTTTTGGCATTTCTCTCCTTTCTACCTCCGACGTTGTCCCTGCAGCGAAACGATAAAGCCCACACAAAGGTCAGGCTTTTATCATGAGTTCGTTTTCCATCCACCTCGGCTGAAGTGCACCCCTCCCCCCCGTCTGCGGAGTGAGAATACAGGAGCAGAGATGAGCCGGAGAAAGAGAGGAGAGTTGGGGGGTGGGGAGACAAGCGCTGTACAAATTGTCTGAGTTTGTGCGGCGGTGCAGTGCGACTGTGTGTGTTGCCTCTCTTGCATATGGGGGACTTATTAACCTGCAGAGATGGGGGCAATGGCTGACTGCACAGTCACTGTTCGCCCCGACGCCCACTGGCCTATGTAACAGCGAGATAAACAGAGAGGGAGACAGATACAAGAGTGTTATGTATAATGTTTCTCACAGACACACACACACACACACACACACACACAGAGAAACTAAATGCATCCATCCAAATGACCAGTAGTGGATGTATAGGATCTGAAAATGCTTTTGGTGCCATTACCGTCATGACCCCTCTTCATCAAACGGCTCACAGATGTTCCCTCAGTGTGTCATTTCAGTGTCATTAGCCTGCCGCATTCTGTATGTGCAATTTCAGATGCGGCATTTACAGCTTCCTGCTATTTCACGCACTCGCGCGCTGGGAGCACATCAAGAGATACACCTACACGGCAAAGTACAGACAGAGTTTGAAAAGCTCTAATAAAACATGAGACAGAACATGAGATGATGGAAACTGGCTTGTTTTCCTTTTGCGTACTGTTCTACGGAATGAGGGGAAATTAATTGTGACGGCTATTGTGGCATTTCCTGCGTGAGGTGCCGTATCAATCTAATTTCATTAATCACGTGTTCCATTTAGCAGCTTTCCTTCCAATCTAGTTTCATTGTAACGCTGTCAGGACTATTTGATACATCAGCTTGTCAACATTGTCGAACTTCATCCACATCTGTTGATGTTTTTTGTTTGTAATAGGTTCTGGATAAAACTCTGGCACAGGAGAATAATGTCACCATTGTTAATCCCGTCTGCCTCAGCTTTGTAATCAGGACTGTGGCGTTTTCTTTCCAGATAAACAGCCGGCAAAGATACTGTCTCCAGAAGTATTTGAAGAGCAACTTCAACCAGCCTAATACGACTGCTTGCACAAAGGTCCCACGTGGGAACACTGAATCTTTTGCCCTTTACAGTATTTAACAACCGACAGTGAGTTCCAACATCGGGTGTGGCGTTGCTCTTCAAATACCAGGATAAAGTGAGACGTCTTTTTTGTGTGAATAAGTTCCCTGTCTGATCCACCTGCATCCTGGTGTGATTTTATCAGCTGCTATGATTCGAGAGGCCTGTGACATTAACCAAGGGCAGACTAACTGGAGGGGATGTCAGAGATTACACTGATGCCCTTGTTCTATTCATTTGGAGGCAGTGAAGGTAACTGTGTGTGTGACAGCATTATGCAAATTATTTGAACGTTTGTTCTTATGTTTTCTCAGATGGTAATATGTCCTTAATTCTCTTTTGCAGAAATTGAATGGGATGTGCATTCACCCTTATCTTTGCCATAAGCTTAAAATGATGTTGTATATTCTATTCGTTCTTTGATTTTAGATTTTTCAATTGTACAATTTGCTGTCTTGGATTTTAAGTTACATTATGGAATGGTTTGTATTTGTCCTCCTTGTAAAGCACCGAACTGCCGTTTTGACTGGTGCTATACAAATCCAGTTATAATTATTATTTTCTTTTTGTTCTTATATGCAGAAAATCCTGAATATAAAAATGGTCACAGTTTGACTCTCCTGCTGATTCAAGTCACATGCACACTCTCTTGCTGTTAGGAGTATCTTGTATGCAGGTGGCCTACAGTGTGCACTGTGGGGGTGTGCTGGAGAACAAGGAACCAGTGGACCAGACGGCCTCTCAGGTCTTTTCAGTCCCTGCAGAATTTAGTTTTGGCCGGTGTCAGCGACGTCTTAGGGCCGCCGCGAAACAGGGGGTAGTAAACACATTGAGCAAATAAAAGTATCTGTGCTGTAATCCTTTTAGAATGGGGTCTTACAGAGCACACAAAGGTGCACTATGCACAGTAATCTGGTTAGAGAAATGTGCCAGTGTGTGTGTGTGTGTGATGTCAGGGAGCACTGCTACGTAGATTACACACTTAACACATAACAGCCTGACCTTGGGAACAATTTGTCCTTGTGTCTGCTTTTCTATAGATTTAACTAGCTTGATACGTTTCTTTTTCCTTTTTTCTATTGATCTTTACATTTTTTGTAACTTCCAGTCTCTTCTACATCCTCTTTCATCACTCAAATACATCCAATCAAAAGCTTTTTTTTTTTTTATCTGGTCAGTCGCCCTTTTCATCTTTCATCATGAAAACATGTGCTTTTTCTCCCACACACACAAACACACATGCACATAAACCGTTAGTTCTCCTGCACTTAGTCCCCAGCGCTGCTAAGCCTGTGTTCGTGATTCATCCTGGCAGTCCATTCAATTTTGCCTTTCTCTATCTTTCTCATATCACGCTGAAAATCAGAGGCAAGTGGGCAAGGAGATGTGATGAGAGGAAGAAGGTATCCCTACTGGGGCTCTCTCTGGCCCCATGGTGCACGCACATACAATACGCACACCCACACCCACACACAAACACACACTGCTTATCATCCTGCTGGGATGGGAGAAAAAGAGAGGCAGCCGGCAGACTAACCCTTGTAATTTCTCCTCCGTCTGCCATGCCACTTATCTCCCAAAACAAAAAGATAATTCACAAGAGAGCCGTGGATGAAGAGGAGTGAGGGGTGAGGGGGTTATAGGGGGAAATAAGTTCCAATATAATGATGGTGGGATTGGTGGACTACACCAGATGTGCTACTTTTAACAGTGGTCAGTCCGTGCATAAACGCAAGAGAGCATCGTTGGGAAAGACAGGTCACATGTCCCTTATGATTATTGAATAAGATGGACATTTTGTCATTGTCTGAGTGTGACATTTTGCAGCTGTCCACTGTTGTTGAGGCTGGTTGGTGAAAAGCAATACAGTCGATAATTGTGTGCTTTGACTGAAACCACTCAAATATCTGGACAATCAGAAATAGAGTGATGGAGGCAAATTATTTGACTCATTTGCAAGATATATTTATAGAAAATGTGTTAGATATGATGAAGAAGAGAGTTTACTGATTTTGGGTGGTGCATTAAAACAGTTGTGCTTGTACTTAGAGGTATAAGATACATCCTCAGTGGGCTAATGGTGAACGTGCTAAATATTTAAAGCAGCAGAGTTGTGGTTAAAATAAATACAAGGGAATAGTGTATGGCAGTGTGGCCTAGTGGTTAGAGTGGTGGTTCTTCAACGAGAAGGTTGCCGTTTCAAACCCCACTCTCTCCCATCTGCATGCTGAAATGTCCTTGGCAAGATACTGAATCCCTAAATGGTCCTGTGTACTAATTGTAAGTCGCTTTGGACAAAAGCGTCAGCCAAATGACATGTAATGTTTATTTGCAGTTATAAGCAGCCATGAATCCCCCCTCCTTCATGTGAGCGTATGGTATGGGACATGGCCCAAACCAAACATTTTAGGTATGTGTCAAATAAACTTTTTTCAAAAATGTCAGTAATTTTAGCTAAATGTTATCACACTCTTGTTTTTTCAAGTTAAGTTTGTTGGTAAATTTGTATTTTATTAAAAAAAAAAAAAAAAGAGAGAATGAGCTGTTCGTTCCTGTGTTAAAGGTTAAGTCCTCCTCAAGCAGCGCTACAATATACTGTCACTTTTAATGGTTTGTGTGAGTCTATGGTGCAGAGTGAAGTTAGAAATGTTGTGTTCATCCTTCCTGGTTTATCTGTATTGAATATGTTATAGTCAACATTGTGGTTCCCAGGCCCACTGGTGGAAGACATTGAGTTTTACATGACCTCCCAAGTCAGACAGCTGCCTCTAGGAGCTAGTCAAGAAGGAAAGACCCAGCAGTGAGAAGTAGTGGGCCAGGTTGAGGTTAATTACAACAATTAGAATTGAGTGGACACATCAAAAGAAAAAAGAAAAAAAAACAGACACAGACAACAAATTAAAAACTTGTCTCTAGTCAAAGATACAGACAAACAGTCACCAGGAGTTATTTTCATGGAATAGTGTGTGTGAGTGGGGGGGTCTGGAGCTGCAGTGCCTGACCATGGAGCCCTGACTGTGAACTGTGAGAGCAGAAAGGCCCGGAAGGCAGCCATGTACATGAAACGGAATGTTTCATGTACCCCCCCCCCCCCCCCCCCACCACATCTCACACACATTAACACTGATGCAGCAGCCAATCGAGCTTGGCGGTTGGATATGCCCTGGACATGTCTGACATACTAACAACTACTTTCCTGTCTGAAGAAGATTGGGGCAGGAGGAGAGATTTCACCTCCCTGAAGAACACAGAAGAATGTTGTGGGCTTTGGCCTTAACAGGGGTGGAAGAGGCTTCATGGACATCATACAGTTAAAACGTAATAACAGACGCTCACACTTCGCGCTGCAGAGGACGCGCATATTAACCCAAAAAAATTAATATTAACCATAACTTCTAACCAACGCTTTTACCTCCCACTGACCATCGTACCTCATTTTTTGTCTGTTTTTTTGTCAAGTCTGCAACCTGAGTCAAATCTATTGTATTTGGCACTTGCACAAGTGACAAAGCAATCAGGGATCCCAAAAAACAATGTTTTTGTGCATTACAATATCCTCTTAACCTCTTTTCAACCCAGCCAATGTTATAAGTGGCTCTTTTGTCAATTTCAATTATACTGAAGAGAATGAGGGCAAAGGACAGGGAAAAAAAACAAACTGTTTATTACACATGATTTCCTGAAAAGTTGCATTTTGTTGTTTTTGTCCAGGAAATTAAATCAGGTGGAAAACACATGGGGGTTTAATTGATTAATCCCAGCATCTGTTTGTTATGTACTGTAGTCACTAAGAGAATACAATACAAAACAACAATGCAAAATAAGCTCCCACCTTCACACAGCACAGACACGGAAGAATGTTCTCAGAGCATTGCCACATTATCTCTCTGACCACTCAGTCCTGTCTTATTTAGCCTTAAGAGCCATGTCTTTTACCAGTGGAGCTGGTAAGTAAAAAAAACAAATTGCCGGTGGCCAGAAGTGGAAAACGATGACTGGTGAGTAATAGAAGAGCTGGCAGTATGCATGAGGGATTTGGGCTCTTGTTGTTGCTCTGCACTGTGTTGGTAGCCTTGACTCCAAAATGAAGAGACTCATCAGCAGCCCGTAGAGTAACAATCCCCCTCACAGCCAAAACACACACACACACACACACACTCAGAGCTGAGAAAGAACCCACACTGAGTCAATAACAGACACGCGCTGATGAGGATATGTTTAAGTAAACCCTGTTTAAAACTGCAACCAATTGTCAGTACCTTCAGGCATGAAGATGAAATAAGTGATAGTTTCAGAAGAGCAATGCAGCACGGAAGAGGAGACATCCTTGGCGGGTTCAATGATTGGTTGCCTCATGTCATCTCTCTGGATAATAGCCTTTGTCCCACTGCTATGAGGCCAGATGTGCAAAAACACACCCACACAGAAATACTGCAAAAGAGCCGTGCATCTGAAGAAAGACAAACTCCGTTCATGCAAAACCACGTCCAATATGCAGATGTTCTCTGCCACACAAACAACACACGCTCACACATGCACAAACACATTAAATCCAAGTAAATGTGTTACAGCGGAAGGGTAGGCAAGAGCATTATCATTGGAAAAAGATGCAAAGGCATATCAAAAATAAGAAGCAAAGAGACAAAGGGGAAGTGAGAACAAATAATAAGGAATTGAAATTAATTAAAAAAACAAGAAGAAAATAATAATTATTTGAATCAAACATTAATGATATCAGCACTTTTAGGTACAAACGTTTTTTGTGGGCTGTATCAAATCTTTGAAAAGAAAACTCGTTCCTGATTTTTTTTTTACCGTTTAATGTCAATAATCCTAATTTCATTCAAGTTAAACTCTCTTTTCTCGAATCGAGATGTTGTACTTTGGAGATAACACTTTCACTTAATTAATAAATCCTGTTATTTTCTTATATAAATGTAGTTTTGTTCATCATATCTATTGGTTAAAGTAGGATCAAACTCAGAGTTATTACTCAGATCTAGGAACATGCCACTAGTGTGATGAGTCTTAAAATTCATACGCACGAGTAGCAGCTGCTGATCACAGACCAACAGTCACTAGTTAAGTTGAACTTTGAGACTTTGGAGGGGGCATGATGCTCCCCTCCTTCAATCAAATTTTTCTGTGGGAATTGTAAACTCTGTGGATCATATATATACCACTGCTGTCCACATGGCCCACAATACATGTTGTGGAAATGAAGTTTTGCTTGCTTGTCAGTATGGTGTTGTGCCAACGTGATGAATGATGAATGAATTCTGAGATTAAATAAACTTCACAGTTAAGGTATAATATGTAAACCTGGGGGTTGGGAGACAAACCTAAAAGAATCGCAATTTTTTTTTTCAGTTGTAGCAAATCATGTCAAGACAAATTCAATCTCACCCAATGATTTTACCTTCTCAGGCCAAATGAAACAAAGAGGAAGACCCATCTAAGCCAGTGTCTGGAGGACAAACAAAGTTAGAGAACTGGAGGTGGGAAGTCTGTAGATTTATAACAGACAGGTGGGCCGACCTGGGAGTCTGTTTAAAACTTGTATGATGCTACCATTACTTTCCCTTCCTGACCTTTGTTTACCAGTGTTGCTGCATTCCCAACATCCCAGCAGCTAAATCCGTGAGTGCAGCTACTATTGTTACTGACAAAAATGATAAGCAAAACTACACACCCAGGGTGAAATAAGCCATCCTACAGATAAGCGAGATTATAACAGACAAACACAGACGATCAGGAGTAGCTGCAGACTGTCTGTGCTCTCGTCGGGATTTGACGGTTTGCAGTCAGGGAGAAGCGGAGCTCTGGATATGCAGGGGATTAGCAGGTGAGAGCAAACAGACTTAAGATGCTACTTTTCTCTCCCTCTCAGAGCAGCTCCACATGAGGCTCTTTGTCCCACATGATGAGCGGGTGGCCACCTCGGAGGACAATCATATCTGACCCACTGATTGGGTGGATGAGGCAGACAGGGGGATAGAGGCAGTCAGCCTGTCAGCCTCTTAGACCACAACAGGATCCATCAATACAGCCATGGAAGAAAAACATCATATTTACTTTATAAAGGAAACACATCAGACAATAAGCTTCTACACACAGCCCTCTTGGTGGCCTTGTTGACAGCGCCGATCTGACGAAGAGCTTCCTCATGATTGATCACTCCAGCCAGAGAATTGTACCAATATCCTCACCCTGACTGGTACTGCTCATTACATTTGTCACGGATTTGTCTGGAATCTTTCCCTCTCTGCATCATTTAGTTTTTTCCACAAAATTACTTCATGGCTGTTGGACATGCTATGTGTGTAATTTGACCTAAAACCACTTGTCACAACAAGGACGCACACAATTTCATAACAGCAAATTTGCTCTTCTCTCAAACCCTCTCTGAAACAATGTTGTTCCAGCTGTAGCTTAGCAATAGTAGCCGTACGTGGCAGGACTGTCGAGCTCCATGTGCCACTGGGATGTCCATTGAACAATAGTGAGACCATTGTTCTGTATATAAAGCAGTCGGTCATGTGATTCTGGTTTTAATCCCATGATGACAGTGACTTCCAAGGCCCAACGGCACATCATTAACTAGCCATACTACACATGGAGTAGTTTTTAGATGTGCGGTATACATATTTTTCTATACAGGCCTTTCGGCTGAACAAATGCTATAGGTGAAAAAATCTTGAAAAAAGTCACGTCAGTAATCTCACTCCACCCCTAATAGCTCAAATCCATCGCTTCTCAACCTAATTGCAGTTATTTTGCCATGACACCTGAGGTAGGAGTAATTTCATTCAAATAGCTACTTTATTTAAACGTTTTCTTTGCTTAAAAGAGCTGAAATGCTTTCATAATTTGACAACCTCTATTTATTTGCATCTGGTGAAGTCTCGAAAATAACCGGCGCCTCACTCTGTCGGTCAAAACAAAGACCCAAAGGTGGATCACAATTTATTTGAGGTAAGAAATCATTTAAAGGGAACACATGAGGAGTCTGTGCAAAGAAAACTAAATCTTAAAATACCCATAAAGATTGATCTGACTAACTCATCCTTCTTGTGGCACAGCAGTGAGAGCCCAGCATGTTCTTTATCATTCACGGTATATGGAAAATGTCAGAGCTGAAGGTCTGAATCTACTGGGTTCAAGGCTCAGCCCGAAGACACACACATTCCTTACAATACTGCGACTGTACAGTAATCAGCTGTAGAAACGCATGTGTCTTCAAGTGTGTGATAAATCGAGCTCAATACCACAAGGGAAGAGAAACCTATTGTGCTGTAATCAGGCCAAATTAAATTTGGTTATGAAAAATGACTTTAATCTCGAGCCAGACTAATGTGCACAGCCATGCACAGCACAACACTTTGGTTTGGTGAGATTACAGCCGGACCTGCAAACCTTATACTCGTAGCTTCGGAAGTGAGAGAGCACAGCAGAGCAGAGGGAGGGGGTTGGTGTTTATAGAGATGGTCAGGTTAAGCCAATCGGCAACCAGGATACACATAAGACTCAAAATAAAGAATTAACCCAGTATATATACCCAAGTATAGTTTTCTATTGGTGACAATTCCAACGTAGTAAGTTCGTTAAAAGGACCAAACTGTGATTGTTCCATATCCATACTTCCATGGTGATTGTAGACTTTTTATCTTCTTACTCATCTTTCTTTGTCTGAAGATAACGCAAAAACTACTGGACAGATTACCAGGACAATTTGTGGCGTGATGTTAAATCGGTCAAGGAAGAAACCCATCAAACTAGGTGCAGATCTGGATCAGGGCTTGTTAACTATTTTAGTTTATTTCAAGTATCAATTCTTCATGGAGCTTGATTTAAGTCAGTGTGTACAATTTGGTAAAAATCCAATTAAAAATCTGGAACAAGTGAATTTTAATTGCAGTTCCATAAGGGATCTGTTGGGCTTTGGCAGAGGTATGCTCTCCATGAGTGCCCTTCTAGTTTCTTTATGAGTCTGAGTTGGACAAATGAGGTTTTTCCTTGAATTACATTTTTGAGTACAATTTGACTGCAGCATAACTGGAAAACACTGTCAAGGGCTCACTAGAGGACATTTCACATCAAAGATGTCTAATTATAAAAAAATACACTGAATTCTGACCGCTGGAGACTCAAATTACCTTCAGATAAACTTCTGACTACACTATTGCAAAAAATGCGAAAAACTGTTTAATTGTCCACACCCACGGCTTCTGATTTCTACACAGATGTGAAAATGTGCCCATCGATCTTTTAAGTTTGTTTAAAAAGGCAAAGTTCAAGATTTCACGTGTATTAAGCTTATATACTGCATTACTTTAACTGCTTTCAGACATGCAATGAACTCCGGATAAGTTTTCTCAGGGAGTTTCTCCTGCCAGCCTCATAATACAAACTCTGGATAATGTCTGATTGAGCGCATGTGAAAAAGCAGCAGGAGATCTTTTAGCAGGAGAAAGGCAAACTCAATGCCCAATTGGGCGGACATTCTGCAGAGTTCGAGTCTCAAAGACACATGAGTCAAACTACTTCACATCATGAAAACCTTGTTGTCCTCTCGTGATCTCACTGAACTTCAACCCAAACCTCTGCCTAACTCCTATGACAATGATTACAGTGGCGCCTTTAACCAGAGAGAGCCCACTGATGACCTCACCCGTGGCTGTGTAGTATCTATCACAAACTGCTGTGACATGTCTCTCCAACCACTTTTACAGCAACTGCCATTACACAGTTCACACACTAGATCCCATGCTTGACACGTGTGCTCCCATCCCTAGAGTGCAGAGTAGCGTCCATCAGTATTCCAGGTGAGGTCTGGGCCCTATGAATATTTGAGTTGCTCACAGATTTGCCAGCGTGTGCAGCGTAAAGATGCTGGCTGCAGTTCAAAGGCCTCTTAGCATCAAAAGGCACACAGAGCTGAAGCATTTTCAGAGGAAAAGGGGGGAGACAAGGGGAAGCAACAGCAGGCTGCAGAGGGGGGAAGGTGCCGGAACGCTACATTAATAGTACACTGAAGCAAAAAGGAAATGGTGGTAGCTGCTCCCTTCGTGTGTGTTTTGTCTCTCATCTATGAATGAATCACACCAAAGCTCTTGGAGGTGTAAATAACAAAAGGGAATACATCTTATTGGCAGGCGGATCAAGATTTACCCTAAGTCAGTACAGTCATTTCATTGCTGGGATAGCATTCAGTGGTTAGTATTCATCCATCCACTTTGAGCCTGAGCGCTGATCCACAGTCTGAATCAGGTCGTTCAGGTTAATGTGAATATGATGATCAGACTCAGTCAGTCAGTGGTTCCAGCTCAGCAAGCCTCATCTGTAAAACTGGATAAACATCAACTAACGTGGTCCTGGTTCAGACTGCTGGAGCGATGCATCTGCTCATATCAAACACATGCAAAAGGTGTGGTTAGTCTTCCCTCCGACATTCAGGCACACAAACAAACAAACAAACACACACACACACACACAAACACTGTGACAGAGATTCTGGGGCTTTGAGAGAATTGAACCAAGCCACAAAGGCAAATGTTGAATCAAAGAATTCACAAGCGGTGAATCAAGGTGTTAGGGATTGTGAGGTGAAATATTCTCTCTACCTCTCTCTCTCTGAGGTGTGTGTGTGTGTGTGCATATCTTTTTGAGGATAGCTTTGATCCTAAACCTGACGTGGTGAGGACCCTTTTCAAATGGCTGTTTGAGGGTTAATCCTTGGTTTAGGTCATGTTGTGATTATTATGGTTAGGGGATAAGGAATGAGTGTGTGTGCGCAACATAGTCTCCAGGTGTGAAAAAGATGAAAACTTGAAGCTTCATTGACCATACCTCCACTTTGTGTTGCCTGCTCACGGTTTGGTGAGCAGCTGTGATGACTTTTATTTTTGGTTAGCTTGTGTTTGGTCTGTTCCATTTCTATTATATTCATGCAACAAGACATAACAAAAAAGTAAAGAAAAATCCTGGAACAAAATAAGAAAATGTTGTTTTGTTCTCTTTACTGACAAAGCATATACGGTGTTACAGTTATGTATGATCTGACTGCAGTGAGGGAGAAAGAAGGGATGAGTGAAAACGGCGTAATAGAAAAAGAGAGAGAGAGAAACTCATTCATTTTTCATGGCAGCTCACTGCAGCTGAATCTGCGAGACCAGAGCGAGGGATGAAAGATAACGGTGAATGGGAGAAAAGGCAGCTTTTTTCATCACAACAGGCTAATCGTCTATTTTTTGGTGTCCACCCATGTTTACCAAGTTGATGCGGAAGGCCAGACGGCTTCTTCTGCAGCTCTTCCTTCAAGGTCCATCTGCTCGTTGTGAATTGATGAAGTCAACTGTCCACTGAATTTACTCCTCTGCTTTTGACTACTTGTAATTCGAAGGAGCACTGATTGCCCCAAAAGAGAGCTCAGTTGTTAAATTGATCCACTGCCAGGAGCTATGCAACATGACCGTGCAGAATGCATGAGCTGTCTACGATGTCAGCAAACAGTATATAAACTTTACATATGCATTATTCAGTTTATTGAGTGTGCTGTGTCAAGCTGCTGTCAGTCATGCTCTGACAACCACCCTGAGGGTGAGTTTTGGAGGTCATGTTAGCACGAAGTTGGCCATCAGCAAGAGATCGCTGCTATAAAAACAGAAAAAGGCGAGCTGTAATCCAATCAACTCCCCCTACCTGCTGTCTATTAAATGTTGGAGCTAATCTGATTACAACAGTGGGCGCCGCAAGATATGCAAAACAATACCATCCGATAAGACATGTTATGCATTAGTAATACACCAGTCATTCTTTTTTCATCATTAGCATTATCTTGCTATCGTCCTTTCGGTGATAGTGTGTGTGTGCATGTGAGCGTGTGAGACTCTGGAAATCCAGATAACCTTTCAGATGATAATCTTTTCCCCCATGACTTGCACATTTCCCTTGCTAGATTATGCTAATGCAACATTTGAGCCACGAGCAGTCGCTGAGACAGAGACACAGGGCTCTATTTTTTGTGAATCGGCGGTGCAGAATGCGGCTGATGAAAACAGTGTGCGCGGGGAGCCGGAGGTGTTAACAATGTTCATAGCGAGCGTTGTTGAAGACTGTGTAGTATCAGGGGGGAGCACGTGAAGCACGAGGGTGAGGTACCTTTGGGTTTCGGATCTGCAGGGCGGCTGGGGCCTTTCTGTACGGAGCTCACGTGTTGACTTTCCTACAGGTGTCCTCCCATTGTCCAAGAATTATAAGCTTGTATAAATCAACTGCTTCCCGCACTAGCCCTGTTGACTTGGGATACTCCATTTTGTCTGAGTGGAGTCAGACTGTGGAGTCGGTCTCCACAGCAAATTAAAAATGCATTACTTTAGGTGCAACTTATACGAGACATGGTTTAAATAAGGAGATACGGCATGCAGTAGTTGCAGCTCTGGCAACGCTGGGTGAGTATAGAGACGGTGTCGGTGGAAATTTTGGGTTTAATAATATAGCTGGGGGAAATGAAAAAAGTCCTATTTCTACAGCTGCCAAACCTCAGGACATCATCCACTACATTCTCAGCCTGGGCTCGATCTACAGACTAAAATATATCCTGTTCTTGCTAGTTAGGTAGAACTTCCACTCTTTGTCAAGCCCCTCGGTTACTTTTCGATTCAATGTGTGCCAACTGGGGGAGGCTCAACCACATGGTCTGTCAATGTCCAATAATGAGCAGGGATATTTGGAACGCTATAAACCGCTGCAGTTCGATTCTCTCGCTGTCCATTCCGAAAATATGTTTTACCCATTCTGAAGGGATGCAACACGTGGAAATACACCTTTACGACCATTTGCAACGTTTTCAAGACATGTGACTTATTAATTACATTGTTATTCACTGAAATACTCGCAGAAAAGTCCAAATGTATGACGTGAAATCCGTTTTTAAAGTATTGTTTCAGACAACGACTGATGATCTAAGTGAGGGGTGCGATATTGAAGCAGACTACAACTCTATTTCATTAATGAAAATAACGATGAAAAAGACAATGAGGAAGATTCCAAAACAGTGGATGTCCTTGCTGAAGAGCAAATCACCAAGGCTCAGTCAGTAAGAGACATAATTTAGGAGGCGGGGATCTCCGTGTGTTTGGTGGGTTAATTGTTCTGATCGTGGATTAAGATTACAACTATGTTGGTGAATATGCAATATGTCAAATCACATATCCTAGCATCACTGGAAACGCCTCTGTTACAAATGTCTATTACAGGTTTAAGGAAAGGCAATGATTGCTTGTTTATACAAGCCAAACCTTTCTTTCATATCTGCTTCAGAGGCTGAGAAATACAAGTTTTTGTAAAACGTTTACAATTCTGTCAGCTCTTCAGAAAACCCTTTTAGCTTGTTGTTTTCAAGGTTTTTATTCCTTACCTTAGGTCTTGACGGGTTAATGGAGCCCTAATAGACGAAACACCAACATTAAAACCTCATTAACATGCGACACTCATTTCATTGTGCCACTCTCCTCAGCCCTTTTGCGAAGCCAGGTCTGCAGGGCACAGAAATACCACATGAGCAGGCAAGTGCCCTTCAAGGTCACCGAAATGCCAACACGCCTCAGATCTGCAGGCTTTCTGCAGCCACGATGACTGCAGCCCAGACACGATAAGCAAGTAAAAAAGAGACTGCGGCACGTGTCATGCACCTGAACATGATGTGTTTTACAGCACAGTATCTGTCTGCACAGTGTGCCCATGCATGACCGCGAAAGCCGTCCTATCTACGCGGATAGGCACGCCCCTCAATGTGGATGAGAGAGTAGTTTAATTAGAGTCTGATTAAACCTTAACGTATTCCCCTCATTCCTCTTTTTTTTGCCTCTCCTCCACCACTTTCCATATTACAGGGCCTCTTGTTCGTTATAAATGAGATGCATTAAATCAGATAGATCACCTCCACTTTCCCACATATATTTCTCCCCCTGCGTTTTAATGCAGTTCATTCGCTACTTATTACTGACAGTGTAGACGTTAAACTCTGTAATAGTTCCACTACAGTACAGATCCCCAAGAATCCTGAATACCCGTTTATCACTAGTTAAAGGAAACAATTTGTTTAAAGGGTGGATGGTTGCTTCATTTCGTGGTTTACAGTTTTAGTGGCGTAATTATTGATTAAAGACAAATTCAGCCACAGAAATACAAAGTGGAACAAGAAATCTTAACGTTACATAAAAAAAAAAAAAAATTACTCATTGGGTGTAATTAATCCTTTCTACCCTGACTGACTGGGCTGTAATAACCAAAAAAGTTTCAAGCCTTAAAGAGTAGTTCAGCAGGACTTTTAAAGCTGATGCGACTCAATGTTGATTTATCCCTTAATTGTCTTTACACCTTAGCTAAGATTTTAATTCCCCATAATCCTCGAACACACAAATGAGCATCACGACATCACAGAATGGGGAACTTTAGCGAGTGTGCTTAGGGTAACTACTTCTTTCATTGACGCATCTTTACTGCATATAGTTCATAAGCTTTGTTTGCCTTTAGTTCAGTCGCCGATGGCAGCCGGCAACCTATCTTGTCAAATACTGTACGACTGTATTTACCGTCGAGGAGATGAAGCAGACAGATGGGGATGATCAGCTTCCTGGCTGATAGGTATTAATGTGATCTTACTTTCACATGACTTGAGACTTGATTAAAATATAGAAGGACTTAATGAAAATGTGTAGGATTTTATTTTACGTGTGAGGCAGACAAAGTTTGTCAGCCTCAAGGATTTCTGAAAGTCACATGAACGCTGGCTTGCTGGTTTATGAAGATGGCCCGCGAGATATGTTTTCCTCTACAGAAGACAGACTGCATCTGATGCTGTGATTGCGATAGAAAAAGTAACATCTTATCTCCAGGTATTTTTTCTATGAAGAAAACAAACACATCATATTTTTTTTTTCTTTTTCTGCGATTAGACATTTTTCTTGCTCCCTCGCTCTCTCTCTCTCTCTCCCCACCTTGCCCCTCCTCATTTATAATCTATCGCTCTCTCAGTAGAGGTTCCACACTGTCAGCCAATTCCTGCCTATCTGCGGCCCAAAAGTGGCTGTGCTTGGCTGATTCTACTGATAAGAGACTGAATGCCTGCTGTCCACAAGGAGGAGAGGGATGGAAAACAGAGAGAAATGGAGAAACTGAGAAATGAGTAGAATAACAATTACTCTTGGTATTATTTGTATATAAAATAAGAAATAATAAGCAAGGTTAGTAAAATAGCCCAAAAATTACACACAATTTTAAACATGTTCTAGCCCATATACACGTGTCTTCTGATTGCCCCCTGATGGATGGTGGAAAAAAGTCAAATA
The DNA here is from genome assembly GCF_947347685.1 of Pleuronectes platessa. Taxonomy (NCBI): domain Eukaryota; kingdom Metazoa; phylum Chordata; class Actinopteri; order Pleuronectiformes; family Pleuronectidae; genus Pleuronectes; species Pleuronectes platessa. The sequence goes on from NC_070630.1 coordinate 23,822,582, forward strand.
AGTAATAGATTTTTCTCAGAGATGATGTATGTTGATTTTTTCTGGTTAGTCTGTTTATTATTTGATGCTATTAAAATGGGGGGAAATGTTGAGATTGACCGCTGACGACTGCTCCGATTTTGGCTCCAAATGACGTCAAAAGCCTAAAATGCCTATATACAGTCTGTGGTTTTGGACGAGGGTTTTGCACAAACATGATCTCTGGCTCTTGGAACCTTACTGACTTTAAGTGAGCCAACCAACTCTCACAAGAGTTTGGAAACAATCTAATCAAGGATGCGTCATTAACAGACAATTAGCGATCCCTAATGCTCAACAGAAGTCAAAGGTAATAACAAGTGTGCAGATCGCAAGTGTTAAGCCTAATGTTATTACTGATAATCATACAGTAAACAGTGGACACCCATTTTTCCTGACAATTTCTCACATGCCTCCTCTTTTGTTGCCATATCCAACTTGAAGACTACAACACACCCATTGAGGTTTAAACAGTTTGCATTTAAAAACCCTCTTTTTATTTTGGGTCCAGGTGAACACCAACTTTTCGGGTTCCAAACCAGTTTATTTTTGGTCAAAATACTCCAAACGCTTCAGATTTTGGAGGGGAAGTTGCTGGTGGTATGTAGACAAAGAGAAAACCTGAACAAACATATCCCACAGGATGGTATGTTGCCACAGCTGACTTTGGTTGAATGATGCATGGTGCAGCAGGCACCTTGCAATTCATATTTGTATTCATATTTTTGTTTACTCGGTAGATTCCAAGTGTATGACAGATCAGTCCCTAGCAGCATGATGATTGTTTGTCCCACACACACAGAGGAAGCAAATTCAGAGTATCTTGGAGAAGCAAACGCATTCCGAAGTTGAGCTGATGATGTATCTGCTACAGGTATGTGATGGCATCCTGATGCATCGAAGGAGGGATTCTGCTTCAACCAGCACAAGTTCCCTGGTAGAGCGGTGGAAGCAGCAGTGAAGGCGTAGCCCATATTAAACAGAAACGAGCTCAAAAACACAACCGTCCCTCATTTGTGTGAACAGTGAGTTTGAATGGTGCCGAGCCTCTGAACGAGGAGAACACCCTTCAGACCCCCTACATAAAGGGTCAGTTTTCCCAAGATCCACATCAGCCAACACCAATGACAACAGCTGGATGCCGGGGGGGGGGGGGGGGGGGGGGGGGGGGCTCCTTTGCCTTGAGGAGGACAGAGACCTTCCTGAGAAACACCATGACACTGGACCACCTCAATGCTGTTGTTGTACTCTCCCTGGAGGAGAAGGTTGTGAGAGACATTCCTGACTTCAATGGCAAGGTCACCGAGAGGTGCACAGACAGAGAGGAGAGCAGACATCTTTCTCAGTAAAGCTGCCAGAAAAAGACACAGGTTTTCTCAACAGCAAAAATAAATATTATTATAAAAACCTGACTGCAGAGTACAGCCTGTGAGGAGTACTCCTGTTTTCTGCAGATACTCCAGCTCCCCCTCAAGACATGCAGCTTAATTAATTAATTAATTGGTTTAGGTTAATTGGACACTCTAAATTGCCCGTAGGTGTGAATGTTAGCGTTAATGCTCTGTGTCCATAAAGGACTGGTGACCTGTCTGGGCTGTGACTCTCCTCTCGTCCAATGTCAGCTGGAATTGGCTCTGTATCAACCCCCCCCCGATACATATTTAAGTTTATTTTGTCCTGTCAATTTAATATTTGTCTGTGTTATTGTCATTTTATCATATTTTGTCATTATTACTTGTATTTAATTATTATTATTATCATGCAGTGTGTTGCTTTATACAGTATTACAATAAATATTACCATATTTCTTTATTATTATATTAACTATAAACTATTAATTCCTTTTTAACTTCCTTTTCCCCATCATAATCATACTGGGACGTTTGCTGAAATAGATTGGACGTGGCCCAGCTCCAACTACCTCCACCAGCCAGTGATGTTTGAAAGAGCCCCTGTGAGCTACTTGACTTGTCAGAAAGGAGACCCACCCCATAAAGAGTCTTTTTTTCTCTCATCCAAGACATGGACTGATAGTACATTATCAGTGGAGGATGATGAATCATTTGCATTTACATCAAATGGTGATGAGGGGAGGGTTGGAGGCAGTTTGGGAGAGAATGAGGGACGGATAAGGTCAGGTTGTACTTCATAGAGGAGACACTAATCTCCTCTGGGGGAAATAAAAGGAGCTACCCTGGAAAGAGTGGAGCTGGGGGAGGGGTGTGGATGGAGTAGGATGAGCTTAGTGTAACCTTATTTAACTGCGAGCAGAGCCACTGTGCTGGAGCAGATGTAGGAATGGAGCAAGGATGATGAGTGCACGTGAAGGAGGACTGATCATCGACCTGACATTAGAACAGCCTTAACATCATAGAGAAGTGCAGTGCACAATGTTAGCTTTGTGTGTGTGAAAGGTTTGCAATCTCATTGTATTTTTTCCCCGTACACACCGCCTCAGACCAGACCAGTATTTTTGGGATCTATTCACTTTTGAAAGTTTTTCTAAAACACCACTTTTGCAGAGAGTAAGGATCCAGCCTGCTGTGGCGAGAGAACAATTTGTCTTGTCTGCCTTGTTGTGAACATGTTCAACATTATGAAGGAGATTTAGCTGCCTGTCTTCCTCTCAGTGGTGAGTGCCAACTCTGTGTTCACTATGGGGTTTGTGGACAACCTCTGGTGAAGCAAAGATCAAGTTCACACACACACACTTACACAGAAGAAAACCAGTGTGCCTGCTGTGAGCAGCATGTGCCCTTTCTGTCCTGCTGTGCAACATAGAGACCAATGCTCTTTTCCCTGCACATGTCTCCGAGCGCTCACATGTTGTGATCTTTTAAGCAAATTGGAAATGTAAATCTCCTATTGAAAGTGACCCTGTTGAGAAACCAGCAGGGAATGTGCAACAGGTATCACATGCTATAAGGCAGCAGCAATTTTTTTTTCTTGTTGCTGTTATATGTTGAACAGAATGGGGATCCATCAATATACATTTCATCTTTTGGCTGAAAATGCAAATGGTTCTGTTGTACTGCAGCAACCTACTGATCCATAGAACCACAGTACAATTTATCAAAATAATATTAAAACTGTAGAAAAAAAAAGAGGGAAAGCCCAAATCATTTTTCAACTCTGGCAGTGGCTCATACACAATCTTTCATCATTACACACAATGCCTTGTGTGTAATGATGAAAGTGTCTGGGAATGTGAAGTGAAATTTAATTAGAGGCCAGTCACACTAAGGTCAGCGATGTGGCAATTGTTTCAACGTTCACGCCCAGCACTTTGCATAGGACCCCTGTGATCACAATGGAGACTAAAAGAACAGAAGTGAGGAAATCTATTTGATTTGGCTGAGCCCACATCATCATCATCATCATCATCATCATCATCATCATGATCATCATCATCTTCATCACCATCACCACCTCCTGACACATCTTCCTACTCATAGGCTCAAGAATAACATAACTGGAAACAGGCTCCAAGTATATATCCATATATTTTAGTGTAAACTATATATAATGTCTAATCAGTATTGTAATCAAAAGTATATACTGACGATGTATGAATGAACCTTTTGAAGTTCAGATAATGAGTAATACCATGAATATCATTAGTCACATATCAGTTGTTAAAAATATATATTCTTTGCAGACTATAAACGACACAAGCTTTGTAATTGTTTTTTAAATGTTTAGGTCTGTCTTAATTAGGGTTGGGAACCGAAACTCGGTTCCAAATAAGAACCAAATCCAAAATGCCAAGTACCGGGTACCCGTGAAAAAAATAGGATTATCAGGTCCTTAACTGCAAGGACACCGTATGTATCTGCCTACTTGACTATGTCATGCACTAGGCAACAGCCTGTCCGGCAGCGACACTAGGTTCTCCCTGACATTCGAGGAAAAGCTGCCTAGCATGGGGAAAGTGTCCGGTTTGAGGGTCACATAAAAATGTCTGCATTTTGATTCTGTTAACTTCATGAGACTATGATCTACACTCCAGCCATCATCAATGGCCATAAGCTTGAGGAAGGGACTGAATGAATAAAATGAGGGAACAAGTGGCCAAAATACATTTTCTTGGGAGGGTGGCTGGGCTCGACCTTGGTTAGAGTAAGGATCTCAGAGGAGCTTGGTGTTCCCTTACATTAAAAGAAGCCAGTGGTTTGGGTATCTGATCACGATGCCTGCTGAGTACATTCCATTTAAGGTTTTCCAGACATCAACTAAGGAACATAGGACTGACCAAGACAGTTCGTAATACATCTTGCTTGGCCTGTACTCCTACTGCCACTGCAATCCAGCCCCGGATGAGCAATAGAAAATTGATGGATGGGTGTCCCCTTCAACAAGTCTTATCATTTTCAGTATGCCTACCAGCCAATTAGGTTGTAACTAATCACTTAAAATCTAATCATTGTCAAGCTCCATAACCAATCAGCTCTTTGATGGAAGGTCTAACCATCAGCATGGTGTCTCTGCCTGCTTCTGTGGAGATAAAAGGAGAGTGAGGAAGGACAAAATTGATAGGTTGCTCCTCAAGGACTGACAAAATGTAGCCAAGCTAATGACAGAATATAAAAATCGAAGCTAAAAGCAACCTTGGTGAATGTGGTAATGAAGGTGCACACGCAACCTGTACAAATACCCTCTCAAACTGAAAATAAAAACATTATTTAAATGTCTTTTCCTTTTCACTCACATCTGATATCATCTTCACAGTACCCTTATTTCAGGACATTAATCCCAAATGTGGCAGCTCATCCAGCAAGACAATCTTGGGAAATGATCATCTATATGTCTGAAATGTGAGGTTCTGTATGACGAAAGAAAGGAAGAAATTCAGCAAACAAAGGAGGTAAAGATGAAAAGAGCTTCACAGGAAACAACTGTGTCATTATTCCCTGCTCCCCATGCAGAGGCCGACTCAGAGCAGAGCTGCTTTGATTCTTCTCAATGAGATTAACTTTCAATAAAACCCTAACGAGGCTGTTGCTATTAATTGACGGCAAATCAGATAAGAGTAATGTGGGGAAGGTTAGACAAAAGACGGTTTAGGACGGGCTGGAAATAAGGGTTGAGAGCTGGGCTGTGTAGCTGACTTTAAGTACAATCTCTGATAGTAAAATATGTGTATCTGGCATTGATAATAAGGATTATAAAAAAAAAAAAAAGATAGTATTTCACTCTAGGATGTTATAGTTTTTGCGTTTCATAACTCAAATTTTCTTACATTTGTCTGTGAGGAACCATCATTGCAGTATGTCTTGTTTGTTTGTGTGTGTGTGTGTGTGTGTGTGTGTGTTTGTGAGTGTGTTTGTCATCAGACCTGGTGAGAGAAGCTATTAGGCAGAGGGAGTTGTGAAGGTAATCCCTTGATACCTCTGCTGCAGAACCACACCACTTTCTCTTGCTCTAGCTCTCCTCCTCCCATCACTTTGTCTTATCAGTGCAGGTGCCTAATGATGATGAAGCTGTGGACTCAGCAAACGAGTCAGCAAAGCATTACCTATGTTGCAGACACAGACACGTATTGCGTTATGGTTCTGGGGTGAGGCGCTGGGTTTATGCTTCAGCTATCAGCACTGACAGGAGTGATTGGTTAGTGATCGGTAAGTCGTGTTCGGAGGTCGTTCATGTGACTCGAAAGTGAGACTTAGCTATGGGAACTGAAGCCCAGCTGATGTTACTGTGACAGGATTGTAGAGGAGCTGCAGCCCAAGTTAGAAATACATGTCCATCTAAGAATCCTTTGTATGTGGAACGCTGCAGTGAATAAGGAAGGAAACAAAGGTCAGACAACCAGTGAGGCAGAGCACCAGATTATAAAGTCCGAGATTTTTCATGGACCAGCTGAACCAACATTTGTCACAATGACCGGTTCTGGCAAATTAAACAAAGAGCCTACATGAACATGGAGGCCAAAGAAGGCCAGCTTGTAAAAACATACGCCTAGGCGGTTCATGCCCATTGAAGTGGAGGGCAAGGGCTTTGCAGGAACATCTCTGGGCAAAGCCTACCTACTCCTGGGTATCACCTGCGCAAGAGAAAGAAAAGCTATCAGCAGAGCTTCAGAGACGGAGGAGAAATCCTCAAGGTGGCTGTAGTTCAGGAGGGACCAACCACTGACTAACTGGAAGTTGAAATACCTGAAACCTTTAGATCGACGTATCCAAATACATCATCAGTAGATGGAAGAGCCATACACACACTGCATACATATGTACTCTGGATCTGTGTGCGACTGTTTTTCCATAACAACAAGGCTTATCAGACGATCTCATCAGTCAGTAACTGCACCTGAGGCCAGTTCCTTACATCACTGTGTGAAACTGGAAACTATACTGACACGACAATATCTAATTCTTCACATTTTCATTGGATATATCTTTTTAAAAGGAGTCATAGTCAGTCCTCTGTCTGAGGCACATGCCAGTGACTTGTTTTTTTTCCTTCTTGCCTTTGTAAAAGAGAAAAAAAAATCTTTAATAGGAAACACTGAGAAATACAAAGGTGTATTTATTCCAGTCAGGAGGGTGGATTAGTAAAAAGGACTACCTCCCCAGCTCACTCTTTCATCCTCTCTCTATCAGCAATACAATGTATTACTGTTGAAAGGAAACAGTGCTTCTGTCTTTCCCCTGTAAGACGCAGAGTGGGCAGCAACGGCTATGTTTCATCATTCATTGTAATTCATATTTATGGGCATATTGGTAGATAAAAGTGAAGTCAGGAGTGTGTTAGAGAAAGAGCGAACTAAAGCCAGATTGGCGAGTTCAATTATTTAGGCATTATTACAAGACGCGGATTGTTGCTTAAAACGAGTGTGGTGGATGCAGCTATTAAAAACAGACAAAGTCCTGGTAAAGCATTGTGTGCAATGAGCAAATCCATCTTACTGACTATATAAGTTAAAGTACACAGTCCATCCCGCACTGTACGTCTTCCACTCACCTGTATAATATACATATATTAATGCTTTCATATGTGTAGCCTTAGTGTCATCCTTCAAGGACAAAGTGAGCAGAGGGAAGACAGAACGGAAGAGGAAGGAGAGATAGTATAATGTTTGCATTTGCAACTAAAACCCATGGGTATGTACTGTATATGTCTCTGCTGCTTACTGTGCATGTTTCCCTCGCAGCAGATAGATAAGTACACATGAGTTTGTGCAACAGCTAATTTAAAACAGATTTAGACCAGACAGGCGCCACAGACACACATCCGATGAGCGCCAACACAAACGCAAGTGCACGCAGCAAAAACCTGCACAGACGCTGCCATTGTCTCCCATTAGGAGCTATGAAATCTCATTAATGTGCATTAGTGTATTTGAGTAGGGATTTGTGCGGTGAGAAGAATGAATAAGGACTGAGCTCCAGTCCGCTCAAAACAATTATTTGTCTTCCATCAGCCTATTAAAAGGCGGCATCCAATGAAGGTTACAGTGGGAGGAAAGCACTGATGGCAGCGTGTCACTTTGTGTTTGTGGTCTTAAGGCTGAAGATGGCTACAGTGGTTCTCATCCTGTAGTCCCTTAATGACTGAGAATGGGATTAAGCGTGGGAAGTAAAGTGTGCTCACGAGTCTGCCAACATAGTGGAATTTGTCTGCAGGTAGATTCATTGTACCTATCTGCTCCTCTGTGCCTCTCTTCCACTCGTATGTGTGTGAGAGTGCGTGTTGTGTGTCCTCGGGTCTCCAGTGGTCCCAGTTAATTCAACTCTGTCGTCCCAGGCCTGAGGGAAGTCTAAGACTATACTGACTTGAGTGTACAGTGCTCAGCTCATAAGTCTGTATGTGTGCGTTTGAGCAAAAAAGAGGAAGAGAGGAAAATCTCAGTGTGCAAATAATAAAAAAACACAACACCAATTTAGAATCCTCTGAGCTCCAGTCTATAGATATATCTCCATGTGTGTGAGTGTGTGTCTCTGCGAGTGCGTTTCCAGGCCGCTCCTGCGTGGCAGCGGCAGCAGCATCGTTCCATATCAATAAGTCATAACACGCAAGCCTCTTCAAATGTCACCTAAGCATCTCCTGCAACACATGGCAGGCTTCACTTCTGCCCTGGAGACAACACACACACACACACACACACACACTAGAAAGAGGGATAATCTGGACAGAGGTGAGGTGTTGATCAGAGAGAGAGAGCAGGTCACAGTCAGACACGGAAGTAAACTGAAACAGAAAATTGAGAGAAGAGATCTAAAATAAACCAAAGAGACAAAAAAAATCTGAATACCAAGACTTTCTATGAAAACACATTTAAATTAAATGGATCCAGATTTTCATTTGATCTGCACCAAATTGCATTCACTCAAAAATACCAGTCCCCTAAACATGCCGGATTCTTTTTCATCAAGATCCATGAATTATTCTCTGAGAACTCAAAAGGAACCTTGGAAGAACAACCTAATATCACAATGTTAATGAAAGTGAAAATAATTCCTGGATCCACCAGCTGATCCGGTTTGGCACCAATATTTAATTTAATTTCCCTGACACATACCAAATCTTTCCACCACGTTTCATGGTGATCCCTGTATTAGTTTTAAACTAAAATGATGGAGAGAAAGCAACAAGATGAGCAGAGTAATAAAAGAGTATATGCCACGTTGCTTTCAATGCGACGGACGGACAGACAGATGGAAATAGTTGGACACATATGCTGTATGTATGTAAGGTATCATGAGAAGGTGCTGATACAGCAGCCGGAGTCAGAGTTGAAAGCCTCTGTAACTTTTAATGAGCTCATACCCTCTCTGATGTACACGCAGAGCTATTTTTGAGTTTTGAGGGATATATTTTTTTCTTATTTTGTCCCAGTTGTTTCTATTCCTCTCCCAGAGACAGATCATGTGTTGGCGCGTAATGGACAGATGTCTTTTGCAGACGGTTTATGTTGTTGTGCTGCTCAATAAGTTTATTTACATTTCTATGGCAACAGTTAATAAGTCAACTAATAAAAACTCTCATCTCAATAAAGCGGTGAGCCTTGAAGTGAGTGGAGATGTGAGTGTATTAGAGAAAGGGTGTTCCTGCGATGTAGAGTGTTATAAAGTGCTTATCTCTCTGCTATGCTCAGATTTTCCTTGCACTTCAGGTGCGGACGCAAATACTGATTCACCAAAGTGGAAAGTGACTCCAGCAGGGTGTCGTTAAGATGTGGTCATCTGATTATACCTTACAATGAAAAATACAACTAATGAAGATTTGCTCTTTTTAAATAACAATTATATACAAAAAGGAGTAAATACTATGAACACCAGTTTGAATGTTGTGGATGAAAGACAAATTGTAATATCTTGTTAAGAAAATCCAGGTTTTCAGGTTTGATCGTCCACGACTGCTGCTGATGCTGATGGCCATTTGCGCTCTTATGAGGAATGTGATCTCCATGCCACTGAATATTATTATTGTTTTTCGTATGATGCGCAGACAGTTATTGTTATTCACACTCGCACACAGCATATTCTACTGTACCCTCTCCGCACCACTGACTCGTGAAATCGACTCATCAGTAATAGGTAGGTACAGAGAAAGAGAGAGAATGGAAGCAGTGAGGGAGAGAGAGGTAAAAAAGAAAGACAGACGATTGAGAGAAATAACAGAAATTAAAAAGAAGAAGACAAAATAAAGAGGTCGCTAACAATGAATTCCAAGTGAACTGGCTGATAATTCAGTTTGTTATTAACCTTGGTTCCTTTTAAAGATACCACAGTGTGTTACAGGCTTCAGAATAATGGGCGAGATACAAAGAGAAAGAAAGCGCCACGCCTCAGTCATCGCTGAGTGTATGAAGGATGATATTGGAGGCCAGGTATTGATCGAGCTACACATCAGCTGAGCTCTAGAGACCTGATCAGACGCCTTGGAAGAGGCTCGGCACACACACACTCACACAACACGCTGGCGGGAGTCAATAGTGAGGTATCAGTCAGTGTGCTAATGCAGTCAGGTCCTGGTGTAGGTCTGGATTAGCAGAGCCGTTTCTCAGCCGACACACACTCTGAATGGATAAAGGACCGAAATCTGGGATTTAAAAGAAGTAAACGTTTTATCCGTCCATCAAGACCATTTTCCAAACCTTTGTCGCACACGCCACCGCTTTTCAAAATGTTAGCTAATGATTAACTGCATGCATTTACAACGATTGAACCCCCCTGAAAATGTGATTTGTCACATTTCACATTAATCAATTATAATAAACATTTATGACTATATTAGCAACAGTCAACGCCAAGGGTTGGGAATTTTATTTAATCAGGAATTGAATACATCAAATGTTCTTCATCATTTGAGCAACAATCAAATAAAATTGCTAAACTGATTTGTGAATCACTTCTTAACAGCTGATGTAGCTCTAAAGTTTAATAGAGGCATTATATTCAGTATTCTTATGACAAATAGAGTAGGCAAGGCAAAAAAATCTAACTTGTCGACCATGTCGGTCCCTCTGTAACTTTGGTTCAGTGTGTCTATTAAATAAGTAAATGTATTGTTACGTTGGCAGTTGGGGTTGAACAACAACCTTTATATGTGAAAACAGTGATGTGTCTAGTAATAGATTCCCAAAACGTTCCACACTGACTTTGTTCACATGGACAGAACATTCCAACTATTGAGCTTATTCTAAATTAGAATATAAAATAAATGTTGATTGTAATGTTTGCATGAGTTGCTAGTAGAATTGTTCCATTCATATTCCTGTTTAAAAGTTTCAGAGCACAGTCTGAATATGACTTGTAAACAAAATTACATCCTACCACTTGTTTACACTGCAACAGGCAGAGACAGGAAGTAACGTATTAACTCTGCTGCAGAGATTGGTTTCCATTCTTATCGCCAGAAATGATGTACACGTTGTCAGTGTCTTTTAACCGGGGAATATCTGTTTTCTTTTTGTCTTTTTCAATTTTTGCGTCCATCCTGTGCCAAATTGTCACTCGCTCCCTGTGACTCCAGTGGGGGATCCCCTGCAGCGTTCCACATTTGGATTGTCCTGGATTCGAATGACCTTATACCAGGAAGCCCGGCGGAGAAAGTCCGCAGATGATCAGGAGCCTCTCACTGGGACTGAGAATCTGCAGAGTTCAGTGCATGTCTAACAGCAGCTTATGTAATCACGTCTACAAATCAGAAAGGGCAGTAAAACACTGTAATTCAGCCTGTACTTAAAGGGATAATTCACCAAACAATTGAATTCACTCATTATGTACTCACCACTATGCCGACGGAGAGGTGGGTGTACCTAAACGGAGAGTGGTGGGGTGTTACTTTTTAAGGTAAGAGTGAGGTCTGGTGACAGTTATATAAAACCACGCACACAAAGCTGCCTCTGGGTTTTTATCAAGATTTCCTTTTCATTTCACCCCCTTCACAGAAGTTTTCTCAGAGTATACCATTTGACTGAAGGCATGTAATCAAGCAAAGAACTGCTGATTGTCCTCACTCCCTGCCTGTCAGCTTTAAAAAATGTAAATACTGTAATTAGTGATGATTGACATCCCGTTACAATATAATGTTTGATGCCATTGTAAAAAAAAATCTTGGTTATGGGATTGAATTACTAGCAAGCTAACATTTGACTGTAGACGGTGTTGGCCAGGCTTTGATATATACTTAAACTAAGAAAACCTTTCAAAATCAACAAATTTGTCAACTATTCTCCCCCTACAGTTTTCTGACAACCTGTCCACCTCTCGCAGAATTTTACAAACCTGCTTCCTGAACTTATTTTTTCAGTCGTCTCCATTTTTAAATGCAACTGTCATAGTAATACAGGGTTTTGAAGAAGGACAGAACAATAGTGAAGGGTCCAATAATGGCAGCACTTTTTAAAGCCATACCTCTAAATCTTTATAGTATCTGCTTCAGTGTTATTGAGAATTGAGGAATATATATATGAGCATTGAGAAAAATCATAAAATGTATGCCTATGTGCATCAAGGGCCTGATAAGTCTCCCAGCAGGTGCACAAAGACCTGCACGCTGCAAGTGAGCACACGCACGATGCACGCAGAAGCAGCTGATGGTGAATTGAGAGGCTGCTAAGTAAATCCCTGCAGGATCCCTCAATCTAGCCACACAAAAATGTCACATCCATGACAATGCTCATCTTACGAAGAGACCAAGAGCCCCGTCTGCGAGCTCCTGATTTATAGGTTTCTGTGCAAGTGTGGGTGTATGTGTGTATAAAGTATGTATGTGTGGATAAGAGCGAGAAGGCAGGTTAGAGAGTGGCCATCCATCAGCTGCAGGACAGGACTGTGGATGTGATTATAGCAGGAGGGGATCAGCTCTCCTGATTGATCTACCTCTCGCCTTCCTAGGTCACAGTTCAAGAATGACCATTTTGCACTTTTCACTTGCAAAAATCAGCGCACAGAGCCATAAATCTATAGAGAGCAAGTGTGTGTTTATCAGTACCAGTGTGTGTGTGTGTGTGTGTGTCGGACCTTCCTTGCCCATATTTCAAGTGCTTTTAAATAATTCAGCAACACTGCTCTTTGCTCTGGAAATATAAGATGAAATATTGAAATGTTGAAATTGCAACACAGAGCTGTCAAACGTGGAAGAGAAGAAAAGAGAAGAGAGTCAGATAATATAAGGGTGAGATCAGGATAAAATGAAGATGAGATGAGGGGAAAATGTAGAAGGGATAAGAATGAAATGAGGGTGAGATCAGGACTAGATGAGGATGGGATGAGGGTGGGATTAGCATGAAATGAGGGGTCAATCAGGTTAAGATGAGAGTGAGATGAGGTTGACCTGTGAGGCATTGATACTCTTTTCTACAAAAACTGAGAAAAGAAATTGAAAACAGTGAATCAGTTTGTTGATTTTGTTTTTGTTATTGTGTTTTTGAATGTATGTATTCGAATATCTGATATGCAAATGAGTGACAGTTGTTTACCAATGTGGCCTCATTCAGAGGACTCCATGAAAAGGAATAAATTCTCCGTGCACACAAATGAATACATTGTGCTCTGGTAATTCATCTGTAGCTATTAATGCTGCTATTGTGCTATGTGTACGGTGTGTATATTGTGCTGGCCTTTGAATTACATTTTCCTAGGAATAATAAATAAAATCACCCTATGTGTTATGTATTATCATCCGTTCTAGACTGATGCCCACAGCAACGTGCTGTAAGTGTTTTGCGGTCTGATACTCGTGCTTTGCTTGAGCTGCGAGAGCCTTCAAACCATCTTTGGGGAATTTTCCGAGTGGTTTGGGTAAAACTGTGAAGATGCTTTCCACTCTGATCTTCCTCCCCTCTGTCCTCATCACTCTCTGTTTATCCCCCTCTAAATTAGTCTCCATCTCTCTCTCAGCGGGCTTCTCGCCCCCACCACCCATCCTCCACCCATCTCTCTTTTTCATGTTGGCACCTTGGAGTGGGCAAACCACAGCTGCAGAAACTACCACACAGCCAGGCATCCCCTCAGCCTTGCCTGGCATCATCGTTTTTTCCCGCTTTTGACACATTGAACCTCAGGCAATAAAGCTCACTCTGTGCCACTCATCCTCCCTTAATCTCTCTGTCTGCAAGCCGACCAAAATCTCTGTTTTCCAGCCCCCGCCCCTCTGCCCTTCTTTATCTCTCCTCGTCACCTGCTTTTTATTGAGCTGCGGCCACCACATGTCCCCCCCCCTCCATATGCACTCTAGCCTGATTTTACCCCTCTCCCCAATGCAGAACTTTCCTTAGCCCCCTCCCCCTTAAAAGTTCTTCACTTAAAATTTACAAAAACACCTATCTCCACCAGGTCCTCTGTCTCCCCCCCTCTGACACCAGCACAACCTCTGATCGATAGCTCTCATGTGGCAAACAAACAACAGCAGCAGCCAAACATTTGCCAGGCTACAGTACACAGTGGTGTTTTTCCTCACAGTCTAATGCAATGACTAATTGGATTTAGAAATTGATTTGGGTGGGATGGGATGGGGGGAGAGAATCGTCAAGAATTTTGAAGAGGAGGAGGAGAAAGATGAGAGCAATGAAAATGGATGCCTAAACGGAGTGAGGCCCATGGGCCACTTAGGACTGACAGCACAAGCGGCGCTCTCCCGCTCACTCTGGACCTATTGCTCATATGGCACCTCATGGGCTCCACTTCCTGACCAGAATTCACCTGTAAACTCTAAAAGTTTGATATGATCAGCCTCAGTTCCCCCTTTTATTGGCCAATGTGTGTTGGGACCTAATATTGAACATTGGCTATCTTTTCCCTTCATTTGAATGGTGGCGCCCCGAGGTAACTTTAATGTCAATTAAAGTTATTCTTTAATATTCATATTTTTTACATTCATATTAGTTATTTTTCTAAGACATAGACAAATATATTGAAAGCCCAAAGGCACAACATTTAATTGTACCACGTTTAAGGTAGAGTAATCCCAACAGGCCAATGTGAAAGAGTCAAAGCAAACAAATAAATCTGTCCTTAGGTGGATGATGGTAATGACCTATGATCCCATTCTGTCAGACTGAATTCTGAAGAAGAGAAGGTGTTAGGGTAACAGATACCGAGTCTGCCGTGCCGGCGCGCTGCTGTGGGTGGATGTGCGGTTATTTGCACAAGGATCAATTTGCATGTAACCTTATTATGCTGATGGGCTGAACGTGTGGATTTAGATTATAGTTATTGTCAAGGCGAACCAGCTCCTCGAGGACAACAAAACTCGCCAACAATAGCCACTGATTATAGCCAGCACTGCTGAGGTCTAGGTGCGTCTAGGAAAGCAAAGTATTGTGTGCTCGTATCAGTTTATAAAACGATGCTTCTGCCAGCTGCAGTGTGTGTCTGTGTGTGAATGTCTGGGTGTGTCATTTTGTACAAGACTAAGTACAAAATCCTGTGTATGTTGTTGGTTTGGTTTCCTGCAGGTTTAAAATGTTACTGACTGAACAAGGACATGATACGTGACCTTTCTCCGGTGGTGAGTGTAATGACACACAACCAGGGGGGCGGTGGTTTCATTTGGCAGTCACCATGGCGATGATGTGCCTGTCACACAGCTATCTATGGAAGCCCAGACTCACACCGCCTGCCGAGAGGGCAAGTGGCTTGGCACGGCTAGGGCTTGTATCTGACGTGGCACCGAGACAGTCGTGTGGACACGGCCCTCCAGGCTCTGCCAAAGAGGCTTAAGCTGCATGTGTGTGTGCTTATGATTCACACTTGGAAGCGGAGAACACTTTCAGTTTATGCACTCAGTGATTAAAAAAAGTACGGTAACGTTTGATAAATAACCTGCATGTTATTTCAACAGTTTTGAGGGGCTTTGTTTGATAGTAAAAAAAATATACATTTCAGATTTTACCAGCATATTTAGGGTTGAAAATTCTGGGAATTATTAAAAGTTGGAAACTTTCCATGGGAATTAACAGGAATATACGAGAATATATGGGAATTAACGGGAATAAACTGGAAATTGTGTGGGTAATTTATACTAACTTTATTTACCTTGTCATAAACAGACATATATATAAACATTTTGTTTTGTCATAGGCTGATTTGAGCCCTGAGGAAACTTTGGGCACTTGACTATATGCTTCTGCATCTTTTGGTCATTCTTAACATAGGTCTTTGCACAGTATTTGCAAATGTACACAGCCTTTCCTACTACATTGGCTGGGGTGAAATGTCTCCACACATGAGATAGTGCACGTGGAAGTGCTCTGTAGAATAAGATGAGAAAAAAGCTTGTAAAAAAACACTAATGCAATGGCAGAGATGTAAATAGTTGGAATAGTCTTTACAAATATTTTACAATTGATGGATAAATGAATAGAAGTAGGCTACATGAACAGATGAACAATCCTCAATCAGCATGTTAATATATTTCCCCCAGTAATATCATCGAAACTTACCTGACTAGTCCTGCACACTACAGCATGCCTCAAAATTCCCAAAATTCCCAAGCCTAACGTCCCGTGAAAATTTTCCACACCTTTGCAACCCTAAGTATATTCCAATTAAATCTGTATGTGTGACTATTTTAGAAATTATGTCCTAAAAATGTCTTCCCACAGGCAGCATTCAGCTATAGGCCTAGCAGTTGTTTATTCATTGTTTTTACAGCTCCTGACAGAACTGAGCTTGGTATTTTTTCCAACTCCACCTCCAGTGACTGACAGCCTCAGTCTATATGTGGGCATGCCTGCGTGTGCTTGTACATCTTATCTTGTTTTTATTCACCATCTCAGTGCTCAGCAACCAGGAGCTGTCTCCACGTCTATCTGCGTGGGGTGAATGACTCCGTGGTCTCCTGGACTCCATCTTCCTGGAGGCACTCTTGGCTCATCTATCATCGCCTGCTGACTCCGGCCAAACCCAAACAGTGTCTCCTTTCTCAACAAGTTTCATTGTCTCGCCTCCTGTCTTGAGCCATTTGTGAATTCACAGTCACGCAACAACACACCGCACACAAATCCTCCCAGAAACAACACACAAACACACACACAGACATATATACACGGAGCATTTCTGGGAAAACAGAATTTTCTGCATCCACCCATCCCTTGAGCTCACGCTTGAATATAATGCAATCACAGCCAGATCACACACAGACAAACTATCCATCTTTATCACTTTTACAAGCAAAAAAATTCCTCCCGCATTCATATGTACATAAACAAGAAGCCATACATTCATGCAGTGACAGGGAGATAAACAAATGCCAGGAATAGAATAAATAAATTGAAATGAACAACATGCTCAGATTGCTGATATGTCCTACACCCTGCTCCTTATCTCCCACCTCGCCTGTAAAGAAACACATGGCCTGATTTGCAATTCCAAATGAGGGATGGGGTGATGGGGGGGTGTGGATGGTGGAATAAAATCAGTAAAAGAGTAAGCGGGAGATAGGGAGATCCAGTTGGAGGGGTTCGCTTAGGTTGTATTCACTCTCTTTTCTTATCAGAAGCCATATTAAAGCTGTTGGTCTCCCTCCGGCCTCCTCCCTCACCCCCATCCCCCTCCTGCTCAAGCAATCGGGCGCTCTTCTCATCAGAACAATATTGCAAGTCTGGAGATGAGATACCAGATAAATAGGTGCGTCAGGAGAGGGTTGTCAGGTGCCTTTCCATGATGTGTGGCCTAAAATGAACGCCGTGCGACTGTGTGAACAGTTTTCTAGTCGTGACGGGAAAGCTGCCACGATAATAATAAATGGAACACAGAGTCATGGTGTCCAATTGGAGAGTGAGCAGAGAGAGCTGGAAACAAGCTCTCAAGAGTGAGCCGCTGAGGAGCCAATGTAAAACCGGTGACATTTCCATTCGCCTGGGTGAACTGTAGATAAGGTCGCCGGGATTCACAGTGAAATGATGATAATGTTGACTGACTGTCCGATCAGCTGTGGAGAATGAATTTACATATGTGACGCTACAGCGGGGAGTAGACGATACCTAGCTGTTCAGTGTCAAGGACATCAAACGCAAAGTAAGGATGTAAATGAATATGAGCGGATACATAGCTATATCAAAAGGCGTAGGCTTGTTGAATAATGTAGACCATAAAGTGAAATAAGGTCTTATTAACCATCAGGGGAAACCATCATAGTTCACGGTGCTACCTCGCCGTAATGATTCTCCTCGGGCCGCTGGGGCCAGCCATCACTGTCACTTTCTTTATGAAGGGTAATGGGATCAACCATTTGACCTTTTTCCTACCTTGTAACTTTATTAGCATCCATGGCATTCAGCCATATCCTCATACTGGGAAAGATCAGACGGGTTGAATTCGGGCATTAAGGGGGCTTGAGGTTTGACTCATCAAGCTGCCTTAGCTGAGGTCAGATTAGCACAAACGGGCCAAAGGGTTTTGAACACTGGTATTGGCTATATTACTCATATTTTACTGTCCCCAAGGAGATCATGTTTTCACTTTCTCTGTCTGTCTGTTAGTTTACAGGATTTCTCAAAAAGCACTGGATGAATTTCCATGAAACTCCATGAAAGATGAGGGGTCAGGACTATTGGTCCAGATCTTTGTGATTCTGGAATTGTGTTTCACTCTCTCTGCAGCGTTTCAGACTAAATTCAAAGAATCTATGACGGTATCACCTCACTCTCACACACAACCGATTCCCGAGTGACTGGTGCACAGACTGAAGTTCTTGCGTGAGAGAGAGAACTGCATTGTCTGCCACTTGCATGTATCTGCACAACTGCAGCTGAAGCGTGGAGATCTGTCTATGTGGATGGTAAAAACCGCACTAAACACAGCTACAGTGCAACAATAGAGCAAACGACCAAGTAAGAGATCCCTTCTGATATGAGGAGTGCAAAAAAATATCTGCATTCATTATGAAACTGTGGCTGGACAAAATATGGCCAGCTGCCACAGTCAAAAGGTATGCACTTTCACAACACACTTCTTTCTCCCTTGGGTGATGCAATCACAACCCTGCCCTTTAACTTGTATGCACATTTTCCAAGTACATTTACATTGTCAAGCTCATGGTGCACAGTCTAGAAATGAAAAAAGATCAAATTTTATGCAGTGGAACCAAAGATAATATGTAGTTTATTTGAGCCATTCTTCTTCCTTTTCAAAATCCAGCACCTACAATACGAACTCTGCAGTTTGACTGCTGACAGTTTGCATAGAGATAGTGGTGTGTAATTCCAGAAGCAGTTAATGTTGCCTCAAGCAGAGATGAGAAGTGTGCCACAGAGGTCTGGTACACTCACTTATTTCGTACTCCAAACTCCCAGATTTGTATTTCTGTCAGACAACTCACGTTTGATCATGTAATATATTTATTACAACAGATTTAGTGTTTGGCGTCTAGGCTCCAACTTAATCACTCCCCCATATGATTACACAGGAATGATGGGAGTGATGAGCAAATACTTGTAACCCCCCGCTGGAGCCTACAGGTGGATGCTGGGCCTACAGGTGGATGCTGGGGTGGTGGAGGGACTGTAGCAACAGGTAGCCATACTGCAGCAGCAGTGCGAGCAAGAGGGGTTGATGGGAAATGTCTCTCTGGTTAAATAGACCACCTGATAAGGTGGGTGTGTATTATAGATGGTTGTGGAGATTGAGGTATATCACATGATGTATGTCACATGATGTATGTCACGTGATTGGCGCAGCGCAGCTCGAGTTGCCTGCCAGAACTAGCTCGCAGGCGTCGCCATATTTATTTTAGAAAAAATCTTCATTTTCACCCGCAGTCTCAGGCCCCAACTGACGCTGACATCAAGAGTCATCACTTAAGGCTTAATAAATCAGATTTCACAGAGCTCCCTCTGGAGCCATAAAAGACTTTGCACAACTTATTATTTTGGATTTTTTTTTACATGTGCGGTGGTTCTCCCCAGGACCTGCAAACAGACTTTGATTTCTAAAATCAGTGAAGCTCCTCTGCAACGTCAGCTCACAGCAGTGCTGTGAAGTAATAACGAACACTCTCTAAAGTAGCATGGTGGCCTGTACTCAAGTGGCTGTAAGCTACAGTGTTTATATGTGCTATAGATCAAATAAATTACAAAGCCTTTTTAAAATAAAAAAAGGACAGGTTTATTGTTTGGAATCAGTCGATACAGGCAGAAAGACTTATATACAGGGAGCAATAAGCCGGCTCACTGTGGTCCAGGGTGGAAGTTTAAGAAAGTAAACTTTGACTGGTTTCACTGCAGCTTTAAAGCCCCCATGAAATTTGTCAAAATTCCAAACTATCTCCCTTCTACACGAAACAGTCATGAATTAAAAAGCAAGAGTGAAAGTTACAGTAATGTTAAAAACAGCCTTTAGTTTTTTTTTTACTATGGTTTTACTATTCAAAACCTCTGCTTGTGTGTTCCATGAGGACTGTTTGGTTTTGAAAGAAACTGCCAGATCAACTGTGCAAGTCACTTAAATGTATTTATGTTCTTTTGGTTCCTTCCTGGCATCAAGACACCTCATCTCATAGCATATTAAGCTACAAAGCCTCTTTACAAAAGTCTCTTTAATTGATTTTACAATCATGTAGCCTGAGGAAATGTTTTTGAGA
This sequence comes from Pleuronectes platessa, assembly GCF_947347685.1. Lineage (NCBI taxonomy): Eukaryota > Metazoa > Chordata > Actinopteri > Pleuronectiformes > Pleuronectidae > Pleuronectes > Pleuronectes platessa. The sequence goes on from NC_070630.1 coordinate 23,842,628, forward strand.
TGAAGCTCAGCTCTTTAAATATTATTTTGCCACCACATTACTACATTGTCATATGGCCTGTGTATATCTCAAGTGCAATTGTGTGTGAAAGTCAACTTTTATAACTCAGCTCACAGAAGCAGATTTATATTCACCACTAAGGAAGTGTGTGCCTGTGTGGAAACCTTTGTGCAGACCTGCGTACCTCATCTGAAATTATTCTGAGATGCCTGCTGCTCTCTTAACCTCGCAGAGCCTTGATGGAGTGCAGCATGCGAATGTGTTGACACTGCTGTCGCCGTGCGGAGAAATCCAAATCCCGGCCAACCTCAACACACAGACGCGACTGCGAGACACGGCGACTCCTCATGACTACAAACGTTCGTCACCGCGCCATTGTCAGTACCACACTGTGGTCTGGAGCCTGAACACACGTACGCACACACATGCATGCGGCAGTGACACCAATTTTAAAAGACCGATTCGACTGGATGCTGACAGACACAAACAACATTTCCAATACCTGACACCAGCACAGCAAGACGTCAGGGGACATTTGAAATTGCAAAGCTAAAAATCAGCAGACACCACCTTGTAGAGTTTTGACTGACAGCATCATTCTTAACAGCATAATTTTTTCTGTGTACACAACTGGCAAATGCACACACTTAGATACTGGACAGTGTTCTTACTCAATGAATGCAAACATCCAGGGCTGCAGCAACAACAACAAAACAGGCCACTGAGGTCCTGACCTCAGTATTTTGTTTTGAAAGCTTTTGTTCATGAAGGCTGACACAAATGTTTTTATTACTTGATATCCTTAGATTTTAACATCTAAGCACAATAAGCAGGTGTCTCACTGTAATAGTTTTCAAAGATGTTTTGAATTCCAGGAACAGAGAGCCTTTATAAAACCAAGATGCAACTACTGGTTTTGAAGAAACAATAACTTTTAGAAAGTTATATTTCAAATAAAGACTTAAAATCCAACAAACACTTCCACCCAGTTTACAGCCGGTGGGGCTGATAGAACGGTCGTTTCTATCCATGACATCGGTATTTATAAAATCCTGGCCACAAGCCTGCATACATCCAGATGATACCCCCCAGGATTTTCTTATCTTCAAGACAGCTTGTTCAAAACCAGAGTGTTGAAATCAAAACTCTGCTTTGCTCTGTGAGAAAAACATGTTTCTGAATTATACATTTTGACATTTTGCACCTACAGCGCTCACACAGTGCGATGATAACATAAACAAAGCACGCACAAACCCTCTACAGCACAACTGTGCTTAGAGAATGCTAAATTCTCCCAGGTGTCATGAGGACTGTGTTTGCCACTGATCTGTGTAACCCCGCTCCCCACAACCTCTTCAAATCCTAATGGCTGCTTGCCAGCATCAGACAGCTGAGGGTAAAGGGACCAGCAACCTTAAAGAGTGGATAATATGATGATGTGATCATAACGTCTAATTAAAATTCACTTAGGAGTTTATAACCTCTTTGCTCAAGGGCAGGCCGAGGAGAGTGGTAGGGCCATATATAATCATCACTAACACTGGAGACACACTGTGAGCTATGAGCTTAAGGATTTACATTCATGAACACTTTGTGTTTCTCAGTTTGACACGGACAAGCAGTGCTGACAACATTGCACTTTTCTTCACTCCGAAGAAAGAACAGGAGAGAGACTTCAATTTAGTTGCCTTTATTTGCTGCTTCATGTTAAATGAAGTGGTATCACTCCTGACCAGCTGTAGCTGTGGTCTCCTCTACTGTCCAGGAGGAGTGTAATTTATTTTAATGTCCAAATATGTACAATTAAGAGCTTCTGCTGTTAGGACAGGGCAACAAGGGGATAGAGATTTTCTGCACTTTACTTGTTCCAAAAAACAAGCACCCACACACACACACACGCTCAAGCCAGTGGGTAGGCAATTTTAATTAGCTATTAGACTGGTGACCTGACTAAATAATAAGGTAAAGCGTGCTGCCTCCTGGCCATAAACAGCGGGGCCAGCTGGGGGTTAAAAACAAATTGACAATCTTGTTATTTTCTTAACAGGCTGCAATTGGCAGTGCTCGTGGCCAGTCATCTCGGCCTGAGTTAAATTAAACCTATCGACAGCGTGTTTATCTCTCTCACTCCATCACCACTGCATCTTCGGAGCTGAGGTTTCCAGTGGTGATTACACGTTGGGAAATAGAATCAAGGATAATGGGACTCAGGAGCGACAATACGGAAGAATGGTTTAGAGCAGCTACAACTCCGCTGCAGTGCTCCACCCTCCCTCGTCCTTTTGTTTTAATGACCAGAAGCACTGTTGGTCACTGAGTACAGCAAACAATACTGGCTGCTGGATGAACTGTAGCCCAATGCTCCCATTATGAAAACTTGTTTGGCAGTAAATTGTGGTTTCCTCTGTTCAAACATCCACAGAAATAAACTAGTAGTTATTTTTTTTTTTACCTCTGAGCCATTGCAATACTCACCTGAGCTATCCAAAATGGCCGAACGCGACCAGAGTAAAAAGGATGCAGCAGCTAGTGCGCCACTGTGCCAAGAGTGTGAACCCTCCATTTCACACCACCATCGGTGTGATTAACAAACCGCGGGTGGGCGACTTTGATAACGCAGCAATGCATGATGGGAGAGAGTCCCTCTGACATGGTTAAAAGGCAGAAAGTGGGGAGGAAATAGAGACTAAAGTGGCCGTGAGAGGAGCGGCTTCTAAAGGTAAAAGGCAAGCTGTAAAAGCTGTTCTCAAGGATTTTAGAGCCATGTTATTTAGACTACTTTGCCCAAAGTGCTCCACACGGGAGAGTGTGATGCCGGCAGAAATTCCATCCACCACAGGCGAGGGAAAGTAATGGACGGCATTAACAAGAAAGGCCCTCAAGGTTTTCAAGGTTTGTTCGACGGGAGAGACTCCAACGTGTTCCACAAGCTATTTCCTTTATATATCTCTTTGTAAGTGTGTGCATGGAGGTATGGAAGATGCACTCTGGTCTCAGACTGACCTTGAGGACATACAGGGAGTGAATTCACACACCATTCACCTGGAGTTTGTATTCATATATTCCTTGACATGCCCACACTCGCATTTCCAGAGCTGTGATGCACATACACAGAAGCAGCTGCTCAGACACTTAAAGCTTTCGATGTATTCACACATGCTTCAGCTGCTGTTCTGGCATCCAGCAAGAGATTCTCATATTTTGAAGTGAATATCTGTTTGAGCTGGCACCGAACCAGACAACTGCATAATGTTTAAAGATGAAGAGAAAACATGACAGGGAAGCAGTGTTAAAAAGCAGACGTCCTCTCCTCTAGCTTCTCCTCCCTTTCCCGGTGCTTTAAGGCTGCTGGTATTTTTAGCTCACTTGTTTAGAGCAGAGCATTCCCGCCCTGACACAATCCATATTTTGACTGATGCTCACCCAGGCCCTCAGGCTACATGAGTGTGTGAGCGTCTTCATGTGTCACTTTGTCAGTGTTTGTCCTGATATGAACAGGAAGGAATCTGATAGCTTCATGGATGTCACCAGGCTTAATGGATACTGGGTTTATTATTATTTAGAGTCAATTTATTTATTAGCCAGGGCACAAACAAAATGCTATTTTGACCAGTCAATAAAAACAGTTTGGTGAGATTTTTATGTACTGGTGATGTAATAAATGCTTTTCCGTTACTTTCTCTATGCTGCAGAGATTAAATGGGAAACATGAACAATAAGGAGTAAATAGAAAGATGACTTTGTATACAGACATTTTTTCATCACTAAATTAATAAATAAAATAGAAACAATTTTTTATACAGGTTTTTTGTTGGTCAATATTATGTGTACACTCAGTCACTGCTAGGTGTACCTTAACTGTTCCACAGCTAACTAGCAAAACTCACATGAGCTTGCTAACGCGAGGAATATAAACTATGGTTTACATATTTGACCTAGCACCTAGCATGTTGTTGGATTGAAGATCAAATTGCATTTCACAAAAATAAAATTACACTCAAACTACAAAAAGTTCTGTTGATAATGCTAGCCTAACAAGCTTTTGTTTAGGTTAGCATCATCTGACATTTCCCACCCATGCCAAACAGCATACTGCTAATTATAGCTACTCTCAGATATGCACTAAGCTCAGCAGTGTCTCTGTATTTTCTCTGGATGAGGTGCATGCGTGAACGCAGATGTCAGAGGGGGTCAGGGGGTCCCTGCTGAATTCACAGCGAGCGAGTTGGGGTGGTTGATGAACTTCTACCACACAACAGATGCAAAAAAACAAAACAAAAACAAATACCTCATGGTCTAACGGCGGTGCCACACACGTAGAAAGCACAGCCAAAGGATGGTTGATGATGATTTGAAGCTGTTGTGAAAGTGACTGTAAGGAGAACCCGCTGTGTTGCGCATGTGTCTAAGGTGAACTCTGGCTTATGAAAATAAAGAAATTAAGATTCAAGGATTTACAGATTGGCCAGGGTAGATTATCTACCTCATGTTCATATTTAGCTGCTGTTTAAAGGACATGAGTTTCCGGTGCACAACAATTAGTGTTGCACCACTAACAGCTTCTGGTTGGCATCGGATACTTTGTTGTCTACATTTTATTTCTACGGCTTTAAAACAAAAACAAACGAGGGCTTTGGGAAATTTCCATTTAAACTGAAGACAGGACATTACCTCAGTTGTCTTGCAGTTGCTTTTGTTTAGTCCCTTTTTGCAGCGAGACAACCTATGACTCCCCCAAACTCATCAGGTATAATTATATTCTAATAATAATGACCCATGGGGTATCCTTTCTTAATCTTGGTAATGCTTTTTTCTGCTCCCTTTAATTGTATTTCTGGTTTGACTCAGCCTCTGAAGATCATTATCTCAATGTGCCACAGCAAACAATCTGCCAGCTCTCTCGTTACACGGCTGCACGACTCGCTCTCAGGAGGAATATTCATACAGCGTATCACCCTACACCATCACATAATAAAATTATAAATACATACAGCCACCCAGGGAGTAGCGCTGGCATTAATGTTAGATAAAACAGCGTCTATTTCATTTCCCCCGAAGGCGGCTGACATCACCACTCATTTACAGTGTCGGGAAACGTGTTTACCGGGCACTTCACAATCATCAGTTGCAGCATTTTGTATTCACAAGTGCAGACAACACGATGTGAAATGTTCGGGGGTGCTTGAAGCATGTACTAAATAGAATAATTGTGTGCTGATAGCTGCCCTACATGTGGCCATGCTCGCATTTGGAAATGTACTCTTTCTAAATGGCAACACTTTTCTCTAAATATAGACAGTAAGCAATGTGTGTGTGTGTGTGTGTGTGTGTGTGTGTGTATGTGTAAGTATACAGTACAAACACAATAAACATTACAGCCCACTGAAGTTGAGCATCATGAAATACATCTGAAGAAGGTTCAGTCTCCTCAGTGTAAAACCTGCTGCAGATTGATGGTTTGTTAAATCTGATAAGCCGGACTACAGCTCATTTATCTCAACTGTCGGAGGCCTCCCCATTCCTCAAAATTACAGCCTCGCTTTCATCAGATCTTTTTATGAAAACCCCAAAAGAATATGAGTGATTCGCACAATAAAGTGTCACAGGCACTTAAGCTGGACCTCTCCAGGCTGCCGTATGGTTCCTTCTTTTATCTTTTCACATATTGGTATTATCTTCTTCGCAGTTCATCTGCTTGCACTATCTAGGAGAGACCACCCTCTCCACCTGACTGCCTGCCTGTTGTCCTTGAGGCAGAAGCAAAATCACATGCAGTTTATTGAGCTTCACTCCATTTTCAAACCTGATACTGCTGAATGGGCCGTTGAATAAATTGGGAGTGCATGTGCAATGCAGGGGAAAATTATAGACATTGTAAATGACCACGGACTGGGTCAAATCATGAATAGCATCGATGTAACGGCTCCGGTGACAGCGGCATATCGACTCTGCAATTGACAATTCTTCAATTTGAGTGCCTGTAATTACTGTATTAAAGAACACGCTTTACCTACTAAGCACCAATTAAAAATCCCTGTTAAATGCAGGGAGATCGTTTTGAGAAACTGTGTCTGGATTCAAATTGATAAAGATGAAATGTATAAATTAAATAAATTGACACTTGTATTTAAATGATATTAGCCTTTACTCTCTACGCATTCCAGTGTCTTTCAACTGCACAGAATCAGAATAAGACATGTTAATAAAACAAGTGAAATATTAAGCCTTTCAAGAGAGTCAGGAGCTCTAAAGTCAGGACTTATGAACAAATTATCATGCGAGCTAAGGAGGATCAACATGATCTTTGGAGACATGTTCATATACTGCATCAGCATTCACCTGCTTTCATGGATCCTCTGGTGCACAGTGGCAGCTTGCGAATACAATGCATGCAATGCTATATATCATTAAATGACAGATTGGGGACCTTATCCACAGCTTTTGCTGGAGTCAGCAATGTTAGTGGCAGAGATTAAGGGTCATAACTACAAGGTCTCCGACAAAATGATGTTGTGCACTGGACTCTGAACGCTGCTGTGACTGATGGCGTCTTTAACCTTTGCTTCATGGACGCAGTGTAGTTGTTAGCGCCCCCAAATATGTCATCAGTGCCATGTCAAGGCCGTTCAACGCCATAGTTTTAAACGCTCGCCACATGTTCTCCCTTCACCTTCAGACTGTGAAAGCAAATATAAATAACAGCCAGTCACGTGTATGTGTGCACACAAAACCTCTATCTACCACCCACAGCCTGGACTGGGAGGTAGCACATCGGTAAGGTCATGTTCTCCGCCGCTGCACTCTTAAAGATAAGGTGTCAAAACAAAACAGACTATATTGTAACAAATGCAGAAACTTCCCGGAGCAGGGGATCAGTGCTGACCCCAGCAAGAAGAGAGACGCCGAGAGTGGGGAGAGAGATCGAATGCAGAGAGATGGAGAATAGGATAATCCAGTAACAGCAACAGTCAGTCTCCCAAGAGAGAGGGGAGGGGGGGGGGGGGGGGGGGGGGGGGACTGGGAAGCCTGAAGTGGAAAAAGTCAAATAAACCTCTCTTTCTGTACTTTTCTGTTATCACCTGTTTTGCTGCCATCTCCGAGTCAATCCACAAAGGAGGAAGTAAACAGATTAGCTTGTTCACCCATCAGAAAGGGGATTACATGTACCCATTTCCTCCATCCGAGATAGTTCAAACTAGATGAAAATGTGTCTGTAGAGAATTCTGATGAATGAATGAGTGATTGAGGCTTCAGAAAGATTTGCTTTTCTGTGTCCCTCTCCAATTTACTTAGCGAGAAAAGCTCTGATATGTATGTTTATATTTGATGTGACCTTACAACATTTTAAACAAAGTTTTCAGAATGAAAGCTTGTTTTCAAACAATATAATGTTCTCCCAAGAAACATGAACAGAAGAATTATTGAAAAATGTATTAGGTGTGAACAGACTATACTGTTCATTGAGATGAATAATTACTTTTTACAATAAACCAATCACACTTATTTCGGAATTTATACTGTAAAATTCTCACCAAACAGATTTTGGGGTAAAATGTCCATACTGGTCTCGAATCCAAAGAACATTGAAACCAGCAGACTGTGGACATAAATCCAATCCCCTTTGAATTCAGTTCACTTTTTGTTTAAAAGTTTGCCTCTGGTCTTTTTCTGCCTTTGATGTTAACAAGCCTTGTTAATTGCCATAGTGAAAGAAGCTGGCTCCAGTGCCTACAATAATTATCTGGCCCTTACCAGATTGATACGCCCCCCGCCAAAAAAAAAAAAAACTGAGTACATTTCTGTGGAGGCCTGTTTGATGTATCCGAGAGCTTGGAGTGGGTAATAAAGAGCTGTATTAGTGCTGTTTGCTATTTGTCTGATTGGAGCGACCCTTGTTTGAATAAAGCAACTGTGTTGAGGTTCATTGATGCTGCTTGGCTCTATGTCAGTGAGTGGAATGGATCGTAGCTCTGCAGTTTGAATTTAAATGATTTTCAGGACAATTGGCAATTACACAATTTTTCAGAGTGAAATATGATGAAAAATGACATTCGTGGAAAGAGATACATTTTACAAAACCAACATGCCCTAGTAATTTGCAGTAATTTGCACAAATATGTTAGATAATTAACTGGTATTTGAATGATCCCTGAAGAGAGACTGAGTGACTGGGGAGATTGGGAAAGGAGAAGCAGGAGTACAGGGATCCAAAACAAATGACAAATAATAACTAAACACTGTGTTATCTATGATTTACTCAAAGGGTTAGAGTGTGCATTTTTGCCTTGTCAAAAAAAAGTATTAGTTAATGATGTTTCAAGGACAGCAGGAGCCCTAGGTGGGATTTTTGAAATACTAAGTTCATGAACACACCACTTGCCCCCCTCATCAGTCTTAAATATGTTTTAAACAAAAACCAAAGCTGTTGAATGGGATTTAACTGGACTTTCATTAAACATTTATTCAGTTGAAAAACATGCTTCTTGCCGAGAGTTACAGTACATTAGCATGTGGATATAACTCTCAGGTCCGTCCATTAAATGCGATGCAACAGCTAGCACCTTGTTAGCTCAGCACAAAGCCTGGAAATAGCAATATGTGTAATATATACAACATGAAGGATTACGGTAAAAGTCTTCTCCTGTTAAATTTTTGGAAGAAATGTTGAGGTTTTTGTAAAGTGGAAAATTGCAATATCACTGCAGGTTGAACAAGGACATGAGCTAATTGTCCTCAATGGTAGTTGCATTCCAGGTTTCAAGTTGTTTGCTGGTAAGTGAGCTATATATTTTTTTTGCTGCTAGATGACCGGTTTAAATTACAATCATTATGCTCAATTTTCAAAAGACAAAATGAAATGACAATGAATAACTAGTTGACAAAAGCTAACATACACCTGGGACTGGATGACTGTCATCAACTATCAGGGAAGTAAAAAGTATACATAGTGGTAATATATTTTAGTGTGTCCATCTAGGGAAGGTCTTTTTTACAACAAAACAACATAACAGTACAGCTACAAGTGTGATGAAAGGTGATCCTAGGAAAATCCAGTGTATTAACAGTGTATAAACAGAGAGCTCCAAAGATGGGGACAAGTTAATGTTTGAAAATTCGAAAGGAGCATGGATATAACTATAATAACTCCAGTCAGTTGCTGACAATATTGTAGTGGGAACTTAAAGTTTACTTCCACTTTTAATTTAACTCCAGGAGAAACTCCCACTGAACATTATTTGTTTTGCAGAGAGCCCCAACACAGACGCAGCATCTACTGACATCAAAACCCAACGGCGGTAACAAAGACTTGCAATCCACAATCCACAGATCTCTAAGACCAAACAAATCAAGCATACAGGGAGATGAAGGGGAACAATGGGCTGCCACAGTAATAGCACAAAGCACGAGAGAGCGGCAACAAATGGAGACAGATGAAAGTGAGTTCCCCTTTGTCATTATGCAGGCCAACACCATCAAAAGCTGAAGGACAGCGCCGACTCAAAGGTGCATTCAAATGTCCTGGCTTCTTTGGAAATGTGACCTCTGAACACAGCGAGAAGCCGGTTTTCCACCATTTTACTCTGTCAACATAATGGTACTTCAGAAGGCCCGTCTCTCCATCTTAACGCCTACTGGGAAACAAGTGATAATAAAGCACAAACACTCAGACTCTGAGGGTTCCAAAGCTGTCAGATCCTTCTCAAACCATGCGTGGGTGACAAATACAAAAATGTGCCAGTTGAAAGCACTCACTGAAACAGCTGGTAAAATATGAGGCAGATGACAATAATCCCCTCTGTGGCAGTCAGAATAAATCAGCTAAATTTGGCTGGCTAGGATGATGAGTTGTTACTGCAGAAAGTTCCCAACACTTGAAAGTATGATGAGCCATGACCAAGGTTAAAATGTCATTTAAGTTTTGGCTTCAGAAAGCATGCAATGTATCTGTGCAGTGCAATTTGATCAAAGTCAAGAGGCACTTCTAATCCCTCCGCTAAAGTGACTCAGTCCTGTATCCTCAGGAATTGCATTTGTATTGGTATGGCTTGCACTGTCCAATTTGAGCCTATTTTTCTGAGAAACATGATACATTTTATAGTCAGACCAAATGTCAGCTTTGTTGTGCGTCATTTGTTGCGCGTCATTTGTTGTGCGGTGGCTCTCGCACAGTTGCAGGCACATAGCCACGAGTTGACTTCCCAAACGCGTCACTATTGTTCTCACTGCATCTGAATGAAATGGCAAAACACAGTGAAGTGAAACCAGGACAACGGAACACAATACAACACATGAACAGAGAACACGAACACCAAGCTGTTTGCTGTTTACTCCTCCTCCTGTCACACCCAGAGAGAAATGTTGGAACCTTCTTTTTTACGTTTCAGCAGAGAGAATGTCTGTGAAATAAAGTTACATTTCAGCAGAAACAGAAAGTCCATTTCTGGTGAGATCAACTGGTTTACCAGCAGCTCAACACTGTAGCTGGAACCCATTTATTACCACTGTAGACACTGGGCTGCTCTCTTCCTCCTCCGTGCATCCAGAGTCAAGAGAGCACGCTCGCCGCTCTGTGAGGGTGAAGCTCTGAATAAAGGCACAAGAAAGTGTTCTGAATGGGCGAGCAGTGCAGACCAGGGCCAGAGTGTGCCCTGGTCTCCCAGAATGCTGGTTTTTGCTCGGATTAGGTGCTCAGTATTTCTCCTGTGTGCTCTGTGTTCCCATTGTTTACTGCTCTGTGCTGACTGACCTTCAACACAAAGGCCTCCTCTGCATTTTCAGTCGAGGTTCACCCACTCTGTTGGACTAAAGGCCGGGTTACTCACTGAGGCTTTAAGATACAGCAAGTTCTTTACTTTCCTACTTTGTTCAGCAGTAGTTATCATGAACTGCAATGATTGATCCATAGACTGTAGACAGGGATGGACAACATGGCAGCTCCTAAAAGTGAAGCCAAAGTGTGTTAATCACCACCTGGTGGCTGGCTGCAGTAGAGATCATGAACGCTGCCTCATCCATGTTAGTAGATTGTACATGGACCAAACTAAAAGTTCAAAGTACACATCAAAGGTTTCTCAAACATGGCGAAGGTTTCCTTATCTCACTGGTGTATGGTGAAATGCTTTTTCCACCAAGTGTGAATTATATTTCATGCTCTGAAAACAGGTCTAAACATCATTAACATTGATTAGGGATTAGTTGAGCATGTATCAGTGGCTCCTCAAGACCACAGATTGATCCCCTAATCACTAATGTGCAGACGATGGCTCCCAAAGGGCTAGATGGCAGAGTTGTACCCAGAATATATTTGGCTTAATTACTTGATAGCGAAGCAAGTGGAGATGCGTCATCCATTGAAGTCGTAGAAAAGAGAGGCACCTAGACATATCCAGACAGACCCAACTAGAGGTAAAAACTTTAACAAAGGTAAAGTAAAGAAATAAGTGGACATTAAGAGTTTGCTTTGTACGTCAGTCAGAGACAGGAATCAGAGGACTTAAGGCCAGCCATAACACCGATCAGACACTTCTAAAAATGAAGCTTCATCTCTTAAAAGTGCCTGTCGATTGCAATCTTAATTAAGCTCCCCTCTCTCTTTGCCCGTCTGAGCCGGTGTCTCCTTGTGTATACATCGCTTCCTGTCTTCGTCTTTAAGTGACGGCTGCATTTGAGGACAAGCTGGAATGATTGATCGCTGAGATACTGGGAAATGAATTGCTGATAAAAGCCCTGGCCAAGAAAGGTTGGTGGGAAGTGAAGTGTGTGTGAGTGTGTGTGAGTGTGTGTGGGGGGGGGGAGCAGCTGAGAAAGGCAATGACACGACAAGAAAAGCCAGGCATTATCTGTGGCACTGCAGATACACACCTCTCGCAATGAAATGTTCACGTATTCGTGCACATGTCCCCCTCAGCGTGAGAGTGTGTGTGTGTGTGTGTGTGTGTCTCTCGGGCTGGGGGATTACATGACAGATCACAGCCTGATTAAATGTCAATACACACTAACACACAAACCTTGACCACCGCCTACTCACGAACCAAACTTTATGCAGGTTTGCAAGTTTTGCTGGAAACAAATACCAATTTCAGCATCAGATAACAAAGGCACATGATTGGTTCTACGTCTTTGCCGCCAGGAGGCATTACGCAGGAATCGCTCAGGCTTTGGTGCACATACAATCACAGATATGTGAGTGCTTACTTTTGGATCCAGGCCACAGTTGTGTGTGTTTAGCAATCAAGCACAGAGGTGGTTATAACCTTTACCTGTAGGAGCAGCCAGGGACTGTACTTCAGCAAATCGAGTTTTCATGTGACTCAAAATCTCTCTGGTTTTTTTCTGTCTTTGAAGAAGCATTAACTGGGTGATGTGTTTAACACCCTGCAAATACGTGCCTTTGGTTGTCAATCTTCTCTATTTGGACAACGAAAATCATATTTGTGCAGAATTGACTGAGTGCTTTGGCTAAGGCCTCATGCAGATGGGGAGAAGAGCAAAGAAAGAGAAATGCCAAAATGCAATGAATGTGTGGGCATCGCTGGCAGAAATGATTTATATTCCAGTTTCTTTGGCACCTCTTTAAGAGTAAATAGGTTACGGCCATCTTTTGTTACAGAGGTGGTGGGAGACTTGCACAGCTCCACTGGCTGCGGGCATCAGCGCAACTTTGGATGCCGTCTAATAAACAGCAGCTAAACCTGCTTCTGTTTCAACCAGAGAGCCGCTGCCCCACACAGCCCATTAAGAGATGGCGGAAATGAGCGCGAATGATAGGAATGGAGAGAAAATTTGAGAAGGACTGAGAGATAACAAGGTGTTTATGGAAGACGCCTCACTTCAATGTCCCCCCCGGCTCACATTAGGGTAAACAGAGCGCTGAGCTGAAAGGAGCGCACAGGGAAATGCTCAACTGATAATGGCTGAGATGGCAGACGATGATAGCAATCACGGTAACCACAATAATCACAACCAATTCTCTGGGGACTTTTAAAGCCTCTCAGCGGCGCGCTGGATGTGTGAACGCAGGTGTGTGTTTTTTCTCTAAATGCGTGTATCAGTATTTTGGTGCATATAATGGACCCGAGAGAAAGCATAGTTGCAGTAATGGAGCACTGTCCGGCTCCCAGGTGAAAGGGCCCCGGAGCCACTGACCTCCAGTGTGTGTAGCACACATCCTCAAATGGTAACCTGAGCCTCTATTAACCTTACCTACAGAAGCTAACAGGCCTTTTTTATAATTTAGTATCAAACCTTTTTATAATCTGGTCCAGTCCAAACTCAATAATAATAGAAACTCAAACTTTCCCGTAATATTTTGAATAATATTAACCAATCAGATTTTATTGCATCAATTAATAATAATATCTAAACCTACCAGAAAAATATCACAAACATCAGTGTGATAAGAAATATCTTAAGTGACAGAAAGCTTCAGAAAAGTTAATTTGACCTGTATATTTACTTTTTTCAAAAGATCACAGGGTTTATGGCCTATACTGCAGCCAGCCACCAGGGGCTTTCATCTTTGTGGAGCTAACCTGTCATCCATCTTTAATACAGTCTATGGTTTCTGCAAACATCCACACACATACGTCTACAGTGAAATACATATACAGTGAGCAGGAAGAATGTGTTGAAAATAGCATAATTACATTGTGTATTAAATTAAAGCAGCAGAAACATCAGTTAGGCTGGCAGGCACATTATAGAGAAGGTGTTTACCTACTACTGTTTTTTTCCCAGGTGTTTATTATAGGAGCCAGTTTTTAATTGTTTTCATCCCTGGCCATTAGAGACAGTTTTTAATTGACTGCTGTGTTTTGGAGAGGAATACAGTAGCTTTATTGTACATAAATAATAGCTAATTCTCAAAATATCAACATTTTGGCAGGTTTACAATTTTCAAAAGATTTTATTTTTCAAAATTTTGAGAAATAGTAAATTTAGATAGATTTGGCAATTTAAGTTACAGAAATCTCCCATGTTAGAAGAGCAAAGACGGTGTTGTTTCTCAAGGCTGCGATTGGATTCGGTGCTAAGACACACCTACCCCACCCCCAACCCACACACAAACCAATTAGCTTGCTAAAGCTAAGTTAGCTATAGGTTGTCACATTGTTGCAACAGAATATTCTTATGACCGCTTATGGCCGCTTGAACTGTGGGCAGTGGCGGTTATACCAGACAGTAGATCAAATGGTGTGTGTGTGAGAGAGAGAGAGAGAGAGAGAGAGAGAGAGAGAGAGAGAGAGAGAGAGAGAGAGAGAGAGAGAGAGAGAGCCAAGGGGCGAGAGAGACTGAGGGGCATTACTGAAGGGTAGACGCAGGGTTGATTATGGGTGTAGTTTCAGCTAAGATTTGAAAATGAGCGTTTCCTTCCAGATTCCGTCTAGTTTCCCTGAGTGGTTGCTGGTGGTGGGGGGCACTAACCTTTGATTAATGGCTGTTGACCTTTTCAAATATATATAAATGTCCTGACATAGAGACAACCCAAATGATTGACAGACAAGGTCCAAGATATTTTGAAAGGTTGCGTCATGAGCCATGTTCAAGCCATGAATGTAGATTTAATTGGCATTGATGTTTTCATCAAAGAACACTCATATATTTTAGTTTATAAAAAATATATATATATTGACGCCCGCAATATCTGAAAACTATTTAAATCACCATTTTCTGTACTAACCACTTGTGGCTGCAACTGGTGATAATTCTCCTCCAATGAAGCTTCGAAGTGCTTTCCCCACATCGCATCGATCTGTGTCACATTCACAACACCCTTCACCGTTGTTTTGTGGGAGTCTGTAGTGGCGTCTACATAAAAGAGCCATGGGGCACATTTCTCTTCTTTTTCTGCTGAACAGCCTTGTCTGTCTTCCGCTGTTTTCTCATGACTCACCAGCCATCAGTGATCAAACAATTACCGGTCAGACAGGGGAGCATTAAAACGGCCGGCTGGTTGTTTTCAGAGCGGTAAATGCGGAGGACGTGTCTGATCTGATAAGGCATTGGGTGGGCAAGTCCCTCGGTCCCAGTGGGATATTACCAGCCCAGCCACAAAAGCCCTCATTTGTCCCCCAAGGAGATGAATACGCCCCAACCTCCTCTCTTTTCAGTCACAATAGGAAGACAAGAAGTGAGACGGAGCGTTCAGCTGACACCCTCTATGAGTGGAGGGTCAAAGTCATAGCTCTGACACCAAGAGAGGCTTTGTCGCAGCAGTCAGGGCTCAGGTCTCTTGGGATGGATCTCCTGTGGACTGTAGAGAGAAGTTCACTAGCTGCAGATGGCCACTGAGAAAGCTCTGGCTGCTACCTGCTACGCCACATGCAGCGATTCTGAAGTACAAGGTATTCTGCTTAATTAGCCAGAAGAGGCTGCTCACTGGGTGTTCAAGGTGGACAATGTAAGCTGTCTTTGTTCTGACTCAGTGGGAAAGGATCTCGCTCACAAACAATATTGAAATTTCCAATTTAAAATTCTGTGTTATATCAACCACATCCTACAGCAATAGAACCAGACTCACCTGAAAACTTAAATATAAACTAATGCTATTCACTTAATGAACCCAGCCATTTAATCAGATGTAACTCTGAGTCCCCAGCACTTATGGGCAGCTATATAACAGGTTTGCTCACAAACCAGCAGGAGATAATAACACGGCGTTAACAGTATACAGTATTGAGAGTGTTTATTAATCATCCACTTCACATCAACAAGCGTTTTAGAAAGGTGTAATCTAAGTGGACAGAATCGTTAACATGTCAAACGCCGTCAAGCAGAAAAACAAGGACAACTGGATTAAAGCAGCCTTGTTTGTGATGCGTTTTACACCATTAAGTTAAAAGAAGCTTCATGAACTCCTGTTTGTTTTTGTCAAAATGCGCAAATGTAAATTGGCATATTCTCCAATTAGGTGCGAATCACTTCTCTAATATGGACGTGGGTGTATGAACAATAATGACATGAGGTAGTGTGCCATTGAGCTTCATTAAGAACTTTTTTTAAATTCTCCAGCATTTGACTTAAATAAACAGACCAGTTACAAAACCACAATATGTGCGGGCAGACAAATTCATTGGAAAAAGAAACCCACACATACACATGATCTCCGTGGCATGGAATGTAACACAGGTAGGGATGAGCAAAGATACATCCAAATGTATTTTAAATAAAATATCAAATACCCTAATTGTAAGTGTATCAAAGTAATTAAAATATTGCAAACCATACATGTTTGTGTATATATATATATATATGTGTGTGTGTGTGTGTCAGGCTATTTGATCTATCCCTTCAGCAGTTCACTAACTTAGTTGATAGTTCAAATAGTCTGTGCTACATTCCCTGTTTTGTAGTGAAGGACCTAACATGCACCAGAAACACTGACGACAATGACAAACAAGTCATTCAGAAGCAGACAACTGATAGCACCTTAATCCAGAGCCACTAGTTTCTTATAATTATATTAATCAAGCATTCACTCACCCACACAATAGTATGGTTATTTGAAGTTATGAACAAACGCCAGTGGTTTATAGGATAAGAACCTGTTGTTTCATGACGTTATAAATAAATAAATAACGTTTATAATGACAGTAAGGCACAGAACACATGTGCATTTACTAAGTGGGCATCATAAAATGATGTTGTACAACAGTTTGAAAAGCTTTGTAGCTTGTTTCCCCTGCACAACCGGTGAAATCTTAACATAGGCTAAAAGCAGCAAGCTAGCATTAATTATGAGGGTTGTTAATGTTACTCAGGTTAAAAAGTGAGCTAGAACCAATGTGATTTGGCCGCTATGGATACCAACACCAACACCTAACAGGAACTATTAAGAATTGTGGCAATTTATGCAAACAAGCGATGGAGAGCTGGCCAACAACACATTTCTCACCTTGTGCTTCTGCCTCGTTGAGTCTGGCATCGTGCTGGATCATCAATTTTCTGAACGTCAATATCCTGATGTCAACAAGCCCGGGCAAATTACTGAGTAGACACCAATCAGAGGCTGCATGCATCCAATTTCATTGTCATCACATAGACATCTCACAAAAAAATACAAAACACTGAAGAATTTTGATAGGAAATATGAATCAAACCTATCAAACTACTATTTTGTATTTCAAATTTACCTGCACACAGCGACGCACTGGAAAACTCAGCCATCCTCTCATTACTGTCAGGGGAGAGTAAATGGACCTATGGACTCTTTTAGTTTTGTTGTGTCAACCATCTCCCTCGTTACATGTGGATCATTTATACCCTACTTTCCATTACAAAAAGCATATGCTTTGCTAAAATATAAACACAGATGCACAAACATACACACACACACACACACACACACACACACACACAGACACACACACACACACACACACAATCCAACAACTTCCCTGGTCTTTGTTTGAAATGCAAACCATCCTCTGCATCTGTGGACTTTCACAGTTTGCCCCGTCCCTTTCATGAGCACTTTATCTCCGGCCGCATCTAACTGTTTACTTTCTTTCTGTCAATATATCTGCACAACAGCACAGAAGATGGTCAGCCGCTGCCATTCAAAAAAGGGAACTGTCATTAGAAGTGCTTTTGAAGAGCATTCATAGAGCAGAGGAGGGGATGCTGGGAGTCAGTGGAGCCAGGAGCAGTCGTGGCCCCATTTTAAAGTGTTGTCATTTGAGTAGGTGAACTCCATTATGGATTCTGTGTAATGGTGCTTGTCACTATAATATACTCTCTAAACATAGCTCCACTTTTTTGTCCCTCACTTCCCTCTTTCTACTCATGAAATGGGGTTATGGGTAGTGTAGTCTGTCAAGCACCGAAGCTTTTGTTCAGATCCGAGTGTGGACCAGGGCTTTCAATGTTGATAGCGTCGTCAGGCTTTGGCAAAGTTCTCCCTGACTTTGGCTCTTTCGTGCAGCAGGGACGGATTACGATGCTCTTCCTGAAACAGAAAGTACAGCGGGAAATGCCACGTCCCATAAGACATGTCAGGCTGTCGTCCAAAAAGCGCCGCACAATAACGCGGAGCGGCTCCGACACACATAAACCCGCACTCGCGCAAACATCTCTTGAAAGCTCAGCGAAACAACACGACGTGCAGCTAAGCAGCGCTGACACCCATTGTGCAGCACATCCCAAGAGATCACAATGCACTGA
Organism: Pleuronectes platessa; assembly: GCF_947347685.1. NCBI lineage: Eukaryota > Metazoa > Chordata > Actinopteri > Pleuronectiformes > Pleuronectidae > Pleuronectes > Pleuronectes platessa. The sequence continues at coordinate 23,860,790 of NC_070630.1, forward strand.
CAGGAAGAAAAAAAGTTTTCCGTCTCATGCGGCTCCACTGAGTGTCTGCGGCACTTAAAGGCAGCGGGGAAGGAGAAGGAGAGGGGAGACAAAATGTGGCAGAGTGATGGGGCTGAGCTGAGATGAGGCTCTTTCTGCGGCAGCGGCACTAAATTCAGAGTGCTTCCTTTTCATCGAGGGATGCGGATCCCCCCTTTTTCTCAAAGCTGTGAAACAATAAAACCTTTTCATCATCGCGGGGAGAAGCAGAAATCCCAATCGTAATTATTGCCTGTGCACGAGGGAATTGTCTCGCACTAAGCGCTCACAGTCCTCACTCTGTGGGCTCTAATTACTGTCGACCGCATATCACGTTTCTTTAATTCTTTAACCGGGTCATATTCTTTTTTCCCCATTAATTCCATTATTAAAGGGGGAGGGTCTCTGTTTTTGTCAGTTCAATTAAAGCAAAGGAGGAGAAGCGCACGTTTTTTGCATGAACAATCACAGCCGGAAATTAGTCCAGCGGTGGTTTGCGCAGTGGAGAGCCGCTCGTTTGCCTCAGCACATTACTGCTGGTATGTCTCTCCCAGGAGACGACTGCGAGCAAGGACAGGACTCGTGTTTAACTGTACTTGATGACTCCTCTCAAAAATGAAAATCAGCAACAACGCAAGGACAACGAAGCGGCTCGGCATTCCTCAAGTTGCGTCTCGTCTTGCATTCACACAGTCAGACAGTGCAGAGAGAAAATTCTCTATTCAGCCTCCAATGTTTTTAAATGGTTTCGCAATGGAGCATAAATTCCCTTTTGACTTAGCTCGATGTAGACGTTTCCCTGCTCTGACAGGTGTTTCATCTTTAAAGCTAGATTGTTCCTAATGTTCCAAGGGTGTCGGAAAGAGGGCGAATACCGAGAGCAGCCGACAGCGTTCAGTAATAACGTGCTGCTAGAGTCGAAATGACGAGATTGGCTGTGATCGTGAGTGTGTGTGTGTGTGCGTGTGTGTGTGTGTGTGTGTGTGTGTGTGTGTGTGTGTGTGTGTGTGTGTGTGTGTGTGTGTGTGTGTGTGTGTGTGTGTGTGCAAAGAGGGACGGGAAAGGGTAATAATTGTGTCACGACGGCGTTGTCGCCGAAAACCCAAACATGTACCGCTCCATTGTTCCCTCGAGTTTACGCCACGCAGCCGCTGATGTGCATTATTAAAAATGACAAGAGCCTCGTTGGTTCAGCTTACGACACATCAGTTTCCAGGCATTCGCAAACACAATCGGGGACACGCTGCGTCTGCACACAAACTCACAGGAAGTGAAAGACGCCGAGACTCCAATGAATCCTTCTGATGTTAATCATGGGTCATAAAACTTTAACCAACATCTGTACAGCCTTCGTAAACAGCGCCTTGGCAAATGTCTTTTCCTGTCACTGACGACAGGAGACGGATGACATCATTACGGTCCCCCAATAACACACAGTTAGATTTGACTTTGAAGGCTGCATTAGACACATATTTTGCGAGCGAGCCAAGAAAGAGCTGCATAATGGACCATAGTCTGTGACATGAAAGAATCCATGAAGAGCAAATTCACCGCTAATGTGTTCCTCCTCGTCTGGTGCACTCTCCCTTCCAGCTGTACCTATGCTGCTTCTACATTTCTCCATGTTTCAACCCTATTCCCTCGCTGCCTATTGTGTATTTCCTCTGGTGCTGTCAGTCAGGCTTTAAATAGCAGTTGTACCTCTCCTCTTATGCTCCGTGTCCTGCACGGAGCTGCAGACGGTGCATTTGTGGAGCCGAGGCGGTGGTGTCTGAACGTCTATTTGAATGTGATGTCTGCTTTACGGCTCCCAGGTTGATCGGCTGCCTTCACTTCCATCATCTCTCTGCAGTAGCATTACCGGGCCTACTAATGAAACACTGGCACACACACGCCTTACAATCTGTGACACTAGCATGCAGGACTTTCTGTTCCGTTAATTTAGACACTTTGTTCTATTTGTCATGATCACGATCTTTTCCTAAAGTCCATCACACTCTATTTGCTAGAGACGGATCACACTGATTATTTAAAAAACATTCAACAGAGAACCCACTACTTTTCTGCTCCCCTACAAATCCACAGTAATTCTTTGCAAGGCATTATCATTTATGGGATGAGGTTTGCAGAAAAACATAATTTGAAAGCTTTGTAAGTCAGACACTGTGCGTCAATTTAACTTGGTTGACTGAGCTAGTTACTATGTTACATATAGAGGGAGTAACATACGGAATCATGGACGGCTTCATCTCGCTCGGTCTAACTTTGGTTCATGCCCATCAAGGGAATTTCTGTGCTTTCTTCCTTTAAAGACGAGATATGGAGTATCAATGGTGAAGCCGTGTCATTGATTGTTTTTAATTCATGTAACAACTGTCTTGTGGTTTTCTGCCATGTGGTCGAAAAAGACAAATGTGCTAAAAAAGAATTGTGTAAACATGCCGGATGTTTTCTTCAATATTCATGAATTAGTCCGTGATAAATCAATGAAAATGTGGGGGGAGAAAATCCATCCTCTCTCACAATGTTGGAGAAAAGAAAACAAATATTCCTGATCAGGATGCGCACCAATATTCAATGGGTTCTTCTCTGACCCTTACTTTATGCGTCCTGTGGTTTTTGTGTTACCCTGCTAACTTACAGACAGACAAACAAACAAATACACATAAAACATGACTTCCTTGGCGGAGGTAATAATTAGTCTCCAGCTCATTAATGGCGACAGTACCTAAAAAACCTGTAATTGTGAAGGTGGGCTGTTTTTTTCTTCCTGGGCTGTCGCACTCAGACAGCAGCCGGATAATTAAACTGCCCAGCTATTCCTTCATCTTTCACTCAGACATCTTGTTCACGTCAGCTGCTATCTGCTCGGAATGGGAGGTTATTTTTGCCTTAATCAAGTAGCGATTGATGTGTCCACCTTGTTGACATCGCCTGCTGCAGACGAGAAGCCGTGTCGACGGTTGCTAAGAGCTCTATGCCTTTCCCATCAATCAAAGAAAAAGGGAAGTTTGAGAGCTCTTATTTGTGTGACTTAATTTACAGCCACCTGCAGAGTTGAGAAATCATAAATGTAGGCTGTGATTTAGAGGTGTAACGGCAGGGTGGTAGAAACAGTCACCCGTCGCGATAAACATAAATACAGTAACCACCCATTGATGGCAAAACCTGTTATTTGCGGTTTGCTGTATCAAGTGTGTTTTAAGGTGAGAGTTGAAGTCGTTAGAGAGGTGGCTTCTTCACAACATCGTTTCTGCGAGGGAATACACATTCACAGTGAATACATTTCCACCGCATTTTTAGCATTATGTATTCTGGAGGGCATGATGAAAAGGAAGGAAGGAAAATGTTAGCTTGGTGTGGATGCGAGGCCAAAATGGAAAGATGAATTTACCCTAACAATGTGTATCCTAATTTGTAAATCTGAGAGGCCTCACATTTTACAGAATCTATATCCAATTACCTTATTTCCAACCCTTTATCTCCAATGTGTTTCCCTTTCATGGCTACGCCATCTGTTTTGCTGTTGTCACAGCTAATGCTTATTACTGCAATCTACTCTCGTCCGCCTTTGCTTCATGTTGCCCTCTAACTCTCTGTCTAACAGACACACACACACACATACACGCTTACTATGTCACTCATCACCTCTCCTCTTCACTCCGTCATCAGGGACCAGTCAAGGTCAGAGGTTTTTATTTTTAGTCGTCCGATAAGAAAACAGCTTGTCCTGCCCGACACAGAAAGACACTTTGAGAGTGTGCGTCCGTCCTCGGGGGGGCCCACAGCATTCAAAGCTGAGAGCACGGCGCCCACCCCTCACCACACACCATCACAATCCTCATCACGTCAGTGCCACCACGGCCAAAGTATAACCACAGTCATATACGCAAGCAGAGCATGTGATCAGGCAGCAACTTCATCAGGGCAAGAGAAGAGAATATCCGTGACCCCCCCACAAAGCAAATTCAGATTTGCCTGCATGACACATTTTGTAAATGCGAAAATGCTGAACCAAGCAAACATAATTTTTGTTCATTTACTTATTTGGCACTAATGAAATGAATAGATGAGCTGGTGATGGAGACGTACAGTGTTGCATCAAGTCACAGAACAGCGAGATTTAGTTGTAATTGTTTTCTGAATGAAAATATCTTCAGTCGGGGTTCACCACCGGCATAATCATCCATTTTCACTGTTAATAATATCAAATTGTGAGCAAAAATGATTCAATGGTAACTGTGTGATTGTAACTTGAATACAGAATAGGTTTGGTATCAAACAACACAGGACAACAGTTTGAGATGTGATGCTTCTGTGGTGAGTTAGGACCTTATTGTCCACCTGAGGGTCCTTCAGGTCGGTGATCTACTGGTGCAGTGGGATTCATTCTGAAGATGTCCGTATTCCAAAGAGTCAGATAGTGAAACAGCATTAGTCTCTAAATGTGTCTCTGTAACACGATGAATGCCTTTAACAAGGAAATATAACATAGGTAAGTTATCCCTTTGGCCCAAGGACCAATCCCCATTTAGTGCAAAACTTAACACACTATCTGCAAAAGACAATGGAAATGATTTAATTTGATCAACAAACAGGTTGTCGGAGATAATAGGAGGTACACAGCTGGTGGAGCTAGTTCATCAGTCAAATTTGATGAAACCATGGCAAGAGAAGACGGTCAAATAAGAACGGGCGAAAATGATGTGAAAACATGACGGGAGCCGAGCACCACTTCTGTTTTCATTTCTGGTGCTACCATTAATTTCCGTTGTTATGCCATAATTGAAAATGTGCATAAGAGCAGGTAATTGGAAATATGTTTAATGATGGCAGGCTTTTCACGGTCTTCAATAATGACAGATTGGATCAGCTAAAAGCTCTTTACTGATCATTGGAGGACACATCATACAAACTAGTTCATGTTGAGCACTGTGACATTTTGAGTGGCTGCAATTGTAACTAGAATACGAGTCAAAAGAGCAAATACCAACACCAGCTGCTCCCTGAAACACACTAAATAACATCTGTCCACTAACATACCTGTTTTCTTTCATCTAGAGCCATCAAGTGTTACCTGGGCAATCAGCAAAAACTTCATCACATCTTGGAATGTTAAAGAAAAAGAAATATATTTTGTCGAGTTATTCTGTTATATTCGAAGATAAGTGTAAATGTTTATGATGTTACAATTAGTTTAGGTGTTGTACAGTCGCATTGGTGGTTATTGAAAATGTTCGAAAAAAACATAGTTAGTGGAGGATACTCAGAGCAACCGCAATACAAGAAAGGGAGTGTTTGTGTACGCGCGTGTGTGTGTGTGTGTGTGTGTGTGTGTGTGTGTGACTTCTCATATCCACAATTGCACATGGGTCTGCAGTCTTTGGCTCATCAGTTTTCATAGTCCTTCTCAAATTGGTTTACATCAAACCGCACCAGCCAAGGGAGCAGGAGTCATTTACAAAATCCCAGCATGTCCATTCCTGAAAAAGCCTTAGCAGTAATGGAAGTGGTGGAATTGTATGTCCGAGTAAACATTGGATTTTCCCCATCAAGGATTTCGCTCATATTGCACTTGTTGGGGGATTATTTTGTCTCTTTTGCCCTACCGCTGAGCGAGGAGCTGAGAAAATCCCTCGTATTCCAGACAATCTGCTGCAACTCATCCTCGCTCCGACTGCAAATAATACCTCCATCAACGGCTGAATCAGACAACTTAGACAAACAGCCCGTAGCCGGGCCTCTGGGCCTGGGGCCAGACACTTGTACGCTCCGTTTCCTGCCTCTCTTCACAACTGAACTGACGACAAAGTGAACACAATATTTCCAAGACCTATCCTATTGCCCCTGTCAATGAATCGTCAAGTGGAGAAGAGGAGGGTTGGAAAAGCTCCCGATTTAAATAGTGCTTGCTTGATAAGCTGTATGAGGAGCGAAAAAAGACTTTTGAATATTCCCCAACCTTTGAATTTACTTTGTTTATATTTAACTTCTCATTTGAAAAAAATGTACTGCACACATTAGTTGTGATTCCACACTGCCTGTACTCAAGGGAGCACTGAGTACAGCATTGAAATTAGAAATCGTTATTGGCCGATCGAAACCATCCATATCTGTAACAGAAGCTCGACGGGAGAGAAAAACATCCGGTTTCTGTGAGCTGAAATTTTTTTCCGGAAGGGGAGTGAGGGGGAGCTTGTGACCACTTAAGCCTCATCCCAGATGTAAAGATAGAGAGGCAGACAAGAGTCAGCTGCTGAAAGATTAATAAATGCAGCTGGAAAGCAGGATAGAAAATGCTTTTAGCGGTACTTGTCCCGATGTGGGTGAAAAGGCATTGATTTTTCCTGCTGGAGCCATTACTGTCATTTGATAAGATGGTGCTCTGTGAGCGGAGCCAGCCTTCTCACGATAACAGCCCTGACCTCTCGCTGACCTGTGAAGAGGGTCCGTTCAGAAAGCACAGGATATTTAGCAGCCCGGATCAAAAGTACTTCCCTCTTTGCCTTAATTTCGACACATTTTCCCGGTTGTTGGCCAGATAACTACAGGACAGATCGATGGGGGGGGGGGGGGGGGGGGGGGGGGGGAGTGACGCCTAAGTGATAGATCGATGATATAAGTGGCGTCTCAGGGCAGGCAGCTGGGAAAACATTGTTCATTTTTCTGTGCATGGTCCTGTGACATCACCAGGCCAATAGGAGCCTAACGCCTTCCATTAGGCAGATCGATAGTGATTTCTGGTGGAGCGGACCCAGCGCTCGTTCACCAGAGGACATCATACGGAGAAGCTCCTGCTCGTGTGTGTGTGTCACGTGGTGATACCTAGTGTGATACTCATCCGGCAGGAGAAGAGGACAGAAAGGGAGGGGGAGAAGCAGATGAGGGAGATGGTCACCGATAGAGATTTACAGCACCTAGAGAGTGATACATAAAGTGTAAACAAGCGACAGATTGCCCGCCACACACACACACACACAAACACACACAAGGCTGCATTCCAATTGTGTGGAGTCGGCCTGTTGCCCCGGCAGCTGGTGCTGGTAATGGCACTGCACTGGCTGAAAAGGAACGAAGCATGGTAGTCGCCAAGTAAGAAACCATGAACGCCCAAGAGTAGAATGTGGCAGAGTCTGTGCGCGAGGATGAGACACGAGACATATATTTATTGTTAGGACAATAAGGTTGATAGCTGATATATCTTTGTGCTAATATTAGAGGCGATCCAAGCCGAACTTCCTGGAGAAACAAATCAGACAATCGCTGAAAACCATAGTGAAGAATTTCAGACAAAGTGCAATACATTTCCCTCACAAGATGGTAGAGGATTAAAAAAGCTAGAAAAGAATAATTATTGCATTTTATTCATTATACTCAAATTTGTTCTTATGATTGTTTTTTTCCTGAACCAACAAAATCGGTTGTTAAATCAGGTTTTGTGACAAAATTTAAATTATCATAATTTGCCCCAGATAAGCGATTTCCCAAAAATAGATGCATTTTACAATTTGATTATAAACACTATCTTACAATATTCATTGACTTGGGCTTTTCAATCTAAACAAGACATTTCAAACCTCTCTAACCAGACAACATGCCTCCACTACTGAACAAGCATCTCTATCGTCTTTGTCTTACTTAACATCTCGGAACGCATTTGTTTTCTTCATAGTTTTCGTGTTGTGGTTTGTACCTAACGTTTATTTCTCCTGTTTTTACATGTTGTTTCTGTCTCATTTAATCTGTAAAGCTCTTTAGAAGTTGTCTGTTTTTTTTAATCTATAAAAATAACCATTTTCATATATTTTCCATTTCATTCATTTTCAGTGCTTGAGCTCTGCTAACATCGTAGTGGGAGATATTGGCTGTACTTGTACCAGGCACATTAAATATAAGTTTTAAGGACATTGAATATTATCATGAAATATCTGCTGTCAGCAACCTCGGGTCGAAAAAAAAAGAAAGACCATTAGTATCAGCCTTGAAAAACCTGCAGTGGCTGAACCCCAGGGCAAGCAAATACACACACATCAGCCAGGCTCACACACACACACACACACACACACACACAGACTCACACACAGACTCACACTTACATCCTGCATCCATTCACCCATGTAACTTTATGGACAGCTTCCTGTCCATAAACCCAGGAGATGGAATAGAGAGGACAGAGGATGACTCGGGGAGAATTGAACCCGTAAAACACTACATCTTTTGCTACCCTCTGCTATTAAATGCCCTCTCTCACCTCCGTGTGGCGGTTGTTGGCAAACTGTATTTGGTTCAGTGAGACGTAGTCTTCTCCGCCATTTAATGCCGTCACATTGGGAGAGTTGAAACCATAACACCTGGCGTGAAACAGGGGATCACATGAACTTTAATTGTCCAAATAAAGAGGTTGAATGATAAAGTGCCTGGCTTATTGGGAGTGAGTTAAAAAAAAAAAGGATAGATGAAGACAGAGATTGAAAGAGAGATCAGAGAGGAGAAAATGAAATATTCACATGCACACATTTTATGGCTGTGAGTGTTTGCATATCTGTGTGTCAGATATTGTGAATGTGATTATTCCCTGATTCCTTTTGCTGTACCGCACTGTATGAGCCAATTGCTTTCACATCAAAAGAGATCTGCTCTCAGTGGTGTCATAGAGCAAATGTTTTTAATCCCCTACTGCGTCTGCGACTTGACACTGCTAACCACACCTCTGTATTTCACCATGCAGCTTCAGAGACTCCAGAGAATACAGGACAGACAAAAACAAGTTTGAATGGAAGAAGACGGACCAAAGCCGAGGCTTTTTTTAACTGACGGCTGGGTTGCAGCAGAGGGGAGTGGTGTGGTGCACATGAAAACAAAAGGTAATCCAACTGCCCCTCCACAGGGAATTGAAACCTTCCTTTCAGAACAGTATGGAAAAAGAAACTGTCCCTGCTTCATATTCTGGAATTTTCTTATGAATAAATATTTAATGGTTCCATGACTTATCTTCTCCTTTAACATCAGTCGACACAGACGTAGTTCAAACTGATTATTTGCATCATTCCATCGCCATATCAACCACGCACTGATACTTTTGCACAGATTCCTGTTTCTGGACAATCCGTGGTTTTGACTTGAATCCAACTCACTTTTCACCGACACTTGTGCTGGAACCTTTTCTCTGACTTGACATCTGTTTTCGGTGAGCAGCATTTTGCATCAGGTTCTTCTCAGATCAGGTCTCTCCTCTTCAACTTAATTAACACACATGGGGTTTGGGTTTTTCTTGAGTCTACATGTGTGAAATGATGATGCGCAAACCTCAGCACAGTCAATCAGGCCTGCATATCTAACTGAAAGGAATCACTCCTGAGGACGAGCAGTAGTGTTTCTATTCGGAAAAACAAGGTCATCAATGTCAGATTTACTCTTTTCTAATACTGCTATTCTGAGACTTGCAGTTTGATAGAAGATATCTAGAGAGCCTGAAGATCCAAAGTGACGATAGTTGAATAACACAAAAATAATACAGGACTTAATACAACAGTATAACAAGTGAAGAGGACTCATAACATTTTGACTGTTTGAACTGACTTAGTAACAGGCACGTTCACAGATAGACCCCTAGTGGTGCTCAAGCACTGGCCCTTTTGCCATGGATGAGAAAAGTGCCCTTCTGCTGGAGACCAATTTTTTCTTCATTCATCAATATTTAAGAATAAATATGACTCTCTCTGTCATCTGTCAATTCCCCCCAAATGTGTAATGATATCTGACGGGGCATTCATTTGAGTTCTTGTGAGAATTTCGCCCCGACATGCTCCGCTGCACCAACAAGCTTTTTTGGGGGGTTGAGCACCTGCCCCCCAAAATGTCTGCGCACGTGCCTGCTTAGTAATGTAATGTACACAGAACCATCATAGCTAAATATTGCAAACATTCGCTAAGACAAGCAGATGCAAACTAGTCTTGGCCCAAATATCTGCACCTGTGCTGTTTATTGTCACTGTGCAAGTGTCCAGAGAAAACCTGTGTGGTCTGACAGATTTGACACAGGCACAGTTCTTCTCAGCCCTGAAACATTAAGTGCAAGGAACCACACAGTATGTTTTTATGACACCAATTCAAACAAACCCTCACTTGATATGGAAACCACAGCCCTCTGAGTGGATACATTCATGATTTCTAATGTTATGACAACAAATGAAGTGTGAAATGGTGGAACGTTGCACATATAATAGAAAATACTATAACCCAGTGCATTCTGGGAAGCTTACCCGCATACCTGCCCTCTAAATGCATCACTGAAGTATCTTAGCCTTTCAGTCTGGTTTGTTTTTAGTGACTATATTAAGCTTATTTGGACTGTATTTGACCATAAGCTGTTGGTGTTTCTGTATGTATGTTAGCCTGCACCTGCAAAAGGTGATGGATGCAGAACACATGTCGGTTTTTATTATTGTTCATTGCACATGAAAGGCTACTGACAGCTACAGATGGTCAGTGTCAAAACAAAAAGAAGAAGAGAATTCTGTCTGATATTAAATTCTAAACATGTATTTAAATGGAAAAAAAACAAAAGATAGCATCTTTAAATTGGAATCAACCTCTTTCCTCAGTCCTCTCTCTCTCTCTCTCTCTCTCTCTCTCTCTCTCTCTCTCCCCCTCTCTCTCTCTCCCTCTCTCTCTCTCTCTCTCTCTCTCTCTCTCCTTCTCTCTCTCCTCTGGCCTCCTATTCGTCCTATTTCAATTTCAACCTGTCCATCAGTCGCCCTCCTATTCCCTGTCGTTGCCTCTTCTGCCCTCTCTCAACAGTCTCTGACAGATTTCCATCAATTTTTCCCTCAGCATCTGCATATAAACTCCAAAACCCGCCGCCTCACCTCCCAAGGTGCTGGAAATGGAGAGAAAGTGGCAAAGGCGTGATTACGATGTCAATTCATAAACACCGCACCCCGTGGGACTGCACGGATAAAAGCGCAGAAGGCACTGGCAAATTACCCACCCAGTCGGGAACAAGTCATCTTTAGACACCAAAACAAAAACATTCAGACACCGGCATATACACACAGTGAAAAGGTAAGTAAATAAGAGGAAGTGGTGTATGAAAAAAGACGGGGGGCAACTCCGAGGAGAGATGATGCGTCAACAATGGACATGTGTCTCCATGCAAGTGTGTGTGCACCCCTCTACAGGTGTTCAGCCCTCTTGGCTTTAGGCAGCATGGGAGACAGAGCATAGCAAAGCAGGACTTCTCACACACACACACGTACATGGACAACACACACAAAAATATTTCATATGTTCTTAAGCATCAGGTGGCCACCGCCAGTGCTTAGATAATCCCACCTGGGATATGCCACACAACCCGATGTAATCTGTTTTGGGGACCTACAGCATAGACGCAGATGATTCATTGACATTTAAATGGTGTGTATATCTGTGGATGTGTGGCTGAGCGAGCGAGGGAGAGGCAGCAGCTGTTTGTATTCCAGCAACATAAAAGTGTGATTTTTGAGATGTAGTGAAGGATTAGAAGGCAGATATGTCTTTGCCTTTACAAAGCAGAGATGGATTGTTTCATATCTTCTGAATACATTCTAGCGTGACTCAAAGAAAACTGCGAATAAATGGTGACGGAGAGACACCCAAACAAATCATCTGCAGTTTCGAGGGGGGGGGGGGGTGGGAAATGGTTATTTGCATTTTGGTTCAGTGTTTTGTCAGATGTGTTGTCAGGACGGGCAGAGTAGGGCTTGTTTTTTAAACACCCATAAAGTAATTGATACAATTTGAGTCACTATCTCTTGCTGACTATATTCATACACAGAATGGGATAACTGGCAGATTAGAAGTGAACTTGATCTGAGTTTTCACACCTGAATGTCTGAACCAAGGTTCATGTCTTAGTTTTTTTGTCTTCACTTTTTTTAATTAGTTTTGGTCTCACATTGCAATCCAGGAAATGGACTTAAGACTTTCACACGTGCGTCCTGTCACTATCATCTACTTGTGCTGCGTCTGCCTATACGTGACATTGACATGTGCGCGTCTCGTTTTGGTGTGTTGTCAATTCAGATGTTGTATCCACTATCTTCTTTGAATTATGTGCATTAAAAGTTGTCTTTCCGTTTGAATAGAGAAAATGTATGAACTGGCTCTGTACATATCCTCAAACTTGACTTATTCCCTTTACATTGTATACATTATATTAACATGTATATTATATTATATTATATTGTATTGCATGTTAACCTATTCTTATTAGATCCTACAAAGGAATATCTTATCTTATCTCTTATTGTCAATATAATTTCATTCATTTGATTACAAAATGTATATGTGTTGGGCCAAATCCCAAGTCCCATGCCTCTTTACATAGTACAATGTATCTATGGGTACATAGAGAAGAAAACTCCCTTCAAAGTGGAAGAAACCTCTAGAACCAAACTCATTGTGGTTTTACTAGCAGCAAAATCAAGGTCCTCCTTGTTCAAACATTGTATCGTCAGAAGTTTGGAACAATTGCCGTCACAAAAATACATTTTCTTCAAACAAATTCAGACTTTGCTCGTGATCAATTAGTTCTGATTAATTTGACAGCATCCCAGGCAGCCTGCAGTATTTAACTGTAGAGTCAATTGTTCAGTTAATTTACGCAGCCTTCCCTGGCTCAGTGACAAGCTAACAACACTGTATAGAAGATGGATTTCACAGAGTCAGCAGTCACAATTTATTCCACCGCTCATGCTGAATTGAAAACAGTACTTCTCATACTGCTTTTCCTTGTTTTCATTTAGCAGAGCCCGCTAGTTTCCCATGTTTGACAGGTTAAACAACAAACTGATGACAAAGGTAATATCTTCAGTTCATTTTTCAACCGCACATTTTATGTATTAATGGCTCAGACTTTTGAATTCAAAGCATCAGCCCTTGTACGAAAGGGCCCTGGCCTCAAGCCCATAATGAAGCACCTCTGGGATCAAGTGGCACAGGCCGCGCCTTATTAAGGAGGACCTTCCCAAAAGAGTGCAGGCTGTTAAAGCATCATATTATTGCCTGTCAGAGATCATATTTAGGGTGTAACATTAGTACCCTTAACAAAGAGATGTTGACATTATTGTTGCCCTGTGGAATTTGGTAAACTGTCCAGGATGTATCCTCTCGACCAATGTCAGATGAGACGACCTCCAGCTTGTAGAGAGAATGGATGGATATCTGGAGTGTCATCTACGTAGCGTATCTCTTAAATTCATTTGCATGGATGAAAATAGAAGATATAACTCTGTTCCACATCAACAGCTACAATCATGGTGTCCTTGAGCCAGGCAGCAACCGCCCCCACACTGACAATCTGACACTGTTCACTGTTTTGCATCTTGCATTTCACTTTTTACTTCACTTTTTTTTATCTTTTATCTATTATATATATTTTATTTAGATATGTTTATGTCTAAATAAATGTTACTTTGTATAAATATTAGAGAAAGGGAGTAAATAAGAAGTAAATAGTGAGTAAATATATATTGTTTCTTTTTATTGCTTTTCTTATGTGTGTTGTATTTATTGTGTTTTTATGTTTTTATGTTTCTATGTTCATTGTATGCACCAATAACCAGAGCAAATTCCTTGTAGGTGTAAACATACTTGGCAATAAATACTTTCTGATTCTGATTCTGTTCTTGGCTTTGCACTGATAATATTATCAGTGTATAGCTGGAAATAATGCCTTTCTGTTTTCCTGACAAATGAACGAATGAATATACACTAATGTATATTGAAGACAAAGGAGGAAAATCGTACTAGAAGTCCGCCATGTGTTTCCAAGCACAGCCTTGTCATTCTATTTTAATGTAGTCTCTTTAAATATTCAAGGGTCTGTGTGTAGTAATTTGTGTTCCTCTTAAGTAAGACCACATATTTCATAAGCTCACGCTCCGTGTCATAAGACGATGATGAAATATGCCGCTGCTCTCTGGTGGTTGTCACTGTGTTTATTTTCTCTTTGGCTTTTCTCAAGAGGACAGCTCAAAGTAAGTGTTTTTTTTTCTCTCCACTCTTTCCACCATCTGTCATTGTGAGGAGCTTTGAAAGCTTTTGTACGAGTTGCACTTGATTTGATTCGACAAAGTCATGTTTCCTTTTAAAACTTAGAGCTGGAACAAAATTAGATTTTTCGGGGCACTATTGATACTTTAGAATAATAAAACACCCAAAACAATGTCTGCCGCTGTTCAGTTTATCCCCACAAACCTGTATGAATTAAGATGCAGTGCACTTATGCTAAACCTGCCTGTTTGTAATAAGCTGTTTATTCGGCCTGTTGTGATGCTGGTTGCAGTCTTCTTTCTAAAAAGTGGCAGTAATTGAGCTGGAGCGACTGAAGACCAGCTGCTGGACTCAGTCTACAGAACCTGAAGCTGCACCACTGCTGGACAAAGAGATGATCACCTGTTTATTCAAAGTTCATCACGCTGTTGTCGATCACACCACGGACAGACACCCAGAGATTCCAGGAAGCAGTAGATAGATGACCCGACTAACGCCCGTGCTAATGAAATGCTACATGCAATGTGTAAAGTGTGTACAGCACTGAAGTTTTCCACTGAGCGAGAGGTGCAGCGGCCTGGCTCACTACGTAGAAACACAGAGCTGCCTCTCGTCTCAGGCCAGTCCACTCTCAGAGACAGATGTTGAGGCTGGGCTACGGCATCCAGGCACGCCATAATGAGAACTCAAGGGGGCCTAGACCCATACACACACCCACCCTTATGAACATGCATGAACACCCTAACAACGCCATGCCTACCTTTGCACATACACACACGAGCAGAGGAAATACAAAAGCTCAGACTTATAACCAACACAACACGAGAAGCAAACAGGAGAGGTGAGTGAGCCACGGGAGGAGTCATGGTTTAATAATGATGTGCTGGTTAGAGAAATGAGTGACCTTCACATATACATACAGCACAAACACACACGCATGCATTTTAACATACAGTGTATACAGGTGAAAAGATATTTAAATAAAGGGCGAAGAAGAGGTGGGGGGGAAGGCAGGGAAGAGAGAGAGAGAGAGAGAGAGAGAGAGAGAGAGAGAGAGAGAGAGAGTGCACTGAGAGTGTGTGTGTGTGTGTGTGCAATAGGGGTAATGCATTATAATTATACATGTGCTTTTTAATATGAGTCTACACATGTTCATGTTTTTATGTATTGCATGTGCAACAGGAAAATGCATGAAGAGTATTCATATCATGTGCTTGTCATAATGTGTATGCATGTGATGGTGCATGTCAGTGCTCAACTCTCTCTTCAGGGTAGGTTTGGCCTTGATGAGGCACAGCCAGCTTAATAAAGTCAACATAAAACCTATTCCGAAGCCAGATTTCAATGTTATCTTATAAATGTCCCTTTAACCCAATGCTTTTCCCAAAAAGAGAATCTCCACAGCAAAAGCAGATTCAGAAGAAAGATGAGAACAGCTTGATAAGAACTGGCTAAGCCTTGCCGCTGGTAATTAACTGCGTACTAATGCTTCACCAGGTAAACCCAGCAGGAGCATGTAAAAAGATGAAGAGCAAAGAGGACAAACTTGGGAAAAGGAGAGAGGGCAGATTGAATTTGTGGTATTATTGGCTTAAAGGTTAGACGGAGACTGATAAGCTCAAAAAACCCGGAGGGGAGGGTAAGGTGGAGGGAGAACAGAGGAGGAACAAGAGGGAGTGAAAGGATGCAAAGCAGTGGGAGGAGAAGGTACACAGTGACCCAGATCCTCCTCCCTCCTCCTCCCAGTAACAGAGGGGGAGCTGTTACAGCCAGGCTGCTGTCAGCTGCCCGACCGGAGGAGCACAGGATGAAGAGAAGCAGGACACAAGTATGAGCTACAGCAGCAGCTACACTGTGACAGCTGCTCTAAATGACAATAAACATGGTCCAAAACGTGCAGGTTTAAAAAACAATCAAATTGTGCAAATTGTGGGGTTTTTTTCTCTTTTTTTTTGGTTAAATATTACCGCTTATTGGGCTTGTCAGAGCTGACAGACACTCAGTCGCTCTCTCTCTCTCTCTCTCTCTCTCTCTCTCTCTCTCTCTCTCTCTCTCTCTCTCTCTCTCTCTCTCTCTCTCTCTCTACTCTCTCTCTCTCTCTCTCTCTCTCTCTCTCTCTCTCTCTCTCTCTCTCTCTCTCTCTCTCTCCTCTCTATTCTCTCTCTCTCTCTCTCTCTTCTCCTCTCTCTCTCTCTCTCTCCTCTCTCTCTCTTCCCAGAGAGGGAGATGTAGAGCACCTTGGTGATTTCTCCCAAAACACACAGGGACAAATGAGGCCCTGAGCGTCCCGTTAAAAATGAAACAACCCAGCAGAGTTCAATATCCCTTAGGATTTGACCTAGACACAGGTAAACTCACGCACACACACACACACACACAGACCTATGCACGCGCACGCATTTGAGAATGCAATTACTGGGCCTGTGCAACAGCCACGGGGAACTGGGGTGCACCTTTACAGAAGTGAGAGGAGGAGCTCAAAATGTGTGTGTGTGTGTGATGTGTGTGTGTGTGTGTGTGTGTGTGGCCCAGTTACAGCAGAAGGATATTATTGCTGCATCCCCAACAGGGCATCATACACAAAGCTGGTCCCACCTGTTCGTTTCAAATGCTCCACCTGTGCGTGCGTGTTTGTGTGCGCGTTCATGCAATTGTGTGTATGACAATTCTGTCTTTGAATGAAGGACACGGTAATTACATGGACACATTTCAAGTCTTGTGTCGTTTGCCTTTCATAACCCACAGCATGTACACACACAACAAACAGAGCACACACCTCGACGTGAACATCACACAGCGGCATAATTCATGGATCATTGCACTTAGATTTCTACAGTGGGTTGAAATATGGCCGAGCAGCCGGTATGTGAGAATGGTTGGCTACAACTCAATACACTTCAGACTGTTGGAACACTGTTTATTTTTAGATGCTTTATGGTTCTTGGCGCGGTGGCCCTGATGCTCCTGGAGGCTTTCGTGGACAGATAGGACACTCCTGTTTCTATATTCTCAATCTGTACTTTCTGTATAAAAACTCTTGAAAACGGGGGTTTATACGTACCTTGTTTAGGGTAAACGTTAAGATCCTGTTAGCAGTGGTCTTCTTTTTCTTTGCCATTGTTGGCACATAACTTTGTTTATTTGCATGTTATCAAAACCTGCTGATGACAACTCTGCAAGTGTTGATGTGTCCTCATCCAATCATAGCATGTGTATTGTTTTTATGATTGCAGACACTAACTAAAGTTAAGTTGCAGGGAAAACAGCAGGGAAAAGAACAGGACCGAGACTAAACCAAGCCAAACTGAACAGGACTGACAAGCTGAGCTGGCAAGGAGGACTGGGAGCACAGAGAATAAATACACAAGGGAGACAGGGATAATTGAACATGGGTGAAACATGCCAGGGCGGGGCAGATTACAACAGGAGCTGTAAACAGGATATAGACAGGAAGTGAAATAAGCCGGAGACATAGAGAATTGGAAAGGATCTACAAAGTAAAACACGAAATAAAAATGTCAAAGTCCAAACGACAGCATGTGTCCCAAAAAAATTAAATATAACCTACTTAATAACTTTTTTTGACATTCTTGTTCCTTTTGAAATCCTGACAACCACCTTAGCCACAATGAAACTCTGCATGTATACTGTTGGAGATTCAGTGTGTTATGATAACTGTGACTACCGTAGCCTCAAGCCTCAATCAGAGATGAGGAGCATAGCTGCACAGGTCTAGTGATCTCACTTCCTTCTCTCTGCAAACCTAACGATTTATTTATAATTCTACTTAAAGGTTCAGTGTATAGACTTTAGGGACATCAAGTGGTGAATTTCAATGTTTAGGCTGAATACCCCTCAACTTAACCTCCCCTTCAAAACATGAAAGAGAACCTGCGGTAGCCTACAGTTGTCAAAACTCAAGAGGTGTGTTTGGACGACTGAAAAAAACATATATTCCTGCCTCATTGAAGGGTAAAGAAAAGAACTGTTTGTACAATTTAGACGAAACACACTTTCTGCCAATAGATCCCTTTCACCTGAAACTTACACACTGGACCTTTAACACTAGATTTGACTTTTACAACCTGCAGTGTTTCTCCATTGACCAATTCTAACCTGAGGCAATTATCAGACTTTATTTCTCATATGCATCTGTTGCATTTTCTTTCAAATGTTGCTATAGAGTCCAACCAGTTTTAAAGCAATGGGAAGAGCAAAAAAAAGGTCTGAC